>NW_026068037.1:2451702-2508368 GCF_014885135.2 Alexandromys fortis
AAGGTGGCCAAGCTAAGAGGATCTCTGAGTTCATGGCCAGCCTAGTCTAAACAAAAACTTCAGAGAGACATAGTAAAATTCTGTCTCAAAAAAAAAAAAAAATAAATAAATGAAAACCTCTAAATCACAGGTAAATAGAGATATGTAAAACCAAAGCAAATTAATGTTTTCATATGATTTAAATATAAGTCAAAATAAATTTTTCTGTCAATAACAAGAAAAAGTTAAATAAGTAAATAAAACTTAAAATGCGTAACGAAGTATTTTGTGTGTCAACTCCCAAGTTTAATGCATAATAAAACCACAGTGTTGTCCCCAAACCTGAAGAGGTTTATTTTCAGAATGATTTTAACCATAAATTTACTTACTTAAATTTTAATTTGTGAAAATTGTGTGGAAATTATTCTTAAAATAAAATCTCCACAGAAAATAAAAGCTCACAAACTAATACAAGCAAAACATAAATAAGCATATTACTTGAAATGATAATTTAACCTCAATAGTCAAGGCATTCTGAATAGCATTTAAAAGTGATCGCTTTATTAGCAGTCAGATTCAAATGCACTTGCAGAATATGCACACAAAAGACCAAAACAATAAAACTGCTATGAGTGCTCACTCTAGCAGCACATCCACTAAAATTTGAACAATACAGGTATTAGCATGGCCCCTGTGCAAGGATGACACACAGATTCCTGAAGCTCAATTAGGGAAGTGCACAGTGAAACAGATTTTATATCCTCCCTGTTAGAATGACTAAGAGCAAAGTAGCTGACAACAAATAATAGCAAGGTTGTAGAAAAAGAACACTCATTCACTGTTGGTTGGAATGCAAATAGATGCAGCCATTTTAGAAATCAGTATGGATCTTCAAAGCTTAAAACAAATCTACCACATGACCCATCTATACCACTCCCTGTCATCTGCCCAAATGACACACCATCCTACTCAACAAATACTTGCTCAGCTACATTCACTGCTGCCCTATTCATAACAGACAAGAAAACAACCCAAATGACCATCAACAGATAATGACATACACAGCAGAATACTTAGCTGTAAAGAAAACAGAAATCATGAAACTTTCAAGTATGTACAAAGACCAGAAGACAAATACCATATGTTTTATCCCATCTGTGGTTCATGGATACAAATTTCAGATATGAATAACCACAGAAAGATGGAAAGTAAAAGTGACAAGGAGGGTAGGTGCTAGAAAAAAAGATGGGATTTAGGTGTTATTGAAAAGGAAATGAGGAAAATTTTTAACTAGGAAGGGAGAGAGACATCAATAGAGGAAAGGAATAAAAGAAAGACAAATAGCATTAAGAATGTTTGATGAATCCTCAAGAAATCATATTATTTATATTTACTTAAAATTGTATACATGTTTATATAATACAAACATATACATGCACACATATGTGTATGCACATACACACACACAAATGAAATGTTGCCACTTTAATTAACAATTCTCAAGAAAGCTACAGATTATAAAAACTCCAATACCAAGAATGGAAAACCTAACTTTGAGTTGTTGGTCAGGTGACTGCTAAAACAATATAAATTACTGCTGAGGCCCTTGGTTGCCCATCAGAAGATAAAGGTAAGTTACTATTGCTGAAGACGCCACACACTTCAGACACACGACTTAGAAAATAGGAGTTATATCTGAACTAAAAGACTCCTTCCAGTGGTTCACCTTTTTTAAAATTTTAATTGTTTTTATTTTTTTCTCCATTGACCTCCCATTCTCCCTTCAACTCTTCTACCCTCTCCCATAACCCCCATGCTCCCAATTACATTTTATAGAACCAGGAAGTATTATGCAAGCTGCCAATGGAGGGAAATAATCAATAGTCTTATCCAGCTGTGACACCAATTATAATAAGGACCAGCATGGCAGGAAGGCCCGAAATTGCAACAGTGGCACCCATACCTTGGCTGTAACCAACAGTTGTTCAGCTAGGCTTAAGTTCCACTCAACAGAAAGTAAATCATGCCTGGTACTAGAAACCAAGCCAATTGTGTGTGTGTGTGTGTGTGTGTGTGTGTGTGTGTGTGTGTGTGTGTGAGAGAGAGAGAGAGAGAGAGAGAGAGAAAGAGAGAGAGAAAGAGAGAGAAAGAGAGAGAGAGAGAATAATAAGAAAAAGCAAAGAAATAACAATAAAAATCAAAAAGAGGTCATCGATTTTTTAAAAAAGTGTGGAAGGTCATGGGTGAAGTTGGAAGAAGGACAGGGATGGGAGAAATGACGTAATTTATATTTTAATCCAATGTGTTTAATAAAAAATAAAATAATGATTCTAGGCTCTGAGGTAAAAATGGCTAGCAGCGTTAAAAATTTTAAAAAAGTATTCTGTGCCTCCTGATGATAACAAGATGCAAGAGTACCTACCTGTGCCACCATGACCAAGGGGCTACACCAAAATACTGTCAGTTTGTACATCTACGTGTCAATTTAAGAATATGTAACCAAAGTTCAATAGCAACATTATTATAAAATTAGCAAAATGCTAACTCATAGGAACTCAACAGGTCAAACAACCCGAGTTCTTCTCTAGATCATTCGTAAAGAAAATAAAGAATTTGTGGAAATAACACTCCAGATTAAAAAGATGCACACTTGAGTATTAACACAACAAAGTGAAATAATTTACTGTGCTGAAAGTCAAAAAAGTGGTGACTTTGGAAAGAAGGAAGGCTGTAACTGTCAGATGCAATGGGAGAGGTTCTGTTGTAGCAGATAAAGCATTATTTTGGAGCTACGCAACATTCGTAAGAATGTACAATAATTCCAGATGTATGTTTTCTGTGAAATGGTTTCCTACATCTGTGTTCTATTTTATAATGAAAGGCAGCAGATTAGTTTAAAGAATTAAAAAATATAATTATATCAGACTTATCAGAAGAGAAAATAAAAATTTATTACTTTTTAAAAGGGAAAATATGTAACAAATGATGGGCTAGCATTATTCTCCAGATGTCAAGTTAAGTGGTATGATATATAACTTAACATCGACAAAGCACCTGGGAACATCTAGAGCCAAGCCTCTTGCCAACCCCAAAATGGCTCCCTTAATTAAGATATCTTCTTCCCTGCTCCCATATCTGTCCTTCCTCCATCTCAACCATCCCACTCCCCCAAGCTCTCCCCAACTCTCCCCTTCTCCCTTCTCTCTCCCAGCCCCTCTCTCCTTCCCTCCACTCCCATGCTCCCACCTTTTGCCTGGTGATTTTGTCTGGTTCCAATTTCCAAGAGGATCTATTTATGTTTTTCTTTGGGTTCACCTTCTTATTTAGCTTCTCTAGGATCACGAACTATAGGCTCAATGTCCTTTGTTTATGGCTAGAATCCACTAATGAGTGAGTACACACCATATTCCTCTTTTTGGTTCTGGGTTATCTCACTCAGGATAGTGTTTTCTATTTCCATCCATTTGCATGCAAAATTCAAGATGTCATTGTTTTTTTTTACCGCTGAGCAGTACTCTAATGTGTAGAAGTGTCACACTTTCTTTATCCATTCTTCCATTGAGGGGCATCTAGGTTGTTACCAGGTTCTGGCTATTACAAATGTTTTTGTAGTATGATTGGGCATCTCTTGGGTATATTCACCAAGAGTGGTATTGCTGGATCCTGAGGTAGGTTGACTTCCAATTTTCTGAGAAACCACCACACTGCTTTCCAAAGTGGTTGCACAAGATTGCATTCCCACCAGCAATGGATGAGTGTTCCCCTTATGCCATATCCTCTCCAGCATAGGTTATCATTGCTGTTTTTGATTTTAGCCATTCTGACAGGTGTAAGATGGTATCTCAAAGTTGTTTTGATTTGCATTTCCCTGATAACTTAAGGAAATTGAACATGTCCTTAAGTATCTTTTGGCCATTTGAAATTCTTCTGTTGAGAATTCTCTGTTCAGTTCAGTACCCCCATTTTTAATTGAGTTATTTAGAATTTTAATGTCTAGTTTCTTGAGTTCTTTATATATTTTGGAGATCAGACCTTTGTCTGATGTGGGGCTGGTAAAGATCTTCTTCCATTCAGTAGGTTGCTTTTTTGTCTTAATGATTGTGTCCTTTGCTTTACAGAAGCTTCTCAGTTTTAGGAAGTCCCATTTATTCATCCCCAGCTGAGACCCTGGGCAGTGGAGGAGAGGGTGCCTGAATTGGCCTTTTCCCATAGTCAGACTGATGACTATCTTGAATATCACCATAGAACCTTCGTCTGGTGACAGATGGAGATAGAGACAGAGACCCACATCAGAGCACTGGACTGAGCTCCCAAGGTCCATTGACGAGCGGAAAGAGATAGAATATGAGCAAGGAAGTCAGGACCACTGAGACAGTATGCCTGAGCTAATGGGAGCTCACCAAATCCAGCTGTAACTTGGACTGAACAATCATGGGATTAAACTGGACCCTCTTGAATGTGGCTGACAATTGGGGCAGACTGAGGGACCATTGATAATGGCACTGGGACCTGTTTCTACTGCATGTACTGGTTTTTTTGGGATCCTAGACTATTTAGATGCATACCTTCCTAAGCCTGGATGGAGGGGGGAGGGCCTTGGACTTTCCACAGGGCAGGGTACCTTGCCTTCTCTCAGGACTGGAGTGGGGGAGGAGATGGTGTGTGGGGGAGCAGAATGGAAGTGGGAGGAGGGGAGGAAGTGAAAATTTTGATTGGTATTATTTATAAAGTATTAAAATAAAAAAATGTGAAGATGTGGAGATGACACAAAAAAAAGGAAGAAAGAAAAGAAAGCAACATTCTTGTTAGGTTCTACCCTCAAGGTAATGGAATAGACAGTGTAACAGAAACCACAAACACATAACTAACTTAATTTTAACCTAATGCATATGTAAATATAAAGTGCCAAGGACTATGAAGTCAAAACTTCTTCACAAAAAGGAGTAATTCAACTGAATCTAAATGATTAAGTACGCTTCCCAGTCAGTCACTGAATTCAAAAGGAACAGAAGAACAGAAGTATAAAGGTCATTAAAAGGATTTATTTCCAGTCTTTCCCCAGCACTAGTTCATTGCACAACATTCCTGTGAGAATCTCATCAAACACTTATCACTTTTCCTCAGAACTCAGCTTATCCAAATGGTTATCAAGTTACCCTATACACTAACAGAATAAATAAATGGATCTGGACAACAAACTTTAAGAACTCGTCTTGAACACATTGATCATATAATGTTTTAATTTTTATTTTGTATGTGCTAAACATCACATAGCAATACTATGCCATGCATGCCTCCTACTAAAAAGAGCAAAAAGGGAACAAAAATTAAAATGAGTCAAAAGATTCCATTTAAATTTCTTAATTATGTTCCTTGCTCAGTTAGGTGAGAAAAGATATGAAAGTTAAACTATCACCTTTAATCTATTCCTATTCTCCAATGTTTGGAATTACTAATATTTGGATATTATTATTGGCACTACTATATTATACCACATGGCCTATTATACGAAAATTGTATGTCTGGGGACCTGTATTAAATGGGATATAATAATTGTGCAAATTTCTGTTGTCTAAAAACATTAATTACAGATTACTAACAGCTTTAACCAGACATCAACTTTTTTGAGTGAGTTATTTCACTAAAGAATTCACAAAATTCTTTCAGCTATTCATTAGGTTACATTTTCTCAATCCTCCACTCAGTTAATGTATTATCATAGTTGAGGTTAGTATTAAGTAATTAATCAAATAAAATATTCTCATAAATATTATTCATGAATGCTTTCTATGGAAAGATTCTAAAAGGAAAAAGAATAAGAAGAAAAAAAGAAGAAAGAAAAAGGAAGAACAGGAGGAGTAGGAAGAAGAAAAAAGAAGAAAGGAGAATGAAGAGGAGGAAGAAGAAAAAGGAGGAAGAGGAAGGAGAAAGAAGAGGAAGAAGAAGAAAAGAAGGAGGAGGAGGAGGAGGAGGAAGAGGAGGAGAAGCACCAACAGTACTGCCATATCAGTTGGAAAAGCCCAATCTACACATGGTTAGCTGCAAAAATAAAAGTACTCATGGGGGATTAAATAATGGGCCAGAAATTGAGAAACTCAATTGCAAAGAAAATCTCATTTCTATTTTTCATTTGCTGCTTTGATAACAATCATCAAAGAGCTTTGGAATTATATAAGAATATATCTAGTGTGCACGATAAAACATAATAAAAAATATGAAGCTATCTTCTTTCTTTACAAGGGATAACTTTTCAAATTAGAATAATTTACATACTTCAATTCACTTTTGCTTTTTAAATTTTTTTCTTTATTTATTTTGAGGTTTATCATTTCTACTTTCCATTTCTTCTATCTAAGTTTTCCTGAAGCAAGATTAATAAAAACTCAAGAGACAGATGTTGGGGTTCAATCTGAAGATCTGAAAAGTAAAGCAGCCAGTCACTGACTCCTACCTCAACCTCAATCCAAAAATGATGATTCTGCCTCTAGGAATCCTCAGAATGAGACTAAGACTGAGAGCTGTCTCCTCCCATTTTATAATCCTCTCTTATTCTGGATTTAAGGGCATACACCACTCTGATCTGGTTTCTATGGCAAACTAGTGAGCCTACTGTGATTAAAGATGAATGTCATTGTTGCCTAATCTGTAAGGCAGGCCAGTGTGCAAATTTTATTAAAATATAAATGAAATAGCACTACACCCTCCCTTCCTTGCTTTCTTTAAATCCATGGCCTCTTTTCTCATTAATTGGTGTGTGTGTGTGTGTGTGTGTGTGTGTATGTGTGTGTGTGTGTTAGCATAAACAAATAGTGTATTTTTTCCCTAGGGAAGACTATTCTGCTCTCAGCATTCCTTAGTTGCCTGTAGTTCTTTTTGTAGGACTGAGGCCTCAAGGTCTTTTCCCAGTCAACTTTAGCATATGTCTACTGTCCTTATTTAGCTTGTGTTATGGCAGGTATACTGGTGAGACTTTTGACATTACCAGGAGACACAACCTCCTGATCATCTTCCCTCTCTTTCTACAATGTTTCCTGAGCCTTAGGTGCAGGAGCTATATTGTAGATGTAACATTTGGGACTGGGCTCCTCCACCTAAATTTTTTATAGATTGATGTTTTCTGTTAGGTGATGAGGGGTGAAAACTACAGTGACTGATGGGTATGAGGACAAAATATTTAGAATGTAGCTAGGATTTATGTTGGCTTATTAAAGTAGTAGTTGTAGGTTTTCCTTCAAGATCTATGACTTCAGTAGCCTTTGCTAACATCAGGTAGTGTTCAGTATAAGGCATATGGTTCTCGTCTAGATGAATGGATCTGAAATGTAATTAGAGAGCAGCTGGTCATTGCCAAGGTTTGTGTGCATGGTCAGGGTTACCCTGCCATGCTGATCATTGTTGAGGACCCTTCTATTCATGAAAATGATGCATATTATACTGAATTCATCTTGTTTAAGATAATATAAATTTATAGTTTCCCAAATGGTAGACACAATCAAAATGAAAACAGACTATTTATATTCTAAGTCAATAACTTTTTAAAGATAGGTCCTACTTTGTGGCTTTACTTGGCCTTGAACTTGTTATCTCTTAGGAAGGAAACAATCAAGCTTGTGATCCTCCTTCCTTTGTCTTCCCCAGTGATTATTACTTTTAAATAACTTTTAATTACTCTAACTACAGTGCAACATCTTTCAGACACTAGAATGTTATAGTACAGTGTGTAAGACCACTTTTTAGGCATGCAACCATTGAGAAAAATGTAAATAAAGCCACAAGAAAGGGACTATTTCTTATTGGGTAGGCAGGGAGCAGGGAATCTATCTTTTCTCAACAAATCTAGCAGTTCTAATAACACTGCAATATACAAAGATCTTAATTCAGAAACATGTAAGATGAGCTTACCTACTTCAAATATTAAGTCACATGACAATTTCACACATAATGGAAAGTACCTTGTAATACATAGTCTATTGTAAAAATATGGACTCCTGTATGATTTAAAATACATTTCTATTATAAAGGATTATTATACTAAAAGACCATTGTCTAGTTCTTTAAAAGTGACATGTATTATTCTTCAAAGATCCATGTGGCAAAAGGCAGCTTTCAAGTGTGGTGCTCCAAGGAGGTGATGAGGCCTTTAAGAGGTCACTAAGTTGTTCCAGCTTGAGGGATGATGAGATACCTAAGGGCTCTCTACCTCTTGTCTTCTTTTTCACTTGACTATGAAGTGAATGAGTAGCTCTCCCAGGTACTTCACCCATGACACACTGCTTCATCCTAAGCCTAAAACTAAATGGAAAAACATATCTTCAACTAAAACTTCTGAAATAACAAACAAACAAGATTATTTTGTAAGTTTATCTCAGGTTCTTGTCATGATGAACAGCTGATAAGCACAGTCAGAGACAAATTAAAAGTATACGAATAGATACAAGCAAAAATAAAACTTCTTCCTTCTCAGGCAACAGAAGACCCAAATCTGGTATGTTTGAGGAGCACCTGTGCTAATCTTGAATTAGTAAAATCTAGACATTCCATTTCCTCTTGCTACCTAAAAACTGACCAGCTGTAAAAACAATGACCTCACAGATAAAGGGAGAACAGCAAAGCTACTATTAAGGGAATACAATTGAGGATTATACTAAATTTCAAATAAAAGATGTAATAGGGAATATTCAAAGCATTCTTTTTTTCCTTTTCTATATCTATCCTTCTATTACTTTATCTTTGCAGACACATGTGAAATGTGAGACTGGATTATAGTAATTTATGTGGTAACCCAAAGAAAAGAATCTTCTGTAACAAACTTGCTAGACTCTTTTTAGCAAACATTTACTCTTTCAAAATGGGAAACTTGTTGATCATCTTCCCCACACACAAAAAGGAACTCACAGACTTTCTGGTTAACAGAAAATCTTATCTCTTTGTTAAATACAGAGTAGGTAAAAGAAGACCTTACCAAAATGAAAATGAGAACAAGTATTCTTTTATATTTCCTATCACAGGTTGTACACACACACACACACACACACACACACACAAATGCACACGAGCACAAATATTCCTCATGTATACATTCTGGCATAAAATTCTAGATCCCTATCATTATCCTAGAAAAATGCATTGAATTTCTTATCAATTATGATATTTGACAATATATGTACCTTAAAAAAACCCTAAACAATCCTTTTGTAATATACACACACCACATTATATATATACACATATTTATCACTTATCTTTTATGTTCTGAATTTCAAGGAGTCCACAAATAATTACCAAAACTTGTAAAATGTTTCATAGTTCTTAGTTTGGAGAATAACCTGATTAAAATAGACCATTCACTAATAAAGTGCAACTTAATAAATCATGTGGAATCTTATTTTGTTCATACCCATACTAACTCATAGCACCATCTGTTACCATCAAAACTATATGACAAGATATGATATATAATTAATAGGTAAACAACAATCTAATTAAAATGGACAAATACTCCATGTTCCTGCCATTTGGGAGCTCTAATTACAGACTAAATTTTAAGCTTGAATTAAATATTTAAGCTGGAAAATTAACTTTCCTTCTCGAGTCTTGAATACATTAATACAGATATGTGAAGCGACTTCCTGATGGGAACTTAAACATGTAATTTAGTTTCATCAAAGCAGTTACTAATTGTTAAGCAGCAGTACCTTACCATATGTACACAATAGCTATTTAGAGCTGAAAAGGTGGTTGTCAAGCATCCCTCTGCAACCCTTCTCTGACATAGAGAATGTACATACAGCACAATAGTTAATATTATACACTGGAAAAAGTACTTTAGAGTCTGCAGTCTTCAATACTTTGTGATAACAATTAGAAATTGGCTATAAATAAACAAAATAGCACAAAAATGATCAAGAAAATGACGTTTAGGCATAAGATAATTATATTCCACAAAAATGAAATTAAGTAAGCCCTGACCAGCTGAATGAAAACAACAAAAGAATGTAACAACTCTCCCTAACTCTTCTCTTCATACAAGACAAAAGCTTTGGAAATAATTCTCTAGAAACAAACCAAGAAGACAGAATGACCTTTCCACCTTTTCCATTTTGTTTAATGCAAAAAGAATATTATTTCATATCAAATGATACTAACAGACAAGAAAAAATACAAAAAAAATCTTCTACAATGAAAGAAATACCTCTGGGTTTTCACTGTACATTTTGCTAGTAGAATGGGAGGAAGGAAACAAAAGGAGAAATTGAGAGAGAGAGGAATTGCTAAATAAACATGTACCACTCTTTTAAAAATACATACTCAAATCTTTTTGAAGCACAAATAAATAACACAACCATTGTAATGCTGTTTGCTTGCAAAATAACAGTGTCAAAGGTATGTGAAAACTGCCTTATTAACATTGTGTGTGTGTGTGTGTGTGTGTGTGTGTGTGTGTGTGTGTGTGTAGGGGTATTTCCTGAATGCATGTTTAGGTTCCATAGGTATCATGTGTACCTGATGTCTGCACAGGCAAGCAGATGGTGGTGATCCCCTAAAACAGCAGGTTGTGAGCCATGATACGGGTGCTAGGAATTGATCCAGGATCCCCTGAAAGGACAGCCCATGCTCTTTACTGCTGTTCTATCTCTCTCATTCATACATATTGTTCTTTACTAAGCATTAAATAGCATACTCACAGAGTTTTACTAAAGAAAAAAGCCAATTTTTATGATTGCACAGTAAAATTAAAATATTGTAGTGTGTAATTCAAGATAATTAGCATATAGCTATCATACAAATTTCTACAAAACTGAATTAAAATTTCTGCATATAAGACTGAAAATAACACAAGCAGGATGGATCAGAAGGTAAAAACTTGCTATGCAAGAATGACAACCTAATTTGATCCCCAAGATCCCAAAGTAAAAGAAGAAAACAGCCTTTATTTTTTACTGACTTTCACATACATACTCATGTATTATAGATCATTTGATATTTCTAGTATAGTAACTATCAACCATTACCTAAGGTAAGATCCAATAGCTCCATAAAAGGTGAAATACTTCTAATCATCACTAATTGACAAAACACACAGGCATATGCCTTGTAATTACCCTGAGTTTCATAAGGACTTACAATCACAATTTGGCAGATCATCACAGAAAGAAGACAAGGGCATTCTTTGAACAATTATTTGGTGTAAAGATTTACTTTCTATACTGTTCATGTACAAACTTGGAAAGAGGATAATCAGTTAACTAAAAAATAATTGATGGAAAACAAAATTTGGCTTGTTTAAGCATCATGATTCTTTGCTGATATTTAATCAGACAATTGTATGATAGCAGAAGTTCCTCCATAATGCAGGCTAGAAAAGTCTATTCAGTTTTATTTAAAATCTGTATGTGCTAATAAAAAGTACATACTGTAGAATTTACAAGGATGACAACTATATAGATATGAAATTCATGACATATTGATTAAACATATTGAATGGGTTTTAAAAACTAATTTATATAAATGATTATAATAGCCTATGTTATGTTTTGCTATTGAGGCATATGGTAGTAAATTTGAATTTAATTTTGAATTTACATGAATATAAAAAATTCCATTATTTTATCCATAATGCATATGAAATGGCAATTAAAAAGAGGACTGTGCTTCATATAGTTGAAACTGAAGTCAATCAATCTAGGAGGTTTTTTTCTTAAAAACAATCAAAGAACGACCTATTAGTCAGGAATGGAGAAATAAAATTAAGTGCTTAAGAAAGTCCTATTGAAAATCATCCAGTAAATGTTTATGTTATATATACTTACAATTTATATAGTATAATCAAAAATTACACTTATATAGTTATTATAAGTATTGTTTTAGACACAAGTGATTTTTGTTACCATGTATTCCACATATGTGTATTTCTCTAAACTTCCAATAAGCATGTAATAGACATACATTCAGACAGACCCCTGAATAAGACAGGTCCACAGTAACTCCATCTCAAGACAATTAAACACTCTCTACAAGGCAAATATGTTTCAAGTCTTTTTAGTAACTCATCCTGGTGAAAAGGAAAGTCCTTCTGGACGTTGTATCTATAGGACTCAAGTTCAACTATGAGACTAAGATATTATGAAATATGTGGATACTAGAGTAGGGGTGAGTCTTCACCCTATCCCCAATTTTATGAAATAAGATGTCATATATTCAGAATTTTAAAAAAACAAAAACAAGAAACAGCCCAGTGGTGGTAGAGGCAGGTAGATCTCTCTGTGAGTTCAAGGCCAGCCTGGTCTACAAGAGCTAGTTCCAGAACAGGCTCCAAAGCTACAGAGAAACCCTGTCTCAAGGGGGAAAAAAAGAAAGAAAAGAAAAGAAGGACCCAAGACACAATCATTAGTTCAAAGTTTTCAGTCCTTTCAGAAGCACTGTCAAATCCTTAGCATTTGAACTACATTAAAATATGCTTTCTTTTAAATTAGGTGTGTGGCATATGCTATGGACCAGTTCGTGAGAATGATTATGAATTTTCATGTACAGGAAACAAGAGATCAATACTGGGGATCTTCCTCTTTCACAGTGTTTTAGACAGAGTCTCTAATTAGAGGTCACCAATTAGAAAAAACTGGTTGACCAGTGAACAACACAGATCCTCTTGTCTTGGCCTCACCCAGCACTATGCATACAGGTGTGCACCACAGTACACAGATTTTTAATGTGTTTTCTTGAAATCCAAACTTAGTTCCTTATGCTGTGGTAAGAAAGCAATTACATGATTCCTTCAAAAAAGAAACAAATACTGAAAACCATGTAGACTTGAAACTGTTATCTTGATTACTTTCATTTCAAATAACACTGTACTATTTAACTTTTCTGTCAGGATTATAAAGACATAAAAATACCTTAAAGAAGTTAACTCACTTGGCTTTGTTTGAAGAAATAAAAAAAAGCACAGATTATTTTTTAGTCTATTAGAAAAGTTGAAACTATGCTTTTATATAACTATTTTTCTTTGCTCCCCTCTCTTCCTCTCCCCCCCCCTTTCTACCCTCCTCCAAGGACCCCATGCTCCCAATTTACTCAGGAGATCTTGTCTTTTTATACTTTCTACTTCCCATGTAGGCTTACATTATATCTATGTAAGTCTCTTTTAGTGTCTGCATTGTTGTCTAAGTTCTCTGGGATTGTGGTTTGTAGGCTGGCTTTCTTTGCTTTATATTTAAAAACCACATATGAGTGAGTATATGTGATAATTGTCTTTCTGTGTCTGGGTTACCTCATTCAAAATAATGTTTTCTAGTTCCATCCATTTTCCTGCAAAATTCAAGCTCTGTCGTTATTTTTTTCTGCTGTGTAGTACTCCATTGTGTAAATGTACCACATTTTCCTTATCCATTCTACGGTCAAGGGGTATTTAGGTTGTTTCCAGGTTCTGGCTATGACAAACAAAGCTGCTATGAATATAGTTGAGCACATGTCCTGGTGGCACAATTGAGTATCCTTTGGAATTATACCCAAAAGTGGTATTATTGGGTCTTGAGGAAGGTTGTTTCCTAATTTTCTGAGAAATCGCCACACTGACATCCAAAGGGGTTGTACCAGCTTGCATCCCACCAGCAATGCAGGAGTGTTCCCTTTTCCCCCACAACCTCTCCAAGCCACACTGAACCTTATAGAAGAGAAAGTGGGAAGTATACTTGAACGCATTGGCACAGGAGACCACTTCCTAAATAGAACCCCAGCAGCACAGAAACTGAGAAAAACAATTAATAAATGGGACATCCTGAAACTGAAAAGCTTCTGTAAAGCAAAGGACATGGTCAACAAGATAAAACGACAGCCTACAGAATGAGAAAAGATCTTCACTAACCCCACATCTAAAATACACAAAGAACTCAAGAAATTGGACACCAAAAGATGACATAATCCAATAAAAAAGAAATGGAGTACAGACCTAAACAGAGAACTCTCAACAGAGCAATCTAAAATGGCTGAACAACACTTAAGGAAATGTTCAACATCCTTAGTCATCAGAGAAATGCAAATCAAAACAACTCTGAGATTCCATCTTACATCTGTAAGAATGGCCAAAATCATAAACAATGCTTTTTGAAATAAATTACTATGTGTAGTAATTTTTAATCACTGTACTAGAAAGGCTGATATACACAGTGAGTTCTAGGACAGAGTTACATAGTGAAACCCAAACTTAAAGAAAAAACAAAGGAAAGAAAAGACAAACTAACCAACTAACTGGCGTGTATGGGGCTCAGAAGCCTTACACTGTGACTTTCTCAGAGTTTATGGGTATGGTTCTATGATGCATAGGATTTCAAGACAGTCTTTTATGAAAAGCTCTTGTAAAATTCCCATGCCGCTTCGTCATCAAATACCATCTAGCCTTAAATTCCTGTATTCCTTTACTCTATTTTTTACCATTTTTATTCCTTTACTCTTATTACAAGTACTTTCAAACTCACAAGTTTCTTGTTTAAGTGGCCACACACCAAAGAGGATATGGGCAAAAACAACAGAACTCAGTGGGTTAAAAGGAAGGAAAAGAAAAGGAATGAAGACACAAAGTAGGTATGGAATGAGGAGTGGATATAGGAGGTGATGGATAAATATGATCAAAAAATGTACCAAATTCTCCAAGAGTTAACTAAAGTACTAAAGTACTAAAAGCACTCCTCCTTTGCAAACTAATTTTTCTACTAGTCTTGATTCAATGTGGCTTTATCTCTTATACACACTGCTCTAAAATGAACTACTTTTAACTTCCTCTCCTGTATCATAAACTCTTTTTCCCTCCTACGCCTTATTCTTTGACTTGAACATCTCAACATTCTGAAGATCTTTTCTAAATTAAGAATAAACCTTTGTTTTGCATCTCTAATAAGGAGATCTTCGCAGATAGTTCGTTTCCTGGTAGTTTTCAGCTCTCATTGCTATACCTACCACCTACCTCTGGGCAGACAAGACACATCCACACCACTTCTAATGCACAAAAAAGGATTTCATGAGCTCTTTTCAGCACTTCACTTGTGATCCTCTGTCATTTTCTTTTTTTGCCACTTTGCCTTCATTGACTTATATTTCCCTCCTTCATTTCAACAAGTTCCTCTTTTCTCATCACACTGCTAAAAGCTACTCAACTTCTCCAAGATCCCTTTTTCATCTCTCTTGATAATCCCAGTTCAGTCTTGCATGTACCTGTAAAAGACACTACTTAGTTTTGATTCACCAATGTGTCATATGGTGCTAAGAATATTCATAAATGTTAATGATATCTAGCATACATCTCTTAGTTGTTTTCCTGGGATTGAGAAATACATTTTTTTCAAACATCTAAACATTTGTAATAATCATGGTACCTAGACAGAAGTCATCCTCTTATTCAAACCCTCCTGTACCTAAGAACCTAAGGGATAATACAATCAATCTGCCTTCTGAACCTAATGTTTTTATTTCTTTTTAGAACTTCTCAATGCAACCAACTGCTAAATTTGGTCAATCTATCTCTGACCTGACTTAGATTCAGTTCCTCAATTTCCTCCAACCTAAATATAATTTCTTAATTAGTACCTGTGCTCTTCAACTCTTTCTCTAATTCTAATATGTAAAAGCAATCAAACTTCTCTCTGGCTTATAATGCCTCAAAAAAGTCAAAATGTCTGGCAATAGAACCTGAAGTTCTTCTATGCCTCCAGTCTTCCTGTTTTCCTATTTCCTTCTGAAGGAAAAAAAATTAAAAAGATAAAACACAAAATAATGAATACGGATCTTCAAAAATACAATCTCAGGTCTCAGTATTTCTTAGCATAAAAACCCAATGACTTGCTGTAGTGGTTTAGGGGCTGTTGCAGGAGCATTTCTATTTGCCTTATACTATTTAGTCCTTCTTTCAACATTCTTCACATGCACAGCCATATGTTCTCTGAGGAGTCTCCATAGAATTCTTCAAATCTGCCTCCTAGGTGTTTTAAGACTCTGCAGTTTACTGTCACTCATTCATATTTCTGTCACATTTATTCTTTGCACTGAATGTTTTTCTTTTTTCTGTCTTTCTTTGACTGCCAACTTCTTTCCTAAATCTCTGTCTCTTATAAGAAAGAATCCTATCTTGACTTCTTTGTTCCAGCACATTGCTTTGCCACAGAAGTAAGCAAAAACTTCTCAGTGGCAAAGTTATGAAAGGGAATAAAGATTTTTAGTATCTCAAGCTCTGTATTATTTTACAAAATAACTATAACTGATACTGGCTGCTTCACACCTTTATCTCCACAGCACACAATCTTTCTTGTACATCTCTAGAAACCCATCCTACAATACACTGCATGTGTTAGAACAAACAAGTCCTATCAACTAACATTCAACAACTAACCATTCTACCGTTTCACTCAGTCTGCATCTATATGTGCTATTTTTGGTCTACTGACTCTACTATCTCCACAGTAACTTTGGGCAAGACATATGATTTACCCAAACCCAGGAATCTGAATCTTTCATTGTACCCTTGCATACAGTTGCTACTGTCACCTATGGGACCCACTATCCCTTCTTCAGGATGTTCCCACTCCCAATAAGACTTAATTCTCTCCATTCTACTTTAAGTAGCACTGTTTTTTTTTTTTTTTTACCATGGTATCCAAACTTTTCCATTATAGTTGGCACAGTATTCTACAAAATAGCCACCATTTTATGTACTAGCAAAGGAAAAAAAATCTTTCTTCTAGATTCAGAAAATACCAAGGCCATGCTGCTTGTCTTCAATCATTTTAGAGCAGTGGTTCTCAACCTTCTTAATGCTGCAGCCCTTTAATCTTTAATACAGTTCCTTATGTTGTGCTGACCCCCCCCCCACCATAACATTATTTTTCCCTGCTACATCGTAAAAGCAATATTGGTAGTTATGGATCATAATGTAAATATCTGTGTTTTTCAATGATCTTAGCTAACCCTTGTGAAAGGGATAGCAACCCATAGGTTGAGAGTCACCATTT
Organism: Alexandromys fortis; assembly: GCF_014885135.2. NCBI lineage: Eukaryota > Metazoa > Chordata > Mammalia > Rodentia > Cricetidae > Alexandromys > Alexandromys fortis. Next base: position 2,468,676 of record NW_026068037.1, read on the forward strand.
TAGAGTAAAAGCCGCAATTTGCTTATTGTGATTTTAGTTTTCTTATAACTGAGCCAATCATTTTTCTATTGTCATAGGCTTTGACAAATGCCCAGAATCGTAGTTCTGACAATGCAAAACATAAGCAGAATTCAGCTAACTTTAGCAACAACAGACTATCATCAGTTGCTAAGGCTTCACAGTGTCCCTTAACCTTAATGATCCTGAAACTGAGCCCCAAGTGAGACTGTTGAAACACTGAAACCTTTAAGAGGTTAACATCATAAATAACATGGTCATGATAGCACTATCATGTAAAGAATTAATGCCTGAATCACAGAATCAAAGAGTTCTCACAGAGTAGATTGTTACAAATCAAAGACGGCCTAGGTCTCAGGCCCATCCTCAATCATGTTACAGAGTTTTCACCATTTTGTCCGGGACTATCTACTCTTACAAAATATAAATGGGGAAATAGATAGTTGCAAAGTGCAGCGGACAAATACCATCAGGAAGAGGACAATCAGTAATGGTATTTACATATTTGTTCTTTATGTGTCATAAAAACACAATAAAAGAACATTAACTTTCCTTCTAGTTTGGTGCTTATTTCATTATTTTCTTTACTTAGAAATAAGTAACAACATATACTCTAGTCATAAATAAGACAACGAATGGAATGGTAAAATAAATAATAAAAATTCTCTACAAATAGAATATATAAACAAAATGTACAATGAATACCTGCATCACTGACACTCCACTGTCATATATATATATATATATATATGGTGAATGAGAAAATGTTTTGGTTTATGTAATTCCATCACGACCTTGATGCCAGAAATTTTCACTCCAGGTATTCAGCAAAATCCCTGGTTATGAAAACTAGAACTTTATTTTTACATGTTGATTTTAATACTTTTATCTATTTATTCAACTATAATTTCTTGGATTTTTTAAAAAAAAATCTATTCTCCTAGAATCTGTATCATGATGAACAAAAATAAAATATCTATGCTTAAAATTGTACTACTTTTAAGTTGGTTTCTATTTGAAAAATCAATTTAAAAATAATATAATCATAAGAATGAAGGACAGAAAGGGCAAAGGCTTTAAATGCTTTTAATTCTTTAAAAGAAGTAAGAATCAATAAAAAGTTAACAATATAGTGTGGAGTTTTCTAAATGCTAATTTTAAATTTAAAATTTTATTTAGAAATAATATTTCATACATAATTCATTCTAGAGAATGTGGATAGTGGGATATTTGGAATAAGTAATGATTTTAAAAACTAAACAAAAATCAGGGCTGAAGAGCTAGTTCAACAGATATGAGTTCCTACTGCTCTTATAAAAGACACAAGTTTTCTTTCAACACCTAAATAGTTCAAACCAGATCCAGGGACCTGATGCTGTTCTCTGGCTTCCCTAGGCAGTTGCAAATACTGACACTCAGATACTCACAAACATACACCAATATTTATTGCTGTCATTCAGTCGGTGAATATTCTAATGCAGATGACCCTTAAGACAATAATAAAGACTCCTGAAGCAAACGGAGTAAATGCAAACTTATTTTTAAAAAATCAGGTACTTAAAAAAAAAACACATCTAGTCACACTGCTCCATTATCTATAAAAACTACAAATGCACAAGTGTGATTGACATTTTTTTTTTTTTTTTGGTTTTTCGAGACAGGGTTTCTCTGTGGTTTTGGAGCCTGTCCTGGAACTAGCTCTTGTAGACCAGGCTGGTCTCGAACTCACAGAGATCCGCCTGCCTCTGCCTCCCAAGTGGTGATTGACATTTTAACAAAAATACTAGTTCACACAATGAATCTTATCTCCATTCAAAGTATCTATTTTATATAGCTACCTATCAGTTTACTACTGAATGCTCAAAGAAGCATTCTAGATACTTCAACTGTTGGATTATGTGGTGCTACTTTAATTAGAATAGCATACATTTTAATGAGCAGGTTCTGATATTTTTAATATCTCACTATTTGTTAGGTGAGAGTTGCAAAAACAGGGTCTAAGCATGTAGCCTAGATAGTCTCAAACTCATAACACTCCTTTCCCACTTTCATGTTTCACCATGCATAGCTACACTGCAGTTTCCCCCTTACTTCACTCTTCCCAGCTGCTCTCCTCTCTTCTTCCAATCCCCTCCCTTCCCCCAGATCCACTCTTCCATTTCTGCACCCCCCCAACAAAAAAAGGAGCAGGTCTCCGAGGCATATTCACCTAACATGGCCTAACAAGATACAATAAGACTGGGCACAAATCCTTATATCAAACCTGGACAAGGTAATGCAGAAGGAGGGAAAGGATCTCAAGAGTGGGCAAAAGAGTAAGAGACATCCCTTACCCCCATTGTTGGGAGTCCCATGAGAATACACAACCATCACATATATGTAGAAGACTTAAGAAGATATGGTACATTTGCACAATGGAGTATTACTCAGCTGTTAAAAATAGTAACATCATGTATGGCATTGGCAGGCAAATCAATGGAACTAGAAATGATCAGAGTAAGGTAACCAAAGACCCAGAAAGACAAAGATGATATGCACTCACAAATAACTGAATATTAGCTGTTAAGTAAACTATAACTCACAGAATGAGACAGATAACAAGGAGGGCTCTACAGGTGATGCATAAATCTTGATGGGAAAAAGAAATAGAAAATTTCAAGGGTGGACTGGGGGTGGGTGGGGATGGGAACAGGAAGCATTAGATGTTGGGGTGGAAGCAGAGAGTCCTAAGAGAGGTGACTAGAACTGGAAGTTGATGTAGAAACCTAGTGCAGTAAAAACTTCAAGGTATCTAAGAAATTGAACTCTAATCCCCTAGTAATGGGGGATATGCTGAGCCCCAACTGGCAATCTTCTATAAGTAGGCAAGGCTCCTATAAGTGAGACTTGGACATCAATCCACCCACAAAACCTTCAATCTAAAATCTGTACTACTAGAAAGAAGTGCTGGAGTATAGGTGCCCAGAAATGATGGGAGTAGCTAACCAAAGATTGGTCCAACGCGAAACCTATGCTATTAGAGGGAGCCTAAATGTGACACTGACTGGATGGCCAGGAACCAGAAGCAGGCTGGCCAGAGTCACAGGATAGAACCAAACCATGGTTTAAAAAAAAAAAAGTCAATGAAATGATTCCTAACGATATTCTGCTATTCTCATAGATTGTTGCCTAGCACAACTGACATCAGAGAAGCATTAGATTCAGAGATCCACAATCAAACACTAGATGAAGCCAGAGAAACCCTGCAGAAGAGGGGGGAGGAAGTACTGTAGGAACTAGAGGGCTAACAGACATCATGAGAACATGACATGTTAAATCAACTAACCAGAGCTCATAGGGACTCACAGAGACTCAAAGAGACAAACAGATCACGTATAGGTCTGAGCTAGGTCCTCTGCTTATACACATATATTTCTTAATTTCTTAAGAATTAGAAAATTTCAATCTTTGATATGTGGACAGTTTTCATATTTAAATATTGTCAAAACACAATTAGTCTTATATTTAACCACTTTAAGGAAAATGATTTTATTCTGTTCCATAAACTGCTTCAAAATAGATAAAATTAAAAACATAACTAGCTACTTTGATCACAAAACACTGTAAAATAGCCGGGCGGTGGTGGCGCACGCCTTTAATCCCAGCACTCGGGATGCAGAGGCAGGCGATCTCTGTGAGTTCAAGACCAGCCTGGTCTACAGAGCTAGTTCCAGGACAGGCTCCAAAGCCAGAGAAACACTGTCTCGAAAAACAAAAAACAAAAAAACCCAAAAACAAAAAAACACTGTAAAATATGTACTTTCTTCAATGCATCTTCAGCTTAAATGTTCATCTCCCAATTGTTTGTATTTCATTTTTTAAAAATAAGGCATGAATTGTCATCTTTTTATTATAAAAATGATATAAAATATTTTGACCTCAAGTCCTGGGTGTTTAATGTCTTAGACCAAAAGACTACAATTAATATGAAATTCTAAATCCAGAAAATACTGCCACATAAACAGTATAACAGCCAACTACTGTCTAAGAAGCCATATGTTTTTTCCCATTGTTCAAAAAAAGGAGATGACTTCCCGTCACTTATGTTTCTGATTAGCAAGGTGATTTATGCCACAATCACTAAAAATGCCAGCAAGTGAATGAGAAAATGCATAGTGACTGCACCAGATGTGCACAATAAACAGGAATCCCATTGTAATCTCTGGTACTTAGTTTATATGAAGGTAATGTAGGAAACACTCTTGGATATGGCAAAGTCACTCTTTTTTTACATTTGACTATAAATGATATGAAATAAATTGTGTGTTTTATACTTTATGGCATGCATACATTGATAAATTAGGTACCGTTTTGTATCCTGACTTATCTACAAGACAAACCTGGCTAAGATCATGGGGATTAATTGCTTCAGAAGTGTGAAATGCCGCTTTTCCATTCTTTTCTGCACACTCAGTGAAGAAACAATGATTAATCACTGTTTAACTATTCTCCTGAGAATCTATAAGATTGCCAAAGCAGGACTCATCCTCATAAATCCAAGAAATACAGGTTTAGCTATGTAGCCAACAACCAAAAAAAAAAAAAAAAAAAAAAAAAAAAAACCTTGAACCTGAACTCATTTGTTATCAGATTAAAATAATACCAAGGTTTTAAAATTTACTAGTATGTAATTTCTTTTAATCAGTTACTTCAATGAGAAGTTACCATGATTTAAGTAAAATTTGTGCACTGTAGAACAGTAGTAACAAGCATACTTTTGAAACTTGTAAGATCTCAGTGGACTAATGTGAAATAATGTAGGACTGGTCTTAAGCAGATAGCATCCCTTAACTATGTAATTCCTATGCACTATTTATAAAAATTGAAATATTTACACACAAAACTAGCATAAAATGGCATTTTGAGAAACTGTATTCTGTACAGCTTGAGCTAAATAGCATCTAAGCAAAACTATTTAGTACTATTTATGTGCACACATGCATTATACAAATGTTATGATTACATATTTATATGTATATATACATATGTGTGTGATAATGGGGACTAAATCCAGAGAAGGCAAAGTAAATGGTCTTCCACTGATTTATACCTCAGATCCTGACATAAGTGTATTTCTTTCTGATCATGTGAAACTTTCAACATTTCAGTTACATACTATGAAGGGTCCAAAACATGAAATATTTTGAATAGTAAATTTTAATGTATTAAAATAGTTTAATGTTCAAATATGTTTAGTCAATGCTAACATCAAAATAATCTAACCCTTACCATAGGAAATTATCTTACCTATCAACAATGACATTTATACATACATTTTGATAATTAAAATTTTAATATTTCAAATATTAGTGTAATGGATAGTAGTAGTATGCCAATCATTACAAATGAGAGACTATGAAAATATTAATTTTAATGAATCAATTCTTCACTGGCCACAAAGGATTCTAAAGTGAGAAAAAAACATATAAATATTTCAGATTTCAATGTAAAACAGAAATACCTAATGGACCTATTTAACTTAAAAACATGTGAAAAAGAAACACTTATAATCATAAAGGTTGGTTTTCTGTGTCTGATCTCCTACAGATCATCAGGCCTCCTGCTGCCTCTTCACAAGACTGCTAAAATGGCAAGCCTAAAGTGAGACTGGAATCCACGTCGCTGTTCACTCAGTCCTTGTCATGACCATGCCAAAGTGAGAGGAGGTGAAAGAGGAACAAATTCTGTTACTTCCTTCACCTCACTTCCAAAGAAGGTGTCTGTTTCCCTACTATCACAACAGTGACGGCTCTTTCAAGTACACATACAACAAAAACTTTTAAAATTTTACATGAATTTGGAAGAAAATAGTTTTTCTTACATTATCTAGTTAAAGTAAAAATGGACGTATTAAAGAAGTAAATCTTCAAGTATGCAAGCAGTTACCATAAATGGTTAGTAAACATCTGTGAATCAAGTGAATAAATTTACTCACATTGATTTTTATCCTCAACATTGGCACTTTAAAGTCTATAAATAAGCAGATTATCACAGTTATTTTACATTCTCAAACATCTTTTCTGCTACTGAATTTCAGGTGGGATGATAAGAGTCCTCCTTTTGTGGAACTCAGAATACATTACTAGCATAAAGTTCTATATGGATAATAACAGGGTAAATAGATCCAGGTTAAAGTAGGAATACAGCTCATAGGGGAATGGGAGGGTAACAAAGAAAAGAGTTGGTATATTTTTCATTGAAGTTTTTTTTTCTTCTCCCAAATAATTTTGTGCTTTTAAGGAAAACTGTAAATCTGTAAATTGTTTATTTTAAATTAGTAGCCTAAACACAAAAATCTGACCCCAGATGACCATGATATAATGTAAGTACATCCCCAAAGAAAACCAGAATTTTCTTTCCTACTTAAAGAATGGAATAATCTAGAACAGCAGGACAGCCTCTAAAGTAAATTAAGACATGACATCATGTCCATATATCGTATTCCAAGTTATCGTTACATAGCAAGTACTCCCAACAACAAAGTACTAAGAAGCTCTTGGTGCAGTGTTTCTCCTACTATTATAGACTTTATGTCTATGGAAAACTCTTAGCCAAGAAAAAGAAAAAAGCTTTATTTTATAAGTTGCTTTTGGTTATATTATTTTACCACTGCAACAATAAATAATCCAAGTATATTCCAAAGTACACTCCAAGTCCTTAGTAAAAAATTATATGGGTCCTTGTTTCAGTTTTCATTATACTTGTATGAACTGCTAGTAACTGAAAATTTATATCTTACTATGAGTTATTATCAAAGGATGGGGGTAATGAACTTCAATTCTTTTTCTTTTTGCAGAGGTCCTGGGAATCTACCCTTGGGCCCCACGGTAAACACTATATATGCCGCTGAGCTATACATTCAGATCCCAAGATATTTTCAACTCTCAATTTATTCTAACATATGCCTTAACAAATCTATTGAATGCCCAAAGGTGAAAACACTATAAAAGGCCCATGAATATTAAAGTATAACCCAGAAAATACTTCTAAAGCCTTGCTACACACATCCTCTTGGCAAACTGTCATGCGCATTTAAGCTTGTTGGAAGTAGACTCTGGAATGAATAGGGACCCTTTTGTCACAGACTCTGCACATATATAGTGTCGTCCGAAACTCCCTAACTCTGAAAAAGAAAACATCGCTGTATCCTTGAGAACAAGCTAAAGGACAAACCATTGCTAGCACAAGTTACTATTGTTTATTCTGTGGTCTGAAGAGGCCTGCATCAGGAGTAAGAAGCCAGAAGGTCATCTATGAGGCAAACTCTCCACTCTTAGGATAACCACAGCAGCATGACTCAGCCAAATGAGAGATTCGATAAATAAATAAATAAATAAATAAATAAATAAATAAATAAATAGGAAAAAAAGAATCTGGTGATAAAATACAGGCAGTAGAAGGAGTCCATAACATAATTTTTGCAGAAGCATACAAATACATTCAGAAGTTTTATGCAACACAATATTATATTGAGAATATTAAGAATATTCAATTGCTAAATGTTGAGTGAATTTGTGCTCATTTTCTAGAACTTTCACTGTACTACAGCAGTGTTTGAAGACAACTTCAGCTTACACCTTTCATTTTCTTTCTTCTTTCTTTCTTTCTTTCTTTCTTTCTTTCTTTCTTTCTTTCTTTCTTTCTTTCTTTCTTTCTTTCTTTCTTTCTTTCTGTCTGTCTGTCTGTCTGTCTGTCCGATCTATCTATCTATCTATCTATCTATCTATCTATCTATCTATCTATCTATCTATCTACCTACCTACCTACCTACCTACCTACCTACCTACCTATCTATTTTCATTTTGTTTGAGACAGGGTTTCTCTATGTAACAGACCTTTATGTCCTGGAACTCACTCTGTGGACCAGGCTGGCCTCAAACTCAGAGATCCACCTGCCTCTACCCACCAAATGCTGAGATTAAAGGTGTGTACCATCATCACATCACCTGACTTTTTGGTTTTTTTTTTTTTTTAAAGTAAAGAGGAATCAAAAATTGAGAGGCTAGCTGATTTCTCCCTCAAGTAAGCTATCGGGAAACGCTACATAGAAAAATGAATACAACAGTTTCAAATGTTGCTACTCTAGTAGAAATGCTAAATCAAACAAAAATGGCAAGACACACTAAAATAACTGATGCTGGTATTCCAGGTTCTTAGAACAAAAGCATGACACTGCTCATGACCTATTTAACTCCCAGGAGAGACATGTTAAATGGGTGCGACTGTAACCCAGAAAAGGAGTTGAGAACCAAAAAGCTCTTGCTTATGAAAACAAATCACTGATACCACTTCATTTAATTTTTCACTAAAATGATATAAAGTTTATAATGACAGAAAACTGTTGAAATCCTAATGCACAGTAAAATATTACCACATTTTAAAAGCATATAACTTATTGAAAGGTAATTCAACATCAGAAAAACAAAATTCCATCCAAAATGTATTTCCCAGAACTACTAAAAGGTGAAATTTAGAATATGGATATATCAAAATAATTTAATAATATTAATAAGTTAAAAATTAATTTCCATGTTCTTTTCCTATAGAAAAAAGTATTTTCTTTAATTAAAGACTTCAAACACATACTCAGCACAGATCTTTCTACATAAACCCCCAAACAATTACACTAAAGTTCCTGAGAATAACCAACTTAACTAAAGAACATCTCAATAATAAATCTATAAAATAGACAGTGTTTGAGGGTTTTTTTAGAATTCAATTACATTTCTTCCTTCCCTTTCCTCTCTCCAAACAACCCAATATACCCAACTACACTCTCCTTTAAAATGTATGGCCCCTATTTGTCACTAATTGGTACTTATACATTACTCCTTAATATTAAATAACCTGCTACGTTACTGGTGACTCATCAAATGTTCAAATAAAGTGAGGTGATGAAATATAAAGTATAAATCGACAACAGAGGTATAAAAATTGTAACAAATATGGCTTAAAATTACTATGGTTCAATAGAATTTATTGTATCAAACAGTATAGGTGATCACTAAATTAAGTAACAAAGTCATACCCTCTGGAAAAAAAATACTTTCAGAAGCCATTTTATGTAGAGTTAGATTCATTATATTGAAATTATTTTATGGTTTATGTATTTTTCTTGTGACTTACTACATTCTGATGTAATATTTCCTCAATTTACCCTTGAATCATATTTGAAAAGCTATAAACAGTACTTTACTAAATTAGAGTGTATATATGGAGAATATCTAAGTATTGCCAGCAGTTTCTTAGACAATAAAACATACACATCATATTTTTCTATAATTAAACTAAAAATTGCTAACCACTAAAGCAAATGTCTCTTTTTCATCTTGGTCATATGAAAGTACAGACCACTTTATTCTATAGATGGCTTTTAAAAGTGAAAACATTTATCTCGTGACTAAAAAATATGCATACTTGAGGACTACATACATAAATACTTAATATATAGTCAAATACAATGATGTCACTATTTGAAGAATGACAGCTATTTCTTTAAGAAACATAACTGTAACCAAATTTTTAAAAAGTAACAACATAGTATCCCAACAGTTGTAATTTATTATATTTCTAATAATAAACTTTAGATGTATTTAAATTTCAAACCAATTTTCAGTTTTTTACTTTGCAAGGATTATTAATTAACTGTGCTATGACAGAATATATTTATTAAAAGAAGAAAGTAATATACCATGAGCAAAAACAAGAAAGAAAAAATGGGACACAACATACAAAGTTAGTAAAAACAGAAGACCAGCCCCAGAGTAAGGCTGCACACAACTGGCTTCTTCAGTAGCCCACACAGAATTCTTTACTACCACTTCAAAGCAGAAAGTGCCAATTCTTTTTCTGGTAGCTTTTAAGGAAATTGCATAAATATTGGGAAATCTAGAAAAATAAAATAGATATACACATGCAAATACAAAAATATTGTCAGTAAATAAGTTACTGTTATCCTGGGATCAAATAATTTATGTAACATCTGGTTTCATATTCTTATAATTTTCCCTAATTAACATGCATATTTAATGCCTAAATGCTCAGTCAGTCTCTCTGTCTCTCTGTCTCTCTCTCTCTCTGCATTTTGTCTTTTAATTTCAAAATTGCGTGTTCCTAAGAAAAAGCTTAAATAGGCAGAAAACCAAAATTTTATTGAACACAATAATTCTAAAACGTAAACAAAAGAAGTAAGCCAACTTTTTAAAATATTAAGGTCTTAGGAGTTTTCACATATGTGCCAGCAATGCTCAGATATTAATTAAGACCTCAATATAGTTAAAAATAAGGAAAGCACATTTCTGATACTATTGAAGGTTCTTGACCTCTTCCAAAATCCAAACTAGCAGAAGAGCAGCTGCAGTCATCCTCTCCTCCCCTGGCACAGCTGGGTCTCAGCTCATAGACTAGCCCAGCCTACTCAGTGCCACAGTCAGCATCTAACAATCCCAGGCAAGGTTGGGTTCACAAACTTTGTGCATCGACCCAGCAAGGTGAATGCCAACTCCCTGTCAGCGCATTCCACTCACACTTCATTGTCTAATGAAGACTGCACATTCTGTACACCATCACAACCTCATGAGTGACAAACATCAACGCTTGTTCAACTGCCCAGGCAGACCCAAGCTATATCAGAATAGGAAAACATTTAATATTTCACCATTTGGCAAACCTATTTGGCCTAATATTGTTTAATGTCATACATTTTACTTCTACTCTTGAATTAGTGACAGTTACCATTTGCTGAAATGTTCTACTTCTGGTAGAGAACTATATTAAGTACTCCAAAAACACACTGGGTCACTGATCCTCATAAAATCTTAGAATACCTCAGATGAGGACAATGAAACAGAGAGCAATGCAGTTCAATAGTAGAGCACTTGCCCAACAGATGAGGCCCTGGGTTCTACCCCTGGTACCTCACCACTAGCACCAAAAACCAGTTCTTCTGATGAGAGGCTGAAGTACTGGGAAGTATGCAGATGCTGGTCAAGTCAATAAGGAATACTTTGCAGCACGGGACTGTCTATGTCTGCTACAAAGAAAGTTTGCAGTTTCAAATGTGGATCCAAATGCAGTTTCAGGAATCTAGGCTTTAAAATCCACTTCACTTACAATCCTGAACACATAACTGAGTTCTCTGACAAACATTTTCTTAATTGAGATTCCTCTCCGCTATCACTTTAGGAAAAATTAAGACTGACAGAGAGCGTAGGCCAATGAGTTACCATGACTACCACATGTTCTTCTATCAGAAAAGCACCAATTAAGAGAGGACTGGGCACTGAATATTCTTAAGACCTTATCTCCTTCAACTATCAAAGATAATCATGAAGGTTTGGAGAATTGACGCAAAAAGAAACAGCTAAGCCAGGAGTGGTGGCACATGCCTTTAATCCCAACACGTGGGTTGCACAGAGAGGCAGATCTTTTTGAGTTCAAGGTCGGTTTAGTAGTCTACATAGTGACTTCCAGAACAGCAGAGCTACATAGTGATACCCCGTCTTGAAAATTTAAAACAGCAGCCAACAACAAAAACATTAGAAATCAAAAAAAAAAAGAAATAGCTAATTTATTTACCTTCCTTCTTCAGATTCTTTTGTAAAATACATCTGTTGAAAGAGACCAAGAGAAAAAGTGTGCATCTCTGTATGTGTGTGAGTGTGTATACATGAGTGTAGTTGTGAGCTGCCCAACACAAATACTGAGAACTAAACTTGATCCTGTGCAAGAAAAGGATGAGCTCTTCATCACTGAGCCATTTCTTCAACACAATACTCCTTCCTTAATAGAATTCTTCTAATAACCTTAAAGCCCAACACAAAATCACAACCTTAATTAAAACACAGTTTTACTGGCAATTTTTAATTAATAGATGTGGTTCTCAAGCAGAAACACTGTAAATAACTTTATATATAACAAAGACATATAGTAACATTGGAGCACCAGACTGAGCTCCCGAGGTCCAAATGAGGAGCAGAAGGAGGGAGAACATGAGCAAGGAAGTCAGGACCGTGAGGGGTGCGCCCACCCATTGAGACGGTGAGGCTGATCTAATGGGAGCTCACCAAGGCCAGCTGGACTGGGACTGATGGAGCATGTGATCAATCCGGACTCTCTGAATGTGTCAGACAAGGAGGGCTGACTGAGAAGCCAAGGACAATGGCACTGGGTTTTGATCCTACTGCATGTACTGGCTTTGTGGGAGCCTAGTCTGTTTAGATGCTCACCTTACTAGACCTGGATGGAGAGGTGAGGACGACCTTGGACTTCGCNAGGAGGGGAGGAGGTGAAAATTTTTAAGTAAAAATAAAAAGAATTAGACATACCTCCTAGAGTTTTTCAAAACTGTATAGTCTGAGCAGAAGTCAAGTATAACTAATATGCTAAGTTACATGAAAATAGAAATATTAATTTACCAAGAACAGTTAAAAACTACACTTTTGTTCAGAGCTTTCAGATTTTAGAACTTAGAGCATCATTTCAATTCTTTTACAAAAATCAAGTTACACTCTAGAGAGTTTGTAGATATGAAACACATATTTAAACTTTTAAAAAAATAATAGTCTTCTAGCAACAAAAAAAAAAATAGATCATGTGGCAAGCAAAAATCACCATATGGGGGACTTGGTTTTATCACCCTCAGTGATTAAGGATTGTGAAAGAAAGGCTAGAGTAACAGCTCAGAGAGTAAAGTGCAGCACACAAGTGTGTGTGTGTGTGTGTGTAAAGTGCTGGGCATAGAAAAAAGGCTGTAACCCCAGCACTATGGGCAAGAGAGATAAGAACAAGACTCCTGGGCTTGCTACATAGCTAGTTCAATCAAATTCAGAGAACTCAAGTTTCAATAACACACCCACCAAAAAAAGTAGATGGAGAGAGAGATGGCTCAGGGGGTAATGACTTAACACTCTGTCTGGAAAAATTGAAAAACAAACCAAGAGTTGAGTTCTATGATATTTGGTGATATACTAACATGGAATTGGAGTCTCACTGGGGGCTTCAACCCTAGACAAAGAAGCAACTAAGGAATGCTGAGAGTCAGAAAAACTGTCTTCCCCAGGGAAAAGTCCCTAAAGTGGTCAATCCAATACTAAGTGATCAGTCCTGGATTCATACACATTCAAGTAAGTATATATAGACTGAACAAATTATATTCATATATAATATGTAAGAGTTCATATTTGTGCACACATACAACTGTGTATATACATGCATCTGTGCATGTTTTTGTATGTATGTGTGTTTGTGTATGTTGTGTAATAGCAATTAAAGAGATCATGAATTTGATACCTCAATGAGGTATGAAAAAGGAAGGAAGAAATAATATATTTTATTCTAAAAACATATATGTAACATATGACAACAAAACCAGAAGATACCTAAAACATGCCAATTTTAGCACTTATAGGGAAAAGAAACTAGTGAAAAGAAAAAAAGGGAAAACTTAAAATAACAAATAGTAAAACACTAAGGGCTAGAAAGATTGTTTAGAGGTTGAGAACATTGGCAGCTCTTACAGAGGACTTGGTTTTTGTTCACAGAATCCACATGGCCATTCACACTGCCCATAATCCAGTTCCAAGAGATCACACTCATGGTCTCACAAGCTCCATGCACATACTCACACATAACTAAGCAGGGCTTGAGGATACAAGCCAGTAATCCAGTCACTTGGGAGAAAGAGGCAGAATGGCCATAAGTAGGGATCCAGAGGCTAGCCTGGGTTGCAAGGAGTCTAGCCATAAGAAAATCAACAAAACAGTAAAAGTAGAGAGCTGACAGCAGCCTAAGCAAGCGACCAAAATTAGCCTCAACAATAAACTTTCCAATGTGACATATACTTCTAAGAGAGAGTTGAATTCTCATTAAAAGATAAAATATTATATATTTTTTTTAAAAAGTAGTATTGGGTCATTTGAGAAAAGAAAATAAAAGACAGAGTAGATACAACTATTGAACTAATTTTTCATTTATTGAAACTGACAGAATCTTAAAATCCTGAAAGACTTCCCTTTTGTTGAAAATATGCACTGACCTGTTTGGGGGCATGAAAGTTCACTATGTATACACACATTGTTTAAATGTTTCAGGGAAGAAAACCAACCAAATACAATAAAATTATAAAGGGGAATTCAGGTTCGTTTCTTAAGGTCAAATAAATTTGGAAGACTTTGAGTTAAGTTACCAAACCCTGTTGGTTATTTGACCGAGAAATGACCCTATGAGCTCCTACAGTGTATGTGAACACACTTGTTCCTGAAGAACACACTTGTTTCCTTTAGGAAAAATACACAACTAGGAGTGGCAGAGTCTTGCTATAGGGAGTATTCACTAGGGGTAGGTTTTTAGTTTATAAAATGTCAGATTGGTTTCTGTTCAGTTTGTGTTCTCCCTTCCCCACACCTCCGTTTACCCTTTTGTCCTCTCTGCTTCCTCTGTGAGGATAAAATGTGATTAGCTATCTTTCCTCTTCCATGCCATGTCTGCCTGTAGTTATGTCTTCCCAACCAGGATGTGGACTAGAAACCATAGGCCAAAATAAACTTATTCTTCCCTAAGTTGTTGCAGTATTGGGGGGCAAGGGGCATTGGTATTTTATCACAAAAACAAAAAACAAATACACTATGTCTCCAAATGTCTTAATATGTCAACACATCCTTACATCACCAAACAACATAAAGAGTGCTTTCCAGGCTATTTTGGCCACACTAGGATTTCCAGAGTATATCCTGGGGAAAACAAGTAGTCAAATACATTTTGAAAATGCTTATTATACTACGTCAGGAAGGAAGTAATCCTGAGTATCTGGAAAGCAGCAAAGATAGTGCCCTGCCCAAAATAAAACACTAACAAGACAGTAAAAGCTTTCGGCATACACTACAGAGCTGTGGATGTTTCTGGCTATAACTGGCTACGGACTGGCACAAGACACCAGATTGAATATGCTTGTCTACTTCTGAGCCCTACTAAAATTCTCATGAGTATTTACTGTATCCTTTAAAACGGGAATTGATCAAATTCAGAATCAGTACACAATAAAAACATGCAGCCACATATACTAATACAAATGAAAGGTTCGACATGATGCTTTATAACAGTGTATCTTGGATTTTAATGTCCATATGAACTGTAACTAAATTTTAATAAAACAAACTACTTTAGAAGGTATGATGTTGGACCCAAGATTCTGCATTTGCTAGGAAACTCCAAAGTACACCAAAGCTCTTGACCTATAAATCAGACATTAAAAGTAAAAATATAGCACAAAAACATGCCTATAACTGATATTTGTGGCTTTAGATTTCAAACTTCTTTCCAAAGGCCTAATTCCTCCCCCATAAAACAATTATTTTTATATGTGAATAAAAAAGAAACTACACAAGAAATAACAATAATACATATATCATTATTATCTGAAAACTATTCTTTTCAGACAGTCACGAAAGCACACTTAAAGAAAAACAGCATGTACGCTGAATCTTCATTCTGTTTTTGGTTTTGGAATTTCCACAATGAAAAACCAAAAATCCACATTCACTTTCACAGAACATAGTTCTCTTATCTCACCAACTACAAGACTGCAATTGTAAAACTATCCCCACCCCAAAGCAACAGTTATAAACCAAAATCCTTATCAATGATGTATTGAAAGCAGTTCATTTTAATAACCCCCCCCCCGAAAACCAACTGCTGTGTTGTGCATGCACAACAGCTGATCAAAATCATTCAAGATTTTTAGTCTTAACTGATTTTCCTTAAGGTTTTGAAGTTCTTCTCCTATTCTCTATCAATGCAATCACTGAAATAAAATCAGTCCTTTAAAAATAAAATATTCTAAACTAAAAAAATAAATAGAAATATAATACATTAGATCATGCACAACTTAATGCGCACAATATACTAATAACTACTGTTATGAAATATATTTTGTGCCACCAAAAGAAGTTTAAACTAATTATTTATTTATACTGTGGGGTTGGGTATCAAAATACAACACTGCATTATATGACATGTGACATATTACCTTCATTTCTTAACAAAGAAAACTTGGTGAAAAGAGCAAATTATCCTTATAACTGCATTTCATTATATTGAACCTTTTGTCATTTTAGTTCACTAAAAACAAAGAAATTCCTTTGCAGATTACATGATGTCAAAAGTTGAATTTTTATAATAAAGTAATTTTACAGAATTTCTATCACAATGAAGGACAAAGATCGGGCAACTGTTTAGTTTCCTTTCCTTTATGTTGTGTCTTTGATCACTAACAATGCTGCGTGAACAGCCAACAGAAGGCTGACATTTCATAAAATATGCAGTGATAAAAACTAATACTGTAGCAGCTGGGAGCAATATATAAAATGCAGAAATACACCTAATAACTCTGATCTTAAATTACAAGCTACTTACTTTTAAAAGTTAAGTGGGAGAAAGAATACCTACGGTTAAAGAAAAAAAAGAGAAAAAAGCAAAATCAAAGTTTTTAAAAAATTTTAATACAACATTGTACTCTTCTTCCTAAGAACTTAAACGCTAGAGGCCTTGTTGGAACAGGTTATCTAAACTATGCATACTTTAACAACTGAAGAGCATACTAAAAAACTACCAATGAAAGATATCACACAAAATGCAGAGGAAATTTTCTTCACAGGTATTTATAATTCTCAAAACTGTTTTATCATGATGCAATATATCATTTTTACAAGATGTCAAAGACCATAGCTATAAAGGCAGTATCAAAATAAGACGCCCCAAGACCAAGTTTTCAGCACATAGATGTATGTATCTGGTCCACAGGGACAAAGAGCAGGGAATAAGAGAAAAAGACAGGAGATAGAGACAAGGGAGAATAAAAAGGGGACAAGGAAAGACAGCAGAAATATTTGTCCCAGAGGGACAAAGGACAGCCTCTGGATAGGAAGGAGACAAAAGTAGTCCATAGGCAAAGGGTGGTTGATAATGGTAAAGAGGGAAAACCCCTCATTAGGATGAGGTGTTTAATTTTAATTGGACATGTTAAGTACAGTAACCAAAGGATATATTTGATTGCTGGACTTTAATACTCTGGTAGCTGGACCTTGGTGACTAACTTTACGAATATAATCTCATGCTGGAGATGGCTCAGTGATTAAGAGCACTGCCTGCTCATCCAGAGGACCAGAGTTCAATTCCCAGCACCCATATGGCAGCTCACAATTGTCAGTAATCAAGCTCCAAGTAACTGAAACCCTCACACATGCAGACAAAACATCAACGCACATTTAAAAATGAGATAATAATCAATTAAAAAACTAAGAGAAAAAAATGTAATCTAATAGAATTTTTGCAAGGAAGAAGGAAGAGTGGAGAGCAAGGCCCACCAGACCATGTTTGCTACGCTTGGGCCAGCTAAAGCCATTTCCATGACAAATTTGATTTCTAAACTATAATAATCTAAATGAATATATTCTTTATCCTGTATTAATATACTTAACATTTTCAGGGCACCACGACAAGCCAAACATGCTAAAATGTATTCAAACAATTTTAGCTTTAACAATAATCATATTTTTTAATCACGAAAGTGTTAAGTTACATTATAAGAACAATCTGGGACTAATCATGTGTTATCTACATAGCATTTTTCTAACTTCTTAAATATTTTTTATCTTATAATTTATTGTTTTAATTTTGTTGTACATTTCTCCCCACTTCCCTTCTTTACTCCCCTCTCTGCTTTCACCCTTCCCCTCCAGCCCCCATGGTTACAATTTCCTCAAGAGATAGTGTCTTTTTCACCTTCCTAGGCTGATCCATGTATTTCTCTCTCTTAGGGGATTTTTGTTGTCTAAGTTCTCTGGAGTTGAAAAGTGTAGGCTGATTATTCTTTACTTTATGTCTAAAAGTCACTTATTGCTGAGTACATTTTATACTTACATTTCTGGGTCTAGGTTACCTTATTCAGTATGGTTTTTTCTAGTTCCGTCCATTTGCCTGCAAATTTCAAGGTGTCATTATTTTTTAACCACTGAGTAGTACTCCATTGTGTAAATATACTACATTTTCCTTATCCACTAATCAGTTGAGGGCATCTAAGAGGTCTCCAGGTTCTGGATATTAAAAATATTGCTGCTAGAAACACAGTTGAGCAAAAGTCGTAGTGGTATGGTTGAGCATCCTTTGGGTATATGCCTTAGTTTAGTATTGCTGGATCCTGAGGTAGATTGATTCTCAATTTTCTGAGAAATCGTCATACTGCTTTCCAAAGCTGCTGCTCAACAGCAACAGAGGAGTGTTCCGCTAACTCCAAATCCTCTCCAGAATAAGCTATCATTGGTTACTTCTTTTTGACTTACAAATCTCTGATAACTACGGATCATGAGCATTTCCTTAAGTTTCTTTTGGCCATTTCAGATTGGTCTGTCCAGTTCTCTGTTTAGAGCTGTATCCCTTTATTTTTAGTTGAATTACTTGTCTTTTGTTGTGAAGCTTCTTGAGTTCTTTATATATTTTGGAGATCAGTTCTTTGTCAGGTGTGGGGTTAGTGAAGATCCTTTCCGATTTTGTAGGCTGTCGTTTGTCTGGTTGACCGTGTACTTTGCTTTACAGAAGCATCTCAGTTTCAACAGGATCCATTTATTAATTGTTTCTCTCAGTGTCTATGCTATTGGAGTTATATTTTTAAAATGTCTCCTGTACATTGAATGCATGTTCAAGTGTACTTCCCACTTTCTCTTCTATGAGGTTTAGTGTGGCTGGCTTTATGTTGAGGTCTTTGATCCATCTGGACTTGAGTTTTGTAAATGGTGACAGATATGGGTCTATTTGCATTCTTCTACATGTAGATAGCCAGTTATGCCAGCACTAGAAATAACTTAAGGCAGGTACACAGATATAAAACTGAACTATCTCAAAGAGTCTGGATCATGATCACCTGCTAACACCAATGCCATCTATCAGCTTATACATGACTCCACTGACCTAACATGCCCAAAATAAAATTCTGACCTGCACCTTAATAAAAGACACTCTTTAAGTCATGTTTCAGTTCTAGTAAATAACTACCTTAAAAGAATAAAATCCTGCAAGGAAGGTGAAAGCAGTCATTAGGCAACTTTATTTTATGACAGTTAAAAAAATTATTACAACTATTTTTTATATATTAACCTCTTATACCAAGCACATAAAGATGATACAGGAATATTTGAGTTATATTTTGACAACAGGCTTTTTTCAGTTCTGTATGCTTATTTTGAGAGGGCCCTAGCAACTCAACTGTCACTAAAGCCACTCCAAACTAGTAGCTTTCAGATTCTCATCTCACAAATTAAAAAATAAATAATCATGAGCCACAGAAGGTTTTAGATGCCTTTTATATGTAGGGCATTGGAAAGAAAGAACAAAGAGCACACATATAGCAGTATAGGTTCCCAGAGTGCATTAATACTGAGCTGCTCTGTCTTGGAGTTAAGAATAGATTAGTGACTAGGGAAGCCAAAGGTAGATGTCACACTCTCAAGTGAGTCCAAGGAAAGAGTAGTCCTTAGGTGAAAAGCCTGAGACACAACTCTCTGCTAGTTCCTCGAAATTTGGCCACCGCAAAAAGAGAAACATTTTGTTTAAACAATCTCTAGCATCTCTAAACTCCAGAAAGACAACCCAAAGGTATTTCTGACTTTTAGTCAAGAAAGAAAACTTTTCACTTTGGGGCATCTTTTTATTCTAAAATTGCCTTGTCAATGTCTACCTTCTGCTCTCATCATCTGCTTTGCCTGTTTCTAATAAAATGTTTCACTATCTGTAACAACAACTCTAAAAGAAATAAAATAGGATAAAAGATAAACATGTAAAAAAAATGAGCATGTCTTCTTAAAGTGTGAATTTCCAAAGCATTTCAAAAACTCTAATTTAGGGAGACTATGTTTTCATAGAAGTAATTGTGGAACTAGGCTGTGGTTTAAGATGGCAATGCTAGAGCTTAAATTTCAACCTAAATAGATCAGAGAACAGAGCTAGATAATCTGGATGGAATAGCACCTTGTCTTTTAACCTTTTACTTTAAAACACATCTCCATTTAGTTATCCTTGCAAGGGTTTAATCATACATGCAGTCATTGCAGTCATTCCAAAATCCAAGAGAATGTTACTCTTAAAAATTCAAGTTGGGCCTGGAGAGATGGCTCCCCAGTGAAGAGCACTGGCTGCTCTTCCAGAGGACCTAACTTCAATTCCCAGCCACCACATGGCAGCTCACAGCCATCTGAAACTATAGTCCCACGGGACCCAATATCTTGTCTGGCCTATACAGGTACCAGGCACCCACAGAGTACACAGACATATGTGTAAGCAAAACACCCATACACATAAAAATATTTATAATTCAAAGTAATTATCTCTAATTTAATTTCAAAATGATAGGTACTAAAGGAAAACTAGTACCAATCAGTAGCCTATTATGAGATATATCACAACACTTGTAGGAACTCTAAATTTCATGTTATACCAACCCAAGAATATTAATATTATATCCAGAAATAAAACATTCATTGAATCATGCTTCTAAAGCTGTTTAGTAGTAAGTTAAATTAGCCAATAAAATTTTAGTATTAATAAATACACCTACTATACAATATAACTAGATAGGAGATTTAAACAACTGAAATTAGAAGAAAACAAAATAATATAGAGATTATATAAAACAATAGCTATAAAAAACTATTTTAAAAGTGAATTCAAGATGGAGGTGGGTGGCCCTTGGACTTCCCACAGGGCAGGGAACCCTGATTGCTCTTTGGGCTGACGAGAGATGGGGACTTGATTGGGGGGGGGGGAGGGAAAGGGGAGGCGGCGGGGGGGAAGAGACAGAAATCTTTAATAAATAAATAAATAAAAATTAAAAAAGTGAATTCAATATCCTACATTAAATACAGTTTATATCATCTTTATTATATATAAACAAAGACCAAGTAGAAATACAGGTCAAAGCTATAAGCACACTGTTTGTGGCTGTGCCAAAAGAAAGAATTTCCATCAAGAGACAAGGAAGACTACAGGTAAAATAAGATGAAAGCAAATCAGGACATCAAAATCACATGGAATTTGAGATGGTTAAGCACTAGGTTGGTCTCTATTGTATTTAAAGACATGAAATCATCAAGTAATAAGTGCAGATAAATTTTTTTAAAAGGGGGGATGATAAACAGATGGGCTATGCTTTCCAAATTAAAAGGTAAGGAAGAACAGAGGAAACCTGTATGCAGAGTAAACTGAGGAGACTTGAGGAATGAGAAAATCAAGAGAGTCATAAGCTGAAAAACAATGAAGAAAACATACAAAGGAGAAGTTTGCAAATATACTAGCTGCAAGTTTCAAGTAGACTGGGTATGGCCAATGATTATAATAATAAGGAAGTGATTGGTTAATCATAGGCTACACTGGTTAAGGATGTTGCTGCCCTAATTTTGAAGCGTTTAAGACAGACTGGAGACAACAGTGAATAACAGGGACTCCTCAGAGAAATTCTGTATCAAAAAGTGAGAAAATAGGGAACATCACTCCAGGGAAACAGACAAAAACAGGATGGTTTAAAATGAGAAAAATATTTGACTGAAGTCTTTATAATTCTCCAGTACATAGGGAGAAGCCAACAAAGCAAGAGCAATGTAGGGATTTCACCACTTTATTTATTCTTTATAAAGTAACTTTTTTCTTATGTTTTTTGCTTTTTGTTTTTTTGGCTTTTGGAGACAAAGTTTCTCTGTTATAGTTGTGGAGGCTGCCGTGGTATTCACTCTATAGACCAGTCTTGCCTCGACCTCAGAGAGATCTTCCAGCCACTGCCTCCTAAGTGCTGGGATGAAAGGCCTGCATGACCACTGCCCGGCTATGAAGTAATCTTTTAACCTTCACTGAAGTACAAGAAGTTGAAGAACCTGGTTGAAGCCACACAATGAAAATCTTTTCACTTTAAATCTATGATCATGATCTTTAATATATTAACTTACTTGAAACAATAACTAAAAGAAGATCTTGGTGGCATATAAACAGTTTCACCAAAATGATAGGCTCATGAGTATGTGGTTACTTAGAATTGTCCAATTCTAACAGTAAATTGTCAAAGAGCAGGCTAAAGTGGATCTCTAGCTTCTTTTTACTGTTTTCTTTTATTACTTAGTTTGTATGTTAAGCATGGAACCTAAGTTCTTTTACATATGTAGCCATATCTGCATGGATTCTCTTTCACTTCCTATACCACTCTAAAACATGACAGATGGGTCAATGATCTAAGCATAAAAATTAACTCTGTAAAAGTCAACAAATATTTTTTTAAATTGTTTTTATTGAGCTATGTATTTTTCTCCTCTCATCTCCCCTTCTACCTTCTGTCATGATTGCCAAGCTCCCAATTTAATCAGGAGATCTTGTCTTTCTCTACTTCCCATGTAGATTAGATCTACGAATGTCTCTTAGGGTCCTCATTGTTGTCTAAGTTCTCTGGAATTGTGACTTATAGTCTGGTATTTTTATGTTTAAAAGCCACTTATGAGTGAATACATATTATATTTGTCAGACTGGGTCTGGAATACCTCACTCAATATGATGTTTTCTAGATCAATCCATTTGCCTGCAAACTTCAAAGCATAATAATTTCTTCTACTGTATAGTAGTCCATTGTGTACATGTATCAAATTTCCTTATCCATTCTTCAATTGAGGGGCATTCACGTTGTTTCCATGTTCTGGCTATGACAAATAATGCTGCTATGAACATAGTAGAGCCCTTGCCGTACGATTAAGCATATGCCCTTTGGGTATACACTGAAAATTGGTATTGCTGGGTCTTGAGGTTGATTGTTTGTTTCTTTATGTGGTTTGGGTATCCGGGCTACTGTAGCCTCATAAAAATAGTTTGGCAAGGTTCCTTCTGTTTCTATTGTGTGGAACAATTTGAGGAGTATTGGTATTAGTTCTTCTTTGAAAATACTTCTTGTAGTATTTTGAACTGGAACCATCTGGTCCTTGGTGTGGAAAGTCCTTCTATGTGTATTGCTTTTATTGGTTAAAGAATAAAGCTGCTTTTGGCCAATCAATGGCTTAACAAAATATAGCCAGCCTGGAAGAGATATACATGCAGAGGGTAGGCAGGGTCAGGGAGATACCACGTACCTGCCAGAGGAGAAAGTTGCAAGCCATCAGCCAGAACTTTGCCAGTAGGCCAAGAGCCTTGTGGTAAAATATAAAATAATAGAAATGGATGAAATTTAAGATGTAAGAGCTAGCTAGAAATATGTTTAAGGTTTTGGCCAAACAGTAGTATTGCAACTAATATAGCTTCAGTGTGATAATTTCTACTCTGGGCAGATGGAAAATAAATAAGCAGCCTCCCCAACAAATTAGCATGCCAAACATGGTTGACTATATCCCTGTAAAACCTGAGAAAGCTTAAAAAGTAATTCTAGACATAAAAGAACAGAATTAAGCATGGCTTTTTGGAAGCAGGATTTTTTTGGGTGGGCTTTGTTTGCTAGAAGTTGGAGGCATGATTCCTTTAAGAGAGGTTATCCTGAATCAGTGGTAGCAAAAAACAAAAAACAACAACAAAAAAGCAAAACAAAACAAAAAACAACAACAATAACAAAAAGCCACAGTTTCAAAATGGCGGCTTCCTGGGCCCTGCTTGCCAGCACAAACTCTAGCTCTTTCAGGAGGCTGGCAACATGAGCCAACTGGTTTCCAGAGTTGAGGTGGTGAGCGTGGCTCCCACCGAGAGTTTCAGAGGCAGAGAACGAACCCCTACCATGTTGGACTAGATGAAACCAAAAAGCAAGGCAGCCTTAGTCCTAGCCATACCGCTTTGCATTTTCAAAAGCAGTCCTTGTCAGAAAAGGATTATAGATACAAAATAAAGACAGATTCAGATTAAAAAAAAAAAAGAAGAAGAAGACCTGTGAATGGGTCACAGTGGGATAAATGTATATAGGCTTGGGAGAGAAAAAAAAAGAATATACAGTTATAAATGTAAATGGTTATAATAAAATTTAAATCTATAAATGGAAAGAGTACAGACAGTCATAGATAAAAGGAATAAAGTAAAATAAGCCACATAAAGATGGAATATACAGAGAGTCTGGATTATGTATATTATTGTGTTTTCTTCAAATTTTTTGACTGTAAAGGAGCTAAGTACAGAGAGACATTTCATTGTATGGGCTGCTAACCTGCCATCATATATATTTTAAAAGTATCTTGGGTCTAAGGATATGTTGTTTTGGAAAAGAGGTTCTGCTTTTGTTTCTACAGAGGATGAGAACCTGTGGATTCCATCCAGGTTAATGTGTCTTAATGGACCAAGATTCCACTGAACGATCTCTGTGAGCTACCCCCAGAAAATTACTTCACCCCAGAAACAAAGCAGGAAGCAGTTTGGAAAGAACTAGGCACAAATTCCCTAAATGATTATTTATAAATGTTTGTTTATATTTGAAGGGGGATATGCAATAGAGATATCTCTTTTTAAAGGTGAGTTGAATCCATTTATATTAAGGGATATTAATGCACAGTGAGTGCTAGTTGCTGTTATTTTAGTTTTTGGTGTTGGTGATGTTGGTGTGTATGTTTCCCTTCTTTGGGATCTGCTGGTATATGGTCACCTGTTGTCCGTGTTTTTGTGTATGTAGCTAACTTCCATAGATTGGAGTTTTGTTTCTAGTTCTTTATGTAGGGCTGGGTTTGAGATTAGTATTGGTTAAATCTGCCTCTGTCGTGGAAGATCTTGTTTTGTCCTTCTGTGGTGATTGAAAGTTTTGCTGGGTATAGTAGTCTGGTCTGTTGTCCATAGTCTCTTTATGTCTGCATAATGCTTGACCAGGACCTTCTGGCTTTCATTGTTTCCATTCAAAAGTTGGGTGTAATTCTGATAGGTCTGCCTTTATATGATACTTAGCCTTTATCCTTTACAGTTCTTAATATTCTTTATTCTAAATGTTTGCCATTTTGAATATTATGTGACGGGGACTTTTTTTGATCCAGTTTATTTGGTGTTCTGTAAGCATATTATATCTTCATATAGGTTTGGAAAGTTTTCTTCTATGATTTTGTTGAATATATTTTCTGTGCTTTTGAGTTGGATTTCTTCTTCTATCCCTATTATTCTTAGGTTTGTTCTTTTCATGGTGTCCCATATTTTCTGTATATTTTGTGTTAAGTTTTTGTAAGACTTAATGTTTCCTTTGACCAATGAGTCTATTTCCTCTGCTGTATCTTCAGCGCTTTAGATCCTTTCTTCCATCTCTTGTTATTCCTCTGTTTATGCTTGCATTTGTGGCTCCTGATCATTTTCTCATATTTTCCATTTCCAGAATTCCCTCGGTTTGTGTTTTATTTTCTCTATTTCAGTTTTCAAGTCTTTCAAATCAAGTATTTGATTACTTTTTCTTGCCTTTCTTTAAGGGATTTGTTGATGTCTTCCAATTTCTTGTTTATCTTTTCCTCCATTTCTTTGAGGGAATTTTTCATTTCTTCTTTAAAGGCCTCAAACATTCTCCTGAAGTTTTTTTTTTTAAGGTCATTTTCTTCTGCTTCATCTATATTTGGGTGTTCAAGTCTTACTGTTGTAGGGCCACTGAATTTGTTGGCTTCGTGTTGCTCTTTGTGGTGTTGAGTGTGTTCTTATGTTGTATTCCCATCTTTTCCTCTGATTGATGTAATTGGGGCTGTGTCTCTGGTGATCAATCTTCAAGGTGCCAATGCATCCAAGGCTCAGATGGGAGCTTAGACCTGCTCCCTTTGGGGTCGTTCCCTTGTACCTTCTCCAGCGGTGGTTGCTGGCTCAGACCTTCTGTGATGGAGGTCTCTGGCTCAGGCCTTTTTCTACAGATGCTCCTAGCTCAGATCTACTCCTGCATATGTCTCTGGCTTGAACCTGCTCCCTTGGGAGTTGCTCCCTTGTACCTATTCCTCCAGAGGTCATTTGCAAGGGCCTGCTCTGACAGAGGTAGCTGGCTCAGACCTGCTTCCACAGAGGTTTCTGGTTCCGTCCTGATCCTACAGAGGTCACCACAACATATTTTTATAATCTTAGAATGTACCCAAGTTATAGAAAATAAACTTAAGTAATGAACTTAGACTAATTAGAAAATATTTTATGTAGAGTAGAAACTTAAATGAAAAAATAAATATGAAGTATTAGAAAAAGATTTATGAAACAGACCAAAAGTTTATTATATTCATACTATGTAGACCTTCTCCATATTAATCACTCCCCAAATGAATAAAAACAGACTGTCGCTCTCAGCAAGACTGTGGAGCGGGCAAGCATCTAGAGACAAAGCTCAGCAGTACAGAGTTTAACATTTTTGATACCCTGAATTAAATCCAAGCACTGAAAAATAAATAAGTAGATAAAAATGAAAGTGATACACCTGGGCATTGTATCATGTGCTTGAAATTTCAACACTTGGCAGACTAAAGGCAGCCAAAGTTCAAAGTTCAAAGCTAGCCGATGTGACATAGCTAGTTAAAATCTAGTCTGATTATACAAACAAGAGCCTATGCTGAAAAACAAAATTGAGGGCTGGAAAGATAGTTCAGCACCATTAACAACATGTGTTAATCCTACAGATGTGAGAAGAAAGACCAAATTAAAGCAAGCTCTATTCATGTACATGGCTGTCTCTTCCAAAGGTGGAACTCAAAAGATTAGCACTGGACATGGATAAAGTAAGTGATTTTATAGCTCTGGAGAAGTGCTTTTCAAATGGGAAATTGAAATGCAAATTGGCAGGGTAGCAGAAGCAGAACAAAAGCACAACAAGTTAGTTATAACAACCTTCTGAAACAAAGACATGGATCCAAGGTGGTCATAAAAGCTTTCTGAAACAAAGGCATGATTGCCATTCCTGTAACAGGCAGTAAAGAACCATTTGCAGTTAAGGTTATAGGTGGGGCGTAGCCCATTCCTTGAGAAACAGAATTAATCGCAAACAAGAATAAACCTAGTTTGTTTTGACTATAAGATGGCGTTCAAGCCCAAGATGGAGACAAACTGGTTTATTCTAAGTACTGTTCTTGCAGGGAACTAGATGGCTTCCTAGCATTGATATAAAGCACTTCACTACCTCCTGTAACTATAAATCAAAGAGGATTCAATGCCTCTGGCCCTAAGGGCACCTAAACTGTGCATATAACATATAACTAAAAGTAAAAAAAAATGTTCCTTTTTAAAATATGGAACTAAAATCAAAAACACCAATGATAGCCTTTGCTGGCGAGGTTGTGGAGGAAGGGGTACCCTCATCCACTGCTGGTGGGAATGCAAACTTGTACAACCACTTTGGAAAACAGTGTAAAGGTTACTCAGGAAATTCGGGATCAACCTACCCCTGGACACAGAAATGCCACTCTTGGGAATATACCCAAGAGATGCCCGATCATATGACAGGGGCATTTGTTCAACTATGTTCATAGCAGCATTATTTGTAATAGCCAGAACCTGGAAACAACCTAGATGTCCTTCAATGGAAGAATGGATGAAGAAAGTGTGGAATTTATACACATTAGAATACTACTCAGCGGTAAAAAACAATGACTTCTCGAATTTTGCATGCAAATGGATGGAAATAGAAAACACTATCCTGAGTGAGGTATCCCAGACCCAAAAAAAAGGAACATGGGATGTACTCACTCATAATTGGTTTCTAGCAACAAATAATTATGAGTGAGTACATCCCATGTTCCTCTTTTTGGGAACTTAGGGGTGGGGTGGGACGGGAGTAAGGGGAGATGGGGAGAGAAAAGTAAGAAGGGGAGAATGGGGGGAACTTGGGGAAACGGGATGATTGGGAGAAAGGAAGGTTGGAGAGAGGAGCAGGGAATCATATAACTTAAGGGAGCCATCTTAGGGTTGGCAAGAGACTTGAACCTAGAGGGGCTCCTAGGTACCCAGGGCGATGTCCCCAGTTAGCTCCTTGGGCAGCTGATGATAGGGAACCTGAAATGACCCTATCCTATAGCCATACTGATGAATATCTTGCATATCACCATAGAACCTTCATCTGGCAATGGATGGAGATAGAAACAGAGACCAACACTGGAGCATTGGACTGAGCTCCCAAGGTCCCAATGAGGAGCAGAAGGAGGGAGAACATGAGCAAGGAAGTCAGGACCATGAGGGGTGCACCCACCCACTGAGACAGTGGGGCTGATCTATTGGGAGCTCACCAAGGCCAGCTAGACTGTGACTGAAAAAGCATGGGATAAAACCGGACTCTTTGAACATGGCGGACAATGAGGGCTGATGAGACGCCAAAGACAATGGCACTGGGTTTTGATCCTACTTCATTTTCTGGCTTTGTGGGAGCCTAGCCAGTTTGGATGTTCACCTTCCTACACCTGGATGGAGCAGGGAGGACCTTGGACTTTCCACAGGGCAGGGAACCCTGACTGCCCTTCAGACGGGAGAGGGAAGGGGAGAGGAGTGGGGGGAGAAGGAGAAGAGTGGGAGGAGGGGGAGGGAAATGGGAGGCTGGGAGGAGACGGGAATTTTTTTTTCTTTCAATAAAAAAAATTTTTTTAAATTAAAAAAATAAAATAAAATAAAATATGGAACTAAAATACATTTAAAGAACAGGCACAAAAACTGGGTTGTGGTGGCAGCACACGCCTTTAATCCCAGCACTTGGAGACAGAGGTAGGCCGATCTCTGTAGGTTTGAGGCCAGCCTGGTCTACAGAATGAGTTCTAGGACAGCCAGAATTACATAGAGGAAACCCTGTATTGAAAATCCTAAAACAAAAAACAAACAAACAAACAAAAAAGGCACACACACACAGTTTTTGAAAGGATATATGAAAAGTAATATAAAGAAATGTAAACTGAGACTCTCTAGGCCATAGTCCCTGAAGGTACATTCCTGTGCCAAACCATCACCCACTGGAGCCCAGGACACCTGGGAGAAGCCTCCCCATACCCTGAACACTCCCCAAGGCATCTGCAACCACCAGAGCCTAGGTAGGCCCCACCTACACCCAGAGGAGCTTCTGAACCTTATCACATCCACCAGAGGCACAGACCTGCCTTCACACAGAGGAAGAAGACTATCTAAGATGCAGGCCCCACCTGTACTGAAGAGAGGAAAGAGGGACCCCCTGAAGGACAAATCCCACCCTCGTGGATTGGAGGAAGAGATGGGCAGAAAGGAGTGTAAGAACACATTCAACAACATAAAGAACAAAATGGCACCACCAGAAACTAGTTGTTCCACACCAGCAAGAACATCCTAACACAGATGAAGCAGAAGAAATCAAACCTTAAATATAACTTTATGAAGATGAATAAAGACCCTTAAAGAGGAAATAAAAAATTCCCTTAAAGAAATTGAGGAAAAGACAAACAAAAAATTGGAAGAAATCAATAAATTTCCCTGAAAAAAAAAAACAACAACAAGAAAATCAGAAAAAAACAATCAAACAGGTGAAACAAATAGTCCAAACAGTCTTGAAAACTGTAATACAGGCAATAAAGAAACCACAAACCAAGGAAATTCTGGAAATGGAAAATTTGGGTAAACAATAAGGAACTACAGATGCAAGATAACCAACAGATTACAAGAAACAGAAGAGAGAATCTCAGATGTCAAAGATACAGTAGAGGAAATAGACAGCGAAAATGTTAAATCCAACAAACTCTTAACACAAATAAATATCCAGGAAATCTGTGACATCATGAAAAGATCAAAATCTAAGAATAATAGGAAAATACACTACCACAAACAACAACAAAACCAAAAATAACAGATACTAACAATCACTGGTCATTAATTTCTCTTACTATCAATCATCTCAATTCACCTAAAAAAAAAAAAAGGAGAGAGAGAGAGAGAGAGAGAGAGAGAGAGAGAGAGAGAGAGAGAGAGAGAGAGAGAGAGAGAGATTGGATACAAAAACAAGATTCATCCTTCTGCTGCATACAAGAAACACATCGCAACTACAAAGACAGATATTACCTCAGAGTAAAGAGCTGGGAAAAGATTTTCCAATCAACAAGAAACAAGCTGGTGTAGCTATCCTAATATCTAACAAAATAGTATTCAAACTAAAATTACTTAAAAGAGACAAAGAAGGACATTTCATATTCATCACAAAAAAAATCCATCTAGATGAAGTCTCAGTTCTGAACCTCTAATGCCCCAAATACAAGGACACCTACATTTGCAATAGAGACACTACTAAAGCTCAAATCACACATCAAGCCCCACACACTACTAGTGGGAGATGTCAACATCCCACTCTCACCACTGGACAGGTCTGCTAGACAGAAACTTAACAGAAAAACAAAGGAACTAACAGAAGTTATGATTCAAGTGGATTTAATAGACATCTATAGAACACTCCACCCAAACACAAAAGAATATACTTTTTTTTAAGCATCTCATGGTACCTTCTCAAAAACTGACCACATACTCAGTAAAAAGCAAACCTCAACAAATAAAAAAGGAAATTGAAGTAAGCCCCTGTATTTTTTCAGGTCACCATGGCTTAAAGTTAGAATTCAACAACAACACCAATTGCAGAAAGCCTACACACTCATAGAAGTTGAAAAATGTTCAGCTGAATCACCACTAGGTCAAGGAAGAAATAAAGAAGTTAAAGACTTCTTAGAATTCAATAAAAATGACCTCACACCATACCCAAACTTATGGGACACAATGAAAGCAGTGCTAAGAAAGTTCACAGCATTAAGTGCCTACATAAAGAACTTGGAGAAATCTTACATGAGTCACCTAACAGCACACATGAAAACTCTCGAACAAAAGGAAACAAACTCACCCAAGTGGGGTAGATAATCAAATTGAGGGTTGAAATCAATAAAATAGAAACAAAGAAAGCAAAACAAATAATCAGTAAGACAAACAGTCGGTACTTTGAGAAAATCAACATGACAGATAAACCCTTATTCAAACTAACCAAAAGGCAAAGAGAGAATATACAAATTAACAAAATCAAAAATGAGGAGAACATAACAAGACACTGAAAAAAATCCAGAGAATCAGGTCATACTTCAAAAACCTGTACTCCACAAAATTGAAAAATGTAAAAGAAATGGACAATTTCTGAATAGGTACTACATACCAAAATTAAGTCAAGAACACATAGACAATTTAAATAGACCAATAACCCCTAAGTAAATAAAAGCAGTCATAAAACTCTCCCAGCCAAAAAAAGCCCAGGAACAGATGGTTTCAGCACAGAATTCCACAAGCACTTCAAATAACAGTTAATACCAATACTACTCAAAGTGTTCCACACAATACAAACAGAAGGGACACTATCAAACTCATTTTACAAGGTGAAAGTTACCCTGGTATCCAAACCACACAAAAATGCGATCAAGAAAGAAAACTACAAACCAATCATGCATACTGATGAGAAAAAACTCAATAAAATACTGGCAAATCAAATGCAAAAACATATCAGAAAATCACCTACCATGAACAAGTTTGCGTCATCCCAGAGATGCAGGGATGGTTCAACATATGTACTCTACCATATAAACAAACTGAATGAAAAAAACATATAATCATCTCATTACATAGAGGAAAGGCCTTTAACAAAATCCAACACTCATTCATGATAAAGATCTCAGAGAGATCAGGGTTACAAGGAACATACCTATACATAATAAAGGCTATTTAATATACAGCAAGCTAAAAGGCAACATCAATCTAAACGGAGAGAAACTCACAGTGATCCCACTGACTGAAATCAGGAACAAGACAAGGCTGTCCACTCTCTTCATATCTATTTAATACAGTACTCAAGTTCTAGCTAGAGCAATAAATCAAGTAAAGTAGACCAAGGGGATACAAATCAGAAAGAAAGAAGTCAACTTTCACTACTTGCAGATGATATGAGTTTACATAAATGATGCAAAACAATTCTACCAGGGAACTCCTACAGCTGATACATACCTTCAGTAATGTAAGAGGATACAACTTAAACTAAAAAAAAAAAAAAAAAAAAAAAAAATTCAGTAGCCCTCCTATACACAGATGATAAACAGGATGAGAAAGAAATAAGAGAATCATCACACTTCATAATAGCCACAAACAACATAAAATATCTTGGGGTAAGTCTAAACAAATAATGAAAAACATTTATGACAAGAACTTTAAGAAAGAAATTGAAAATACCAGAACATGGAAAGATCTCACATGCTCTTGGATAGGCGGAATCAACATAGTAAAAATGGCAATCTTCTCAAAAGCAGTCTACAGATTCAATGCAATCCCCATCAAAATCCCAACAAAATTCTTCATAGACCTTGAAAGAACAATACTCAACTTCATATGGAAAAACAAAAAGCCCAGGATAGCCAAAACAATCCTGTACAAGAAAAGTACTTCTGGAGGCATCACCATCCCTGACTTCAAGCTCTACTATAGAGCTATAGTAATGAAAAGAGCATTGTATTGGCACAAAAACAGACAGATGGATCAATGGAACTGAACCAAAGACCCAGATATTAATCCACACACCTATGAACACCTGATGTCCCACAAAGAGGCTAAAATTATACAATCAAAAAAAGGAAGCATCTTCAACTAATGGTGTTGGCAACATAGGAAAATGTAAATATCAACAAATGGTCAACGTATGTAGAAGGAGCGGTGGGCTGAGTTCCTGCCACCTGGCTACAGGCCGCCTGGCTAGCTTATGCCCAGAAACAACAACACACAAACTGTATTCATTTAAACACTGCCTGGCCCATTATATTTAGCCTCTTCTTGGCTAACTCTCATATCTTGCTTAACCCATTGTTAGTAATCTGTGTAGCCACCAAGAGGTGGTGTCTTACCGGGAAAGATTCAGCATGTCTGACCTGGCAGCTTGCTCCATCGCATCTGACCAGAGAGGAGAGGCATGGCGTCTGGCTCACTTCCCTTCTTCCCAGCATTCTATTCTGTCTACTCCACCTACCTAATTTTCTGACCTATCAGACCAAGCAGTTTTCTTTATTGATTAACCAATGAAACAACAGATTGACAAATGACCTTCCCACATCAACCATAGAAGAGTGTAAACAGATCCATGTCTATAACCACGTACAAAACTCAAGTCCAAATGGATCAAAGACCTCAACATGAATCCAGCTACACTGAACCTCACAGAAGAGAAGTAACCTTGATAGCACTGACACAGGAAACCACTTCCTAAATATAACACCAGTAGCAGAGACACTGAGATCAACAAATAATAAATGGGACCTCCTGAAACTGAGAAGTTTCTGTAAGGCAAAGGACACAATGAAAAAGACAAAACAGGAACCCACAGAATGGGAAACAATCTTCACCAACCCGACTTAGGACAGATGGCTGATCTCCAAAATATACAAAGAACTCAAGAACCTAGATATCATAATACCAAATAATCCAATTAAAAATGGGGTACAGATCTAAACAGAGAATTCTCAACAAAGGAATCTCTAATGGATGGCAAGGCACTTTAGAAACTGCTCAACAACCTTAGCCATCAGAGAAATGCAAATCAAAATGATTCTGAGATACCACATTACACCAGTCAGGATGGCTAAGACCAAAAACACTAATGACAGCTTGTGCTGGAGAGGATGCCGAGTAAGGAAGACACTCCTCCATTGTCTGTGGGATTGCAAACTTGTACAGCCACTTTGGAAATCAATATGGCGGTTTCTCAAAAAAATGGAATCAATCTACCCCAAGACCCAGCAATACCACTCTTGAGCATGTACCCAAAGGATGCTCAATCATACTAAAAGGGCATTTGCTCAATTATGTTAATAGCATTATTGTTCTAAATAGCCAGAACCTGGAAACAATCTAGATGCCCCTCAACCAAATAGATAAAGCAAATGTGGTATGTTTACACAATAGAGTACTACTCAGAGGTGAAAAACAACATCTTGAAATTTCCAGGCAAATGAATAGAATTAGAAAAAAACATTCTGAGTGAGGTAACACAGACACAGAAAGACAAACCCAGTATGTACTTACTCAGAAGTGGATATTAGACATTAAGCAAAGAACAACCGCCTACAGTCCACAACCCTAGAAAAGTCAGGAAACAAGGAGAACCCTTCGAGAGACATACATGGATCTCCTCCCCCTACTTCCCGGGAAGGGGAAGAAGACAAGATCTTAGTAAATTGGTAGTATGGGGAAGGAGGAAGAATGGTAGGGGAGTAGGGAGGGGAGAAGGGGAACAGGGAGGAGAATATGAGGAATCGAGAAGATCAGATGGGTAAAGGACAGAGAAGGAGAGCAAGGAAAGAGATACCTTGAAAGAGAGAGCCACTGTGGGATTATTGAGAAACTAGGTACAAGGAAAACTCCCAGGAAACCACAAGGATGACCCCAGCTAAGAATCTAAGCAATAGTGGAGAGGGTACCTAAATTACCTTCCCCTGAAATCAGATTCATGACTACCTTAACTATCATCATAGAACCTTCCTCCAGTAACTGATGGTAGCAGATGAAAAGATCCACAGCTAATCACTGGGCCAAACTCCTAGATTCCAGTCATGGAGAGAGAGGAAGGACATTACAAGGAAAGGGGTCAAGACCGTGATGGCAATAGCCACAAAAATGCTGACTTAAGCTAGTGTGAGTTCATTGACTCCAGACTGACTTCTGAGGAACCAGCAAAAGAACAAACTAGGTCCTGTGAGGGTGACAGTTGTGTGGCATGGGCAGTTGGTAGGGCCACTATCAGTGCATGAATTGGTTCTCTAAAGCCATTTCCCTATGAAGGAGTATCTTGCTCAGCCTAGATACAGAGGGGAGGGCTTTGGTCCTATCTCAAGCGATGTGACAGACCTTGTTGACTCCTCATGGGAGGCCTCACCCTCTGAGGAATGGATAAGGATGTGGTGGGGAGAGGTAGGAGGAGTGAGAGGACAAGAGGGAGAGGGAACTGGGATTAGTATGAAAATAAGATTGTTTTAAAAATAAAAAAAAATTTAAAAAGACATGTAACAAAAAGAATATATGCAGCAGCCAACGAAGTAGGATGAATTGGACATTTCATAGACTTCTGAGAATGGACAAACCAAACTATCATATTTCAGAATAATTAAGATTATTAAAATTTTTAAGTTCATTAAATCTTAAATCAACTATTTTACTTCTAGAATTTATTCAAAAAAGTAAAACTAAACAAAGGTCTGTGCCCAATCATCTTGTTAGCCTCACTGTACATTGTGCACAGAGTTACTCAATGATACTAACTAAACAGTATGAAAACAAACCTATTTCATCAAAAACTAACACAGAAGCATCTCAGTCATGAGGTAGTCTTTCTTCTTATACTACTAAGGCCTTTTACAAAAATAGTACTCCATTTTTAATAACTTATTTATATTCAGAAAGATAAGGAATGGGCAGTAAGTATGAGGTAATTTGTGGCATATTTATAAGCTTTAGAATAATTGTGGCTGTGTATTACTGTTCATTATTAAATATAAACCTTTGAATCATGCACTTCAACTGGAAATGTTGTATTTGCACTGTATCTCAACAAAGTTATTAAAAATGGAAGCATGCGGTCAGACATGGGTGTTTTCTACGTCTTGATATGCAGGCAACAGGAAGTAGACTGAGTATATGAGACCTCAAAGCCTACCTCCATAGTGATACTTCCTCCAACAAGACACTACCTACTGGAACAAAGTCACACTTCCTAACAGTGCCACTCTCTATGAGTTTATGATGGCCAGTTACATTCTAACTATCACAATAGCCACATCTATCTTGTCTGGTCTGAGCCAAGCTAGGCTTTTATGCACATACTGGTCACTTTTTCCTTCCAAGTTTCTCCACGTACTCCCCAAACAAGAGACACCTATGGGCACTGGGTGCAGGTGTTTGTTTTTGAAGAAAAAGGGGTGACTGTCCACAGTTAATTGTAAGGTGTATGGATCCCCCAGGGATTTGTACCCTGAGACTGAATAAACTCATTTAATCAGAGCTTAGCTCAGCACAGGCAGGAAGTAATCATGTTGCTTTATTGCCATCTTGGCTAATGATCTCATCAAAAGGGAAACAGATATGCAACTTGGAAATGATGTCATTAAGAAAGCAGCAACCATGCAACTGGACTTCTACCTTGGTTGGTAACATCAAGATGGAGAGAACCATGTATCTTCATCATCTTAGTTAATACCACCACAAGGCATACATGGTGGTACACATACTACTTCCCAGTACCTCTGAGCCCTGAGGGGCAGGGGATTGGTATGGGATGGGTCACAAAACCTCTACAAGTTCCTACACCACAAGTCTTTAGTCATATATCCCAGTTCCCTCTCCCAACTCTTTCATTTTTGGTTTTCAACTTCCCAGATGACTGCTGGATCACAGAATTACAAAAGCCAGAGAGGACTCAACATGGGACTCAACTCAACCCTATAAAATCATAGGGATAATGAATTTTTATTTCAGACTACAAAGGTAATACCAAACCTCCATGGTTGATTTTAAAATTTGAAACACTGTTTTGCATGATATTATTTACTATAGTTTCCAAAGGGAGCTTGAAGCTACACTTGGTATTTAGCATACCTCCTCTAACCTAGTCTATACCTACTGGAAGCAGTTAGAAGAAGATCCCATTTTATCAACAGCAGCAAGACAATATTGAGTAGTTGTAGAGAAGAATAGCATGCTATGGTAGATGGGCTTACTATAACAATAAACACCAAACTCTATCATTTTCACAAACAGTATCTCCTGACCACATTGGTTTTAAGGTAACAAAAACAACAACAACAACAAAAAAAAAAAACACCAAAAAACTGCTCCACGTGTATTTTTAAATTACAACAGGGAATGTCAAATCAAGCCTACACCTCCCATACAAATTATGAGTTTTTTCTTAAAAGTGGATCTCCATAAAAATTTAAACATTAGGTCTTAGGACTTCAAAGAATAATAATATGATGGGAAATTTTTAAAAGAAGAAAAGGGGGAAAGAGAATATCTAAGAATAAAATAAATTATACCAGCTTTATTATTTCTATAGAAGAAAAACACTAGAGGCTATTATCAAAGATTATTGTTCATTTGATTCTGCCAGTCAAAAGGAGGAAAAAGCGAAAAAAGAAACAAAACAGCTCACAGGTCTATCTTAAATCAACAACGTTATGTCCATTTGTCAAGTAAAAAGGAAACACTTTTAAGATAAAATATTTTATAGAAGATCAAACTATGGAACTGCATTATTTCTATACCTAAAATAATGTTAATTTAGTTAGATTATCATAGAAAACTCTGTTAAAGAAACCAAATGCTCCAATTAGCTAGAAATTTACAAAAATTCAAAATCAATCTCTGCCTTAAGAATCAGTTTTGGAGAGATGGTTCATTGGGCAATGTGCTTATTGTACAGTATAACAGCCTGATTTTTGTATTCATAGCATACACATAAAAGCCAGACTGTATGGCATGTACTACATATCTGTAATCTCAGTGCTAGAGGGAGAGAACATAGGGAGACCCTGGAGCTTGATGATCAGCCAGTCTAGCAGAAATGGCAAGCTAAGCTCCAGTGGTTTTCACACACACACACACACACACGCACGCACACGCACAATACATGCATGAACACACACACACATGCACACACATTATTCTTTAAAATGTAATTTCACATATACTTTTCATCTATTTACTTTCCTTGACAATTATGAAAAGCAGGATGTATGGAAGTGAAATTACTATATGGAATAAAGCCTTTATTCAGGTAACTAATGTCTTTTGTGCTGAGTGTATTTTTCCAACTACAAAGACACTGTACTTGCTGTTGAAGTATTGTTAAGCTGCTTCATTAATTTTTCAGGACTCCACTGCCTTAAAAATCCCAAGAAAAATGAAACAAAACTACAGAAACCATATCTCTTGTAGTAACAGATGGAGCATATCAGTTTCATGAAATCAGTGGGAATCAGTTGTGGTTGTTTGAAAAAATAGTGTCCCCCAGAGGGAGTGGCACTGTTAGGAGGTGTGGCCTTGTTGGAATAAGTTTCTTCTTGCTAGTGGAAGTGTATCACTATGGAGGCCAGCTTTGAGGTCTCATATATGCTCAAGAGCTCAAGATACTACCCGGTTTCTCAGATCACTTTCTGTTTCCTGCAAGATATAGGACACTTGGCTACTTTTCCAGTCTGTCAGCATGCCACCATGTCGCACAATGATCATAACGGACTAAACCTCAGAAAACATAAGCCATCACAATTAAATGGTTTTCCTTCTGTAAGAGTTGCCATGGTCATGGTCTCTCTCCAAGGCCACAGAAACTCTAAGACAAATGATAAGGAAATGAGCTTTAGATAGCCTGCCTGCACCAAGCAAGGTAGGCGCTTTGTTTATGAGCTACCCAACCAGCACGGAGACCTGATCTCGGCGCCAGGAGAGCCAGCACTGGGG
The DNA here is from genome assembly GCF_014885135.2 of Alexandromys fortis. Lineage (NCBI taxonomy): Eukaryota > Metazoa > Chordata > Mammalia > Rodentia > Cricetidae > Alexandromys > Alexandromys fortis. The sequence continues at coordinate 2,507,166 of NW_026068037.1, forward strand.
TGAGTTTCTGACCCCTGAGCATCAGCCCAGGACAGGGAACTCAGAAGTTCCTCAACCCCCTATCCTTCCTGGCCTCTCTGCAGGGCCTCTACTCCCTGCATATTGCCTCTTTCTTCCTATCCCACCCAGCTTGCATCCAGAACCCTCCCCTCTTCGGCCCCTCTGCCGGGTTTGGGCACATAACATGACCCAGCTCAGCCTGTCTGGGCGCTGGGTCCAAATCCTCAGGGCACCCAGGTGGGCAGGAGTTCCTTTGTTTCAATAGCCTGCCTGCATCAAGCAAGGTAGGCGCTTTGTTTACGAGCTACGCAACCAGCACGGAGACCTGATCTCGGCGCCAGGAGAGCCAGCATTGGGGAGAGCCGTCACTGGGCACGGAGATCTGTTCTGGGCAACAGGAGAGCTATCACTGGGGAGAGCCATCACTGGGAAGGTACATCAGTAGGCAAGAAGACCTGATCCTGTTAAAGAACATCCATAGGGGAGCATTCGGAGGAAGAGATGGGCAGGCGCCAATGCAAGAATTCACCCAACAATCTGAAGAACAACATGAAACCACCAGAACCCAGCGACCTCACAACAGGAGGACATGAACACCTTAATCAAGAAGAAGTAGAAAAAATTGACTTTATGACAGTGATTGATGCCCTTAAACAGCATGTAAGGAACGCCCTTATAGAAATGGATGAGAAATATAACTGAAAGTTTGAAGAATTGAATAAATCAGTAAATGATACCCTAGAAAACCAAGGAAAAACAATCAAACAGATAATGGAAACAGTTCAAGACTTGAAAACTGATATGGAGGCAAAAAAGAAAACACAAACAGAGGGTCGGCTGGACATGGAATTTTTAAGTAAACAGAGACTACAGAAACAAGCATAACCAACAGAATACAAGAGATAGAAGAAAGAATCTGAGATTCTGAAGATACCATAGAGAAAATATACACACTGATCAAAGAAAACAGCAAGTCCAACAAACTCTCATCACAAAACATTCAGGAAATCTGGGACACAATAAAAAGACCAAACCTAAGAATAATTGGAGTAGAAGAAGGAGAAGAAGTGCAGCTCAACGGTCCAGAAAATATATTTAATAAAATTATAGAAGAAAACTTTCCCAACCTAAAGAAAGATATACCTATCAAGGTTCAAAATGCATACAGAACACCGAATAGGCTGGATCAAAAAAAAAAAAAAA
>NW_026068037.1:2512497-2609485 GCF_014885135.2 Alexandromys fortis
GACCTATTATATGACAAAAGCATTTGTTCAACTATGTTCATAGCAGCATTATTTGTAATAGCCAGAACCTGGAAACAACCTAGATGTCCTTCAATGGAAGAATGGATGAAGAAAGTGTGGAATATATATACATTAGGGTACTACTCTGCCATAAAAAACAATGACTTCTCTAATTTTGCATGTAAATGGATGGAAATAGAAAACACTATCCTGAGTGAGGTAACCCAGACCCAAAAAGAGGATCATGGGATGTATTCACTCATAATTGGTTTCTAGCCATAAATATAGGTCATTGAGTCTATAATTTGTGATCCTAAGAAGGTGAACCCAAAGAAAAACATATAGTTATTATCCCTGCTATGGGAAATAGACAAGATTGCTGGGCAAAAAACTGGGATCTTGGGGGTGGGGTGGGATGGGAGTAAGGGGAGATGGGGAGAGAAAAGTGAGAAGGGGAAGATGGGGGAAATGGGGGGAACTTGGGGAAACGGATGATTGGGGATAAAACAAGGTTGGATAGAGGAGCAGGGAATCACATAACTTAATTAAGGGAACCACCTTAGGGTTGGTAAGAGACATGAACCTAGAGTGGCTCCCAGGTGCGCAGGGCAATGTCCCCAGTAGGTTCCTTGGGCAGCTGAGGATAGGGAACCTGAAATGACCCTATCCTATAGCCATACTGATGAATATCTTGCATATCACCATAGAACCTTCATATAGCAATGGATGGAGATAGAGACAGAGACCCACACTGGAGCACTGGACTAAGCTACCAAAGTCCCAATGAGGAGCAGAAGGAGGGAGAACATGAGCATGGAAGTCAGGACCACAAGAGGTGCACCCACCCACTGAGACAGTGGGCTGATCTATTGGGAGCTAACCAAGGCCAGCTAGACTGTGACTGAAAAAGCATGGGATAAAATGGACTCTCTGAACATGGCGGACAATGAGGGCTGATGAGAAGCCAAGGACAATGGCATGGGGTTTTGTTCCTTCTTCATGTTCTGGCTTTGTGGGAGCCTAGCCAGTTTGGATGTTCACATTCCTACACCTGGATGGAGGGGAGAAGACCCTGGACTTTCCACAGGGCAGGGAACCCTGACTGCTCTTTGGACTGGAGAGGGAGGGGGAGAGGAGTGGGGGGAGGGGGAGAGGGGCGGGAGGAGGGGAAGGAAATGGGAGTCTGGGAGGAAGCAGGAATTTTTTTTCAATAAAAAAAAGAAAGAAAATGAGCTTTAGAAGTCCACTGAACCTCAGCTACCTCACCTAAAAATGAGTTTCTAATTTACTAGTTAGTTGGAAAAACTAAATGCTCTCATGTGCATAAAATGCTTAGAACAGTGCCTACCTACCACACAGTAAATGCTTGCTTAGTACTTGCTACCTATTATCCTGCTCTTTCTCTTCCTTACACACTGACTTCACCTTTCTCTCTGTGTAGTAAGGCCGGCTATGTAACATCGTTGGCATCAGCTTCCTGAACATCTTCCCTTTCACAGTGTGCTCCAATGTTTTATTTGTAGCTCTGACTTTGTGTTTATTGTGCTTTTTGCTTCCTGCAAAAGTGCAATGACTTACTATTGCAGTATTTAGAATTGTAAATTTCAAAATCTATAAATAAAAAGTTAAAATAAATTATTTTATAGGAAGTCAGTCCTGATTATAAATGCAGACTAATGACTTTTTCCTTTATACAAAAAAGACATGATTTGAAATAGTCCAAAATCTTTTCCTTGCAAATAATATTATACAGTATCTCAGTTTTTAATTGTTTTGAAATCAAGCATTATGAATTATTGAGAAAGACCAGAATAACTTAGTATATATAGATCTTGGGATATAATATAAAGATCTTATAAAATCTATCAATTTGGTTAATCATGTTTTAATATTTAAATATTTTATTCTATTTTTCCATCACCTAAATTAATAACACTTTCTATGCTGGGGTTTGTAGGGGTGACTGATTTCATGGATTTGTACATATTACTTAAGTGAACTACTACTGAACTCTACCTTCAGGATCACACAATACTATTTCAGTGTTTTCTCATTTACCCAGAAGTCAGTAACCTCAAGGTGACCACTGTATTCTAGAAATGGGGCTCTGAGATGGAAAAGGTCTCTGCAGAAGAAATCCACAAAAGTGATTCTGTTCTCAATGCGGCTTATCAAATCATAGTCTTATTATGGGCCAAGTTTACCCTGACCACATGTTCTGTTCAGAAAGTCTAGTGCTTTTCTATAAACTTACTGCTTTTCCTTTATAAACTGTGAGCACCTTGGGAATATAATTTTAGAATAAGCAAATATTGTTTCTACTTAAGCCTCCCCCTAACTTTTTTTCAAAATCAACTGAATAATCGTACCTGAAATAATTGCAACTGTGGCATTTGCCTTATAGTGCTTTTATTTCTTGATTTACTTTACAATGAACAATTATAATTGAGAAAAATATTGTTTTAAAACTGTATAAAATAACAAGGGCCAAGAAAAGTCTTAAAACTGTAAGTGTGTTTTCTTTGGCTATAATGACTTAGCTTCCTGAATCACAAGTCTATCAGTTCCGTATTGAAGAATCTACAAGTCATTAATGACATCTGTCAGCAGCTGTAGTATTTCATTTTATATATAACTAGCCAAATAGTGTGTTGTGAGTAATATATCATGATGCATATTTAAGGTTTTCAAAATAGAGTCTTGAGCAATAGTAGCTAGTACCACAGCTACTATTAACAGTTAAGTTGAGGTGGTTATTTTCTGACATCTGTTTATCAAGTTTATAAGTGACTAATCGGTATTTGTATATTCTTTAAAATAAAACTTTATGATATAACATTGCTTAGTCTCTGCTTTAACACGTTGCTTTATATTGGGGGAATGCACTGTAGAATGGAAAGAAGAAAATGATATTCAAAGGTGGCTTTCTGTTTAAGAAAGAAAATCACAGAGAACAGCTCCCTAATTTCTCAGATCCCAATGACCGGAGAATAATTCTAACCAGCAGGGGGAGATAGGAAGGAGAGTAGTAAGACAAAGAACAGGCTACAGGCAAGAAAAGAAGTTATAATTATAGCTGGGAACACAGAATTCGCTAAAGGAAGTCTACTGTATAATTATATTCGAAAATTTAGCAAGATGCCCAGAGGCTGACTCGCAGCTGTCAGGGACTGGTAACTTTACTTCTGTTCATGCAACTACCACTTCAGCAACTAAATCTAGTATCTAGATGTATTACTAGAACTGAAACAGAGTAAAGGGATAGATCTTCTAAAAGATCTTATTTTCTGAAATAGGATAGAAGCATCTATTCCAACAAACTTTCTCACTTGAGCTGTCTTTTTAGGTTTCCCTCCTTCAAAACCTAAAAATTATGACAGAAAAACTATTAGCTATAGGCAGATCTCACCCCTAAATTCTGAGATTTAAATACAGTTCCAAATTCAGCATGCTTATAACAAATTCTACTTATCGTCATTAGTTCCAAATTTGCTTTCCCCAATCTTACTCTACTCTTATCTAGCTAATGGGACCATCACAATCTGTTAAGTCTGAAGCTCAAGACTTACCTTTGCTCATTCCCTGCCTTCCTGATGTCCTAGTCATTACTGACGGAAGCCACTAGATCTTACTAATTTTGTGTTAAATGCTGCCATCCATCAATGGAGGACATGCCAAAGGACTAACCCCATCTCGTCGAGTGTTCTAATTTAGAACCAGTTGCACAGCAGTTTGCAAGTGACAATAAGGACATTAGGGTGGGTCCTAGTCCATGAGTGATGCCTTATAAAAGGAAGAAGTGTAAACTCATATACCAAGGAAAATTGTAGGCAGAGAAACAAAAAGATGGCCATACGATGTAAAATATCATCCACAAATCAAGAGTATCAAGAATTCCCTGGGGCTGGAGAGATAGCTCAGAGGTTAAGAGCATTGCCTGCTCTTCCAAAGGTCCTGAGTTCAATTCCCAGCAACCACATGGTGGCTCACAACCATCTGTAATGGGTCTGGTGCCCTCTTTTGGCCTGCAGGCATACACACAGACAGAATATTGTATACAAAATAAATAAATAAACAAATAGATAGATAGATAGATAGATAAATAATTTTTTTTAAAAAAAGAATTACCCACAAACAAGAAAAGCTAGAAAAAGGCAAGCAAAGATCTGCCATAAATCTTTTGAACTAGGAGTATTTAGATCGGAGTTCATGTCCCCATTACCCACATAAAAGGTCTACAGTCCAGCGATGGGGGGAAAGAGGCAGAAGAATCTCAGGGAATTTCTGGCCAGTAAGTCCAGACAATTGATGAGCTCCAGGTTTAGTGAGAGATTAAACCTGTCTCCAAAAGTATAAGGTATAGAGCAATGAGGAAGATGCCTGACATCAGCTACTGGCCTCTACATATGTATGTGTACAAACACACTATCAGTCTAGGTCCTCACGGTAATGTTTAGTTTTTCAAAATTACTAACATAAACAAATTGATGTCTAGTAGTGTACACTAATTTGTTCCTTGTCTATAAAATTTCCAAACTTTCTTCCATTCCTGTAAAGACCATTAGGTACAAGAGCATCTGTGTCGTTATCAGGTTCCTAATGTTAAAGTCAGAAAAGGACTACCAGTTTCAGGCCTTTAAAAAAAAAAATAAGCCTAAGCATGGGAAACCAAGAATGGAAACTCTGACCAACACCAGAGGTCAAGACCATGTGAAAGTCTCAAAAGGAAATAAATCAAGGAAAGTTACCAGATCTTTGAGAAGTTCTCATCACTTGGGGAAAGAGGGATTTCCTAGATCCATAGGGTTCACTCTTTTATGAAGTGTCTTTTAGAAATAACATGAGCAAGAACAAAGATGTGATTTTATTTGGTTTTTGCTTTTTTCTAAGACAGGGACAGGGTTTCTATGCAACCACCCTGGCTGTCCTTGAACTCACTTTGTAGACCAGACTAGCCTCAAACTCACAGAGATTCCCCTACCTCTGCCTCCAAGTGCAGGGATTAAAGGCGTAAACCACCACACCCAAAAAGATGTGATTTCAAACCAATCAAGAACTACTCTTTGGTAAAATCATATTCAAGACATACAAACAAATGTTCTATTCTCTCAAAATTAAGGAATTCTATTTTAAAAACACCTTTTTAAAAATCTGTCTTATTCTTACACAAAGGACTTCCTATTCTCATTTGCCATCTTATTACATGTTTATAGAAAAAATTCTCTTTCTTTCTCTAACAGAGGGAAAAGTATAAATCATTCTTTAGAATCATCATGATGATATGAGTTTCAAAACTTTTGTCAAGAATCTCAAGTATGTAATCAACAAAAACTTCCAAATATACAAAGTTTTCTTTGAGTTCTCTTCAGTATTTTATTAAAGATATTTCTTAAAACTAGTCAAGTTGTTGTATTCAGAAAATTAAGAACAAATCAGTATACCACCAAGTGATAATACATACACACACACACAACCTCACAACAAAAGTCTTACCCTGTTATAATTCTAAATGAAAAAAAAAATAAGTATAGCCTTTCAATAATCAAGACCAGAAAAAATAAATAGGCTAATCAATAAGACAAATATTTCAAGATTTAAAACATATGGTGATTTAAAGATTTTAAATATGGTGACATTTAAAATGTAGAAGGGACATTTTTACCCTGATTTTTGTGGTACTCTGATTACCCTTTAAAGGTAATTTTCTTAAGAAAATTAACCTTTTCATTCAAATAAAAGCCCAAGAATTAGAGGACCCTAACAAAAATATTTGTTAAAATTATCACACACAAGAGTCTTAAGTAGGGTATCTATTGTGGAAAAAACATCATTGACTAAAAGCAACTTGTGTTTACTTCAGCTTACACTTCCAGTTAAAAATCCACTGTAGAAAAAAGTAAGAGCAGGGACTCCCACTGCAGAAACCTGGAGGCAGAAACTGAATCAGGGGCCAAAGAAGATGGTTGCTTACTTGTAGCGCGCGGAGATATAGCGAGCGGAGATGTAGCGTGCGCCATGGCGCTGTCATGTCATGGGCACGGAGCCTGGGCGCCATTTGCTGTTCCACGTCAAACTTGACAGACAACTTGTGCGCATGCACGCGAGCTCCCCCCCAGTGCGGGGAGTCTTTCGATCTGGCCATCTGATCTGGCCAATCATAATTTAGCACGATCACTCCATTCTGGCCTGAGCCATTGGGTTGATGACACGTCAGGGCTTTGTCTGGCACCGTATATATTCTTCTGCTTCACAGGGACGGGGTCTTTTGCCTCTCTACAACCTCAAGTGTAAGTGCTCCAATAAAGTGTGTTCTGAGAAGAATCCTGTTGTGGTCGTCTCTTCTGCTGGCAGGAGCGGCGTGCTGCACTTACTGGCTTACTCTTCACAACTGACTTCGCCTGTGCTCGTATACCAACCAGGACGGCAAACTCAAGATAGCAATACTGCAGTAAGATGGGCTCTCCCCTATCAAGATTTGCCAAAAGACAAATCTAGTGAATGTATTTTCTCAAATGAGGTTTCCTTTTCACAAATGACTCTAGCTTATGTCAAGTTGATCTAAAACTAGTCAGCACAGTCATTTACTGTGCAATTACTCTTACTTGAAATGTTCAGAGTATGTAAATGAATATATGTAGAACACAGATCAGGGGAAGGCTATCAAGTAACTAGTGATAGGGGTCTTCTTTGGGGGTAATCAAAATGTGTTGGAACTGAACAAATTTGATAAGTGCACAACACTACAAATACCACTGAACTCCTAAGTTTATCTTATGTGCATATTACCTGAATGAACAACAATTAGTAAATAAAAACAAAGCTATTTTCAGTAATAAGCATTATGAATCTGTGGACAGATGTTCTGTGCACACAAAGATCAACTCTGTAGTTTCTCTAATTTATCTAACTTCAATCTGATCATGAAAAAACATGAGACAATCCAAACTAAAATATATTTGCAAAATAACCAAATAATATTTTTTCAAAAGTTTCTAGAGCCCTCCATTGGCTCTTAAAACAGATACAGAACTACCAGAAGACCCTCGTGAAGCAGAAATGATATCTGTAATTTAAAACAATTATAGTATATTAATCTCTTAGCCATATAAAGCTATATTAAACACAGAGGAAATAGAATAAAAGGCATTATTTCAGCAACTCTGAAGTTGTTAAAAAAATAACAGGGATAAAGTAAAGGAGATATGAACAAGGAATAAATAATGCCTAGAACCCCATTTTTGTTACTTTCCTAAACACACATTAGGAAAATGCTGAAACAAAATTAAGAGAAGGCTATTCTAATGGCAGGAATTAATTCACAAAGTTTTCAACTAAATAATATGCATTCATTTGTAAACTACAGGGGTAGTTTTCTTGGTTAGGTCTGGATAATTGATTTATTCAGGCTGAGTAAAACAAACTCATATGGACACTTTCAACAAAACCTCTCAATTTAAAATAACCAAAGTCAAAGAAAAGGTTAAAAGGAAATGCTGGTACAATTCCTATAGGTAGCTTGAACAATTTAGCTTTAATACTGAGATGGGGAAAGCAAGCTTAACAGAACAATCATAGAAGAGAATTAAAAGTACAGCAAAAACAAAAATGAAAGTATTTGCCCATCAAGTAAGAGAAAAGATTCCCAGTCAAGAATAAGGCAGCTCTTCAAAACTATTAAATCACAGATGAAAAGTTGAGTCCCTGTGGTAGAAATTCTGAGAAGTCAGAAGCTCATTCATGCAGAGAAATCTTTCTCCAAGAACTCTGACCTGAGAACTCCAGCTGAACTGTTTTAGCAATTTTTGCTAGCTGTTGTAAAGTTTCTGATTTGAAGATGCCTTGCTGCCATGTGTTCTTTTGCTTAGAAGCCTCTCTCAGGGCATGTTTTGTGTTGCCTGGGACTACCAACTGGGAACTCAGGCTGGCTGCCTCCAGGGGCATCCCAAGTTGTTTCTGCTCAGTGTGGCAAGTCATCAATTTGATGATTTTTGCTATCTACTACTTGTAATTTGTTCTTTTACTCTTGCTTGATCTATTCTTAATAAACTTACTCATTCAAAAAAGAAAGCAAAGTTCAAACTATCACCTGTTTCAACACACATCCTTCCATCTCTCAGAACCTGAACCCCTCCAAACAACCCAGACTCCAGGACTGGCTCTGAGCCATTACATGCTGCAATATTATCATTCCTGCCAGTAACAGGGTCATAAACTTAGATTTAACTAATGACTGTCAAATGACTGTCATCTGCAGTGAGAGAAGAATTTGTATTTCTCTGTTGAAACTAAAAATGTTTATTACTGAAGCTGCTGAGGTAGCCATACTATAAATAAGAAAAAAAAAACTACCCTAAAAACAGAAAGAGAGAGGGGTCAAGCCAGCACCTTACTGCATCTGTTCTGGAAATAAATGTGACACTACTTCTGATTTGTACAGATTAACCTACAAAGTGTTTAAAGACCAAGTCCTAAAGGCTCCCCTACGGGGGAATTTACAATAGGAGAGAAATAAGCTTAACTCTGAAATAAGTCAGATTATTCAAAGAGTTACTTTACATAAATATGAAGCCATAATTTATAGATTCAATGCAATTCCCATCAAGGTCCCATCAAAATTCTTCACAGATCTTGAGAGGACAATAATCAATTTTATATGGAAAAAATAAAAAACCCAGGATATCCAAAACAATCCTATACAATAAAGGATCTTCTGGAGGCATTACCTTACTTCAAACTCTACTACAGAGCTACAGTGTTGAAAACAGTGTGGTATTGGCATAAAAACAGAGAAGTCGACCAATGGAATCGCATAGAAGACCCAGAATTTAATCCCCAAACCTATGAACACCTCATTTTCGACAAAGGAGCTAAAAGTATACAATGGAAGAAAGAAAGCATCTTCAACAAATGATGCTGGCACAACTGGATGTCAACCTGTAGAAGATTGAAATTAGACCCATATCTATCACCTTGCACAAAACTCAAGTCCAAATGGATCAAAGACCTCAATATCAGTCAGAACACACTGAACCTGATAGAAGAGAAAGTGGGAAGTACCCTACAACAGATGGGCACAGGAGATCGCTTCCTATGTATAACCCCAGCAGCACAGACACTAAGGGCAACATTGAATAAATGGGACCTACTAAAGCTGAGAAGCTTCTGTAAAGCAAAGGACACTGTCACTAAGACAAAAAGGCAACCTATTGACTGGGAGAAGATCTTCACCAACCCTGCAACAGACAAAGGTCTGATTTCCAAAATATATAGAGAACTCAAGAAACTAGACTTTAAAATGCTAATTAACCCAATTAAAAAATGGGGCACTGAACTGAACAGAGAATTCTCAAAAGAAGAAGTTCAAATGGCCAAAAGACACCTAAGGTCATGCTCAACCTCATTAGCAATCAGGGAAATGCAAATCAAAACAACTTTGAGATATCATCTTACACCTGTCAGAATGGCTAAAATCAAAAGCACCGATGATAGCCTTTGCTGGAGAGGTTGTGGAGGAAGGGGTACCCTCATCCATTGCTGGTGGGAATGCAATCTTGTGCAACCACTTTGGAAATCAGTGTTTCGGTTTCTCAGGAAATTCGGGATCAACCTACCCCTGGACCCAGCAATACCACTCTTGGGAATATACCCAAGAGATGCCCTATCATATGAGAAAAGCATTTGTTCAACTATGTTCATAGCAGTATTATTTGTAATAGCCAGAACCTGGAAACAACCTAGATGCCCTTCAATGGAAGAATGGATGAAGAAAGTGTGGAATATATACACATTAGAGTACTATGCTGCGGTAAAAAATAATGACTTCTCGAATTTTGCATGCAAATGGATGGAAATAGAAAACACCATCCTGAGCGAGGTAACACAGACCCAAAAAGATGAACATGGGATGTACTCACTCATAATTGGTTTCTAGCCACAAATAAAGGTCACGGAGTGTATACCTGGTGAACCTAAAGAAGCTAAACAAGAAGGTGAACCCAAGAAAAAACATATAGTTATTATCCTCTTGGCTAAGGGAAGTAGACAAAATTGCCGGGGAGAAAATTGAGACCTTGGGGGTGGGGTGGGTTGGGGATAAGGGGGGACGGAGAGAGAAAAGTGAGAAGGGGAGGATTGGGGGATCTTGGAGAAACAGGAAGATTGGGATAAAGGAAGGTTGGATAGGGGAGCAGGGAAGCACATATCTTAGTTAAGGGAGCCACCTTAGTGTTGGCAAGAGACTTGAACCTAGAGTGGCTCCCAGGAGCCCAAGGCGAAGTCCCCAGTTAGTCCCTTGGGAACCTGAGGATAGGGAACCTGAAATGACCCTATCCTATAGCAATACTGACGAATATCTTTCATATCACCATAGAACCTTCATCTGGTGATGGATGGAGATAGAGACAGAGACCCACACTGGAGCACTGGACTGAGCTCCCAAGGTCCCAATGAGGAGCAGATGGAGGGAGAACACGAGCAAGGATGTCAGGACCACGGGGGGTGCACCCACCCACTGAGACAGTGGGGCTGATCTATTGGGAGCTCACCAAGGCCAGCTGGACTGTGACTGAAAAAGCATGGGATAAAACCGGACTCTCTGATCATGGCGAACAATGAGGACTGATGAGAAGCCAAGGTCAATGGCAAGGGGTTTTGATCCTACTTCATGTTCCGGCTTGGTGGGAGCCTAGCCAGTTTGAATGTTCACCTTCCTAGACATGGACGGAGAGGGGAGGTCCTTGGACTTTCCACAGGGCAGGGAACCATGACTGCTCTTTGGATTGGAGAGGGAGGGGGAGAGGAGTGGGGGGAGGGGGAGAAGAGTGGGGGGAAGGGGGAGGGAAATGGGAGGCTGGGAGGAGGCGGAAACTTTTTTTTTCCCATTCTCAATAAAAGAAAAAAAAAAAGAAAAAAAAATATGAAGCAATAATTTAATTTAAAATAATCTAAAAGTAAACACTCTCTATAAGTTTTATTACAATTATTTATTATGAGCATCTGTGTTCATGCAAATGTGGTGATCAAAAGACAACGTAGATGGCCTGAGTTGGGTCTCCAGAACGCATTTGGTAGAGAGAGAACTGATTCATCTAAGTGCATTTATTCCTGAGCTCTCTTGACAGTCTAGGAAGTACTTCTGAAAAAGCTATTTGAAAGTAGGAAATGACTCTTCATATTTTATAAACAAATTATAACCTCTAGAAGTCTAATGTTAGCTTTCTTAAATCTACTATGAGTTAAACTAAAAAAATATAAGTAGTCATTTAATAGATAAATAATGAATTTGGGCTAGTTTTCCTTGATTATATAAAACTACTTACAATTCTAAATAAACAGAAATTGAACTGTAACCCAAGGGTAAGTTAATTTGTACAAATCTTGAATAATGTCAGATATGTTTCCAAAACAGATGCTTAGAGACTCTGCAAAGACATCCATTCAATCAGAAGCCAGATTAAAGTTTCATCTGGAACCAATGGTTCTGTGGTTCTATTAACAGTAACCCCAAGTCACCAAGGAGCATCCAACATTACAAAGTCTTTGGAGAGTCCTAGCTCTAAAACAAGAAATTAAGATCATAAAAATGATTTCATGTATGCATACAAAGATACAAAGTATTTGGTGGGTATTCAAGTGTTACTGCACTTTCTCACAGGAATAAAAATAAAATCATACATAACTTCACCAGGTGATTTTTTCAGCACCATACTCTGTTTAAAAACAGTTGCTGGACTTTGCGTAGTTATCTCAGTCTGACATGGAGAACCCAGCTCATTTGTAGCCTTTGTCTAGAATACCTCACCTGTATAGAATTATCACTTTTTTTTTTTTAAATCACAGGCATCATTACTTAAACCTGAAAAACTTAGTAAGGCATGTTAATAGCTGGAAATTATCACAACAAAGTAAAAGACTTTTAGAAAAGGAAGTCTCCTGGAAACTTCTCAAAGACCAGCATTTAGGGCAATAATTTTTAATGTTCAATTACATGAAGTGAACATGAATTGCTCATTTAAGACATTTTATAGCAACCCGCAAAATAATGAGCTTTTTGTCTCCATTAGTGTTGTTTTGTTTTGTGAGGGTTTCCTTCTAGAGCACCACAGGACCAATGTGGAAGATTGAATTTCACTTGTATACAAGCCTAACAAGTTATTTCAGGTTCACTTTTGTTTGAATGCCTTTAGACTATGGAAAAATATTTTCATGAATTATCTGGCCAGCACCAGAAGGCACCTGATGTTCAATTAAAGATTAGTAGGCTGATGTTTCTTAAACTGTAACATTCCTTGGTACGTAATAAAGGCAATTCAATGAACTGCATAGAGAATTTCTTTTAATATCTATAATTTAAGTAATTTTAAATATTCCATAATAAGTAAGGCATGTCACACAGAAAGCAGGATATTTGTAGTATGTGTTTATTCATACATGTATTATGTATAGATAGATAGGTAGACAGACAGATTGCTTATTTATAACCCCAGAATTTTAAATTCAAAATGCTCTGAAAAAACTAAACATTTTGAGGCCTAATATTTCCATCAAGAAGAAAATTCCATATCTATCATGTGAGAGGTTACAATTAAAATGTAGGTAACTAAAACAGCTGAACAAAATTATTTTCATATTATATTTATTACATCTATTGATGTGAGATTTCCCTCTGTATGCTGTGATTACCATTAATGAATAAAGAAACTGCTTTGGAAGTACAGCAGGGCAGAGCTTAGCTAGGCGGGGAAAACTAAACTGAATGCTGGGAGATGTAAGAGGGAGAGGCCCCTTGTTCTTCCCAGCCACCCAGCTAGCTTACACCCAAAATAACCACACAGAAACTGTATTAATTAAATCACTGCTTGGCCCATTAGCTCTACCTTCTTATTGACTAACTTTTACATCTTAAGTTAACCCATTCCTAGTTATCTGTGTATTGCCACATGGTTGTGGCTTACTGGCAAGGTTCTGCATCTGAGTCTGGTGGTGGACCATGGCAACTCTCTCTGACTCTGTCCTTCTTCCTCCCAGCATTCAGCTCCATCTTCCCCATCTACCTTAGTTCTGCCCTATCAACAGGCCAAAACAGTGTCTTTATTCATTGAACAAGAAAAGTAACACAGAGACAGTAAGACCTCCCACATCAGGGATAAAGAAGAGTGGAGTAAGAGAGAAGCCATGTAGTCCCACCTGAGACAGACACTGGAACTTTATCTGATAAGCCACAGCCTTACCAGATTAATGGAGATGAGTTATATTAATACGTAAAAGCTAGCCAATAAGAAGTTAGAGCTCATGGGCCAAGCAGTTATTTAAATAATATAGTTTCTGTGTGATTATTTCCGGGCTGAGCAGCCAGGAACCAACAAGCAGTCTCCTTCAACAGTGTATATGGAACATGAATAAATTTCATGTGTAAACTTGATTCCCACCACTAAAATATATTGTATGTATTAATTTTTCCAGGGACCACAAAATCTGAAATATAAACATACTTCTGGTCCCAAGAGAAATAGACTTTACATCTTTATATGGCATCTATATCTGGTCCCAGCAAGCTCACAGGAAGTGGCACACTATTAGAAGTGTGGCCTTGTTGGAAGAAGTGTGGTCTTCTTGGAGGAGGCTGGATGGCACACCTTTAATCTGGGCCACATTTTCTGTTGGAAGTATGTCACTGTGGGGGTGGGCTTTGGGGTATTTTATTCAAGCTTTACTTTGTATGACAGTCAGTCGACTTCCTGTTGCCTGTAACATGTAGGCACCATGTACCTGCATGCTGCCATGTCCACTGCCATGATGGACTAAACCTCTAAAACTACAAGCAAGCAACTACAATTAAATGTCTTCTTCATAAGAGCTGCTGTGGTCATGGTGTCTCCTCACAGCAATAGTAAACCCTAACTAAGACATATGGATATGAGTATGTGTGTACTAAATTGAGATTTAAATTTTCTTTTTCTAAAAGAATATTTTTATTTTATGGTTTTGTATGCACATGAGCAAAGGTCAGAAGACAACTTACAAGAATCAGTTCTTTCCTTCCACTGTGGGTCCTGGGGAGTGACCTCAGCTTAAGAAGTATGGTGTCAGACAATTTCACCAAATGACCATCTTACAGGCCCTTACAACTTATATCTGGCTAGGGATCATGAATATTATGACAGAAAAGATTCATATTAGGCCATTTCACAACCAGAGAGCCTAAGACTAAAAGTCACTGTACACTAAAAACAGTTTCCAAGTTCCTCCTTATGTACCTGGAATTGTTGATTTGGTGCACATTAAACTCTAAAAATCAAATACACAGAAAAAATTGAATATGTATCAAAACTAATATTTTAAGTCTTCAGTTATTTTATTTTCAATGTGTTTTTTAGATACTCAAACACCAAATTTAGATAAATTTTACATAGAATACATATTTGAGTAAATAATTAAAAGTGGCAATAACTCCCCCTCAAAAAAAAAAAAGACAAAACAATATCACTCAATTCATTAATTAAAAAAGTCAACATAAAAATAAAGAAAAAATATAGCATGTCAAGAGACAAAAAGTTGATTTCCTTAATATATGTTAGTGTTTGAATAAACATGAAAAAATACCTGAGGCAGCTATTAAGAGATAAATGATAAAATACACAGAGATAACAGCATTACAAAACAAACCTTAAACAGCTATCTTGTAACTGGAGGCTGGGAACGCAACTTCTAAACTTTGGCAGAAACTTTCAAAAGACTTATAATTGCCCTTTCATATAGTAATTATATTTCTAAAATGTACCCATGAAAATAAATATATACGAATTATTAAAAGTATTTTATACTGGTATTGCTAGTACACACCTTTAATCCCAACATTCAGAAGGTAGAGGCAGACAGATCTCAGTGAGTTTGAGGCCAAATTGGTATACATAATAAGTTAAAGCCAGCCCCGGTTACATAGTGAGACCCTGCCTCAAACAAATGAAAAAACAAAACAAAAAAATGTAAGCATGTATATTTAAATTTTATATAAATTTAAATTGTATATATGTAATATATATATGTATGTAATACAGAGACAGAGAGAGAGAGAGAGAGAGAGAGAGAGAGAGAGAGAGAGAGAGAGAGAGAGAGAGAGAGAGAGAGAGAGAGAGAGAGAGATTGGTTTTTTGAGACATAGTTTCTCTGTGTAACCTTGGCTGTCCTAGAACTCGCTCTGTAGCCCAACCTACCCTAAAACTCAAGAGATCCTCCTGCCTCTGACTCCTGAGTGCTAGGTAGGATTAAAGGTGAGTGGCGCCACTTCTTGGCTAGTGAAAAATTCTATAACTAAAATAGTAACCAACAAGAATTGTCCAGACAAACCTCTATTTATAACAAAATGCTATGTATTGATTTTCATTTCCTGCCTATAACATGATATGAAATGAACAACATAAATATGTTAATGTTCCATTTTCATATGGATTAATGTTTTATGAGAGTTAATCCCTCTTTACTGGTAAATAGTGTAATGTTTTTAGAATAAACTCACAAAACACTTTTTTCAAAACACATTTTAAACAAGAAATAAAATAAAAAGAATAATCAAAGAAGGACATGAAAGAAATAGGCAGAAACAGGTATAGGATACTCTCACTATATAAGTAAGCCATCTCCAGCCTCTAAACTGAAGAAATGACTCAAAAAGAATTTTTGAAAAGGAAAATGAAACAAGCTCCAGAATCTACTAGTGGTTTTCAGAGTAGGCAGCAGTCACAGACCTCATTTCTATGCACATTACAAAACAGCCAGGAGCAGCAGGGCCCCCGCAGGAAGTAGTGAAGGCATTCCCAACATCTATGCAGTTCCACTGCAATTGTCAACAAAAATGGCTACATGAGGTTCCCATAGTTGCAAAGGAACCAACATACAGTCAAGAAAAGAATAAACTCCTGTAAGAAAGGCAATGGAGAAAGATCTCTAGATTTAATTCTGCTACTAACTGGTCCATCATGTTAACTTATAGATGTGCATGTAATCTGGCATATTAATTTCAGTACTTAATTAACTATTCAGTATTTCAGTTCTATGTTCAATATTCATATATTTCTCTCTCTCCTACACTGCGTATGTGTGAGTGTGTCTGTGTGTAGTGCAGAAAAAATTAATTAAAACATTCACTTTTATAAAGTAGTCAAGAAATTTAAAAAGTAGAATGCAAACTTTAACAATACTTATGACTGTATACTTATAATAGTTAATTACCTAAATATACTTATTTTCTTTATTAAAAGGTCATATGAAATAGGCAACCAACTACACAATAGCACTAAAGACATTCCCTTGAAGTTATGTGAAATTTTTACCACTGAGACAGACCAATCAAAATTTCAAAGAACCATTCAATGTCTCCAATATCCTCTTCATCAAATAATTCCTCTATTCCAACAGATGTTACAAACAGTTCAGTCACAGAACGTTGTAGATGCTGCCCATCATTTACACTATAGAGCAAATACTAAATATGTTAACTTTTCATTTTGGAACAACAGCTTTCAAAGGTAAAGCATGAGGCATGCTATGGTGGCATAATATATGAAGTCTCGGGTCAAAGTAAAAGTAGTAGATTGAAGGGCAGTAGTCTGATGAAAGAATTGCAATTCACTTTTAAGAATGATAACGATTCAAAGTCAAATTATTTCAATTTCTTTCCAAGGAATCCATGGTGACTTTATTTTGCAATGACTGTCCTAAGTATGTACACCGAAACTTCTCGGCATACTCTGTATGTATATAAATATATATACGTGTACAGAATGTACACGTCATTTCATTTGTTCATAAACATACTGTATCAGTTATTGGTTTATAGTTATTAGTATTCAGTGAACTATGGCCTTCAAGATCCTTACTGACAGAGGAATTCTACTATCATCATTGTAAACTAACTTCTAACTACAGAGTAACAACACACTTAGTACCACCACTTCTTTCTCATTTTACTCTGCATGTGATTGTACTTCAAGCAGCTGCAGAAGGAACTAGGAATACTTAAAATGAATCGATATGACGTGATACATGAAACAAACTTAAGTCTTGCTTATGTGACAAATTTCTACGTATTAATCACCTCATCAAATATAAGTTGTAAGCAACAATTGCTAATTCAGAAATGTTTCTGAAAATTATATTTCTTTAAATTATACAGATATTCATCAACAGATCAACAGTAATGGAGCCTGAGGTGAGATTTTTAATATACTTAAAGCTTGCCTGTAATAACAAAGCAAGACTCTATCTCAAAACAATGTGAAAAACAAGTAAGTACAAATGTATAAAAAGAAACACAAATATTCTTCTTAGAGATATGCTGGGTTTTAATAGCAATTTTTAACAGGGACACTACTCATCTACATAAATGAAGTTAAAGTTTATAATTCTTTTCATGGAGAGAGGGTTATTTCAGTTTTCTTCGTATCCAAAAAGTTACTTATAGTTTTAAAAACATTTTTTTAAAGAAAATGTAATAACCAAGGCTAAAATATCAGAATTCTACAACTAAACCAGCTAAGTTCTTAATTGTAACAACAGATAGATATTCTGGTTAACCTAAATCAAAAGACAACATATTAACAAATAGCTAGACACAAGATAGCTCAAAACAACCAAGACAAGAATGGAGAAGCACATCTCTACAGTGACCAGGGATGGCAAATTAGAATGACATCTGCATCAAGAGCTACCAGCCAGAAAATAGTAACTCATTAACAGCAACCAAGTCTCATGTCCAGGCTCTTATTCACTCCTCACTAAGATGGTTGGTAAAGCCCGAGGACCTAGAAATCATACCAAAACCTACTTTGGGTAGTAGATAAATACTTTGGGTAGTAGATTGCTGCTGCAATGTCTTACTCCTATCTATGAAAGTTTCTGAATTCCTAAGGCATTTCTCTAACCTTATTTATCAGATTTGGTTAGGTATATGTCTAGGTAAATTTTTACCTTTTCTATACTAGTTCTATCAGCCAATACTAGACTGAGTTAATTTGGATGGGGTCTAGCAAGTTTCTTAATACACTGCAAGTATTGCCTCTTGCTTTATATTCTATCCATCTGCTAATTTGGTTTCTTGCTTGCCTTTTTTTGCTGCAGCTGTGCACCGGGTTAACTGTTTCAATGGTTTTCCTACAATAACTCACAAATTTTTTCCTGATCAGTGTGCTGTATGATTGGTTCTTTGTTCCTAAGATAATTATTTTACATTTGTCTACACTGAACTGCATTTGCCATCTGCTGGCCCAATCACCTAAACAATCCAAATCTTTTTGAATCTGATTGCATTGTTCCTCATTATTTCCCTTAGCTCCAATTTTAGGATCATCTGCAAACTCCAAGATCTTTTCTTTAAAGCTTGGACACATTTTATTTTAATAGAAAAGGGTTTTTTTTAAATGACCCTTTAGACACTCCAGCTGAAATCTTCTTCCAACTTGGTAAGTTTTCCATAAAGCTTATCCCAAGATACCATCCAATTATAGAGTCAAAATGTTTCCAGAAACAAAACAAAGTATGACCTGTTTCATCTTTCTCCATATTACCATGCTATTAAAGCACTTATGCCTGAATCCTCTTCAAAGTATAAATTATTTAAGGAATATAAAAGCTCTGTTCTCTACTATGAATGCTTACAGTATTTTATTTTGTAATGCCTATCCTAAGCATGAATGCCAAAACTTCTAGCCCTGCCCTGTGTATGTCATTTCACTTGTTCACAAACACACTTAAACCAACACAGCAACTATTAGCATTTGTTGCATTGCTGCCTTCTCACCTTGGTCCAAGTTCTTATCCTTGTTTCTTACTAACAAAAAATATTTAAGATAACGATTTCTGGAAATACATATATTCTAGTATCCAAACTACCTTTTATCTACTATTGACAACATGCTGACTCTAACATTTTTATACATCAGACTACCCAGAGTCCAGCTGATTATAAAACATCTTTCAATATACTATTTTTTTTCAGTGCTTTAAAACTGAAATACTGCATATAGACACTTATTCAACAGATTTCTTGAAACATTTGAACAAAGTGAATCTTTGTTACTTAGGATATAGAAGACTATGCCATTTTTTAGGACTCAGGAGAATTTCAGATATATAAACTGCACTGATTTTTTAGTATAATCACATCAGTATTAAAGCCCTGCATAGCTAGACCATTAAATCAAAGGGGGAGACATTGATGTATGTGCTCTCATGTAGTGATTTCAAGTGGCAGATGAAGAAGTTGCTGAATTTAAAAGCTACTTTCATTTCTTCACATAACACAAAACAGAAGGCACAGAAACAGGGATGACCACAAGACAGCACTTGCCTTCACGCAGTTCAGAGTTAAGACACAGACAAGTGGGAGCAAACTATCATCATATGAAAGGGGAAAGGAGACTCCCAGTTCCTAGATGATAAACTTGATAAAGGATGTACCTAACGAAAAATATTATCTTCTAAAAGCAAATCCAGTAAATTATGATTATTAATACAGGAGTATAAAATTCAACAAAGTGAAAAAGAAGAGAATTCTAAAAAATTGGGGATTTTCTGGTTGGTCCAGGCAATAAGAGGATTTTCACTTTTCAATGTTTCATAATCAGCATACAATTTTGCTTTAGTGCTTTTCGTTTTGTTGTGCTAAACACTAACTAACCTAGGGCCTCTTACATGCGCTCCACCTCCTAAACCACAAGCCTAGTGCCCTACACTGTTCTTCAGATAAGATTTTTCCCCTCTAAAAGACAAACTTTAACCAAATGAATACTGTTGAAGAAATTAAGATACCACTAACTTAAAACAAAAAAAATCAATAATTTTAATTTATTTTTATATTAAATAATATGTAAAGGATCAAAAGGACACAAGAATTCGTAATACATTAAGCATTTTTAAAAAGACTCTAGATTTGAGGAATTTTATTATAAGATAGAATTTTAAAACACATTAAGAAAATATATTATGAAAACTAAAAAAACTAAAAAAAAAAGCAAGATTATCAGATCATATCTTTCATCCATATTTGGGAAAGAACTCACTAACAACTGATTAGTCTTCCCCTTTCCCAGGCAAACATTGAGACAGCACTAAAATTCTCTCCAGGACCATATGAATTTTAAATAACAAAAAACTACTAAAGCCAAAGCCAACCACTGACTTTTATTTCAATCAGTTCCCATTCCACTAAAACTTTGATCTTTATGTTAAATTCTACTAATGTTACATTTGATATACTATAACTTGACAGATATTTCAATTTAAAAATTACATGTTTCTTAATCTTCCTCATGATGATCCATGCTATAGACTACACTTTAATTAGCAGTATCCTGAAATCCAAATTCAATTAAATAATTTCTAAGGTATATAATGAACTAAAGGATTGTGAAAATAATGAATCTTTTTTAATTACTCTGAAAATATCATTTAAGAGCAGGACTATGCAGACAGTCAAATCAGCATCTGGAGGCTACCTGCAGTGGACAAACAATACACCTTTAGTAAATTGTAATATTTAAAAAACTGAGTATGTCACACAAAATCACCTATTTTTTTTTAAAACCCTTCATCTTACAGCAGTTATAAATACACTTCCCACAGGCTTCCCAACATCACCCACTTTCTCACAGACATCTCCTGTTGCATACCAAATTCTACTGGGACTAGGCTTATAATCCTAAAATGGGCATGGGCAGTCAGACAGCGATTCAAATCTCAGCTTCCCATTATCAAACTGCATAATCCTAGGAAACTCATTTGGCTTCTTTAAGCTTCATTTCGTCATCATGACAAAAGAAGAAAATGGTCATTATTATTCAGGTTTTCAAAGTACGACAACACAGAAAGACTGGTGGTGTATGCCTATAATCTTAGTACTCCTGTGACAGAGGCTAGTAGATCTCTGTGAGTTTAAGATCAGATCGGTCTACAAAGTGAGTTCCCGAGGCCAGCCAGCCAGGACCACACAGTAAGATACTGTTTAATTTTTTTTAATTAAATAAATAAATAGATGCAGTATCACTCCCAAAACTAATTGGTCCATAAATGATAGTGATTATTAAGCAACCTAGACTGCACTTCATAGACATTTTAAAATAAGATTTAACATGTTCCCTTTTTTCTACAGATACAGGACAGAAAAACCACAATAAAACCAAAAACTAAATGCCATCATTTAGTAAGGCTCCTTTGTAAAACAGAGGAGTAACAACAGAGACAGCAATCCTGAGTTGCTATACACATGAAAGAGCCCTTGCAAAGGCTCTCAATAGCACAAGCCGCACTGCCCTCTTTAAGAGGCGGTTACATGTAGTAGTAGTTAGTAGTTCTTCCCAGGGGGCTGGCACACAAGATTAGTAAATGTTTGATGAAGAGAAGCAAGTCAGTAAGTCAAAACACCTGAATAGGACCACTTCCAACATTATTGCTTTGTATAACAGTCAACTATCCCTTATTTTTATGTTAAAGTTAGAAATCTCTATAAACAAGTGACTAGTAACAAGCAGAAGAAAAGCTCAGTTTTTGGACTTGAACAACATTAAGCCCTGACAGCAGCACAAGAGCTCATTCTCCTAGCACAGCATGCACATTATCTGCTGCTCACTATGTACTTTCTAAGGACCTGACCAGTAGAATCAGACCAACGAAGGTTGTGCTTTCTGACAAACTCTTTCTGTCTCTCAGAGAAACTCAGAAGCTGAGCTAGAACCAGGGCAGAAATGTACTTTTGGAGTACTGACTATAAACCTCAGCCATCAAGACAAAAGGAGACCGCCCTTGTCAAACAGGAGCAGTGGTTTTTATTCAATGTTACCAGAAAGAGGATCTGATCTTTAGCAGACTAATCATCTCCTTTAACGGGGTTTTTAATTAGTCTGCGAACAATAAAGAAGCTCCATCCTTTAAGTATTTAATAAAACACAAAGATAATAAAGTCAGTCTTTCCTGGCTAAATAAAATGCACATTCTAGATTTCCTACCAGGCCACAAAAAAAAAAAAATCTTTTCATATTACTAAATGATGAAGAAGCAAAAAAAAAAAATCAAATCAAAACAAAACAAAAATCCCTGACTTAAAAAGAGTCATTTTAGTCATTTCCTTTCCAACCTAAACAAACTTCCTTAAAACTAAGCCTTTGCCTTTGATGCGGCAGCAGCAGGAGGGTGTACAGATAGCTAGCAGGTGCTTCAGCATATCACAAAACCATGTAAGAGAATCAGAATGACAACCAGCGCCACCACAAGTGACATTAGTCATCACTCAGCTTCTCCGCTTCCTCGGGGCCAGAATAAATAATTTACCAACTCTCTAGCTTCCAATCATTAATTATTTCCTTTGCATCCAAACCACATTTTAACTCTGATAGGTTCCATGGAATAAAACCACACAATGGGAATAATTTCCAAATATAGGGATTATTTGACTGTATGTAAATATGAATGTCTACCAGTGTCACAGTGAAGAGGTAGTGGGGTTTGAAGGTGTTCATGTAATAAACTAAGTAAAAGGAAAAGAAAAAACAGTGGGTTACTATACACCTGCCCAAAGAGAGACTCTAAACTCCGGGCAGTAGATTGTAAACCCCCCATTACAATCTCACACTAGGCTGACTGGCTGTAATTGAGTGGTGGGCAGATCTTGCCCCACAACTTTAAGAAAATATTCATTACTACCCTCAAAGAAGAGGAGCAAAAAAAGTAAAACTGCCACATAGGAGAAATTCTTCAAAGTAAGCTTAATATACAAAGAGAATATTTTAGAAGTATTTTAGTGGGTATTTTAAATTGGTATATGAGAAAAATCACAAAAAAGAATATTTTCCCCAAATCTTATAATGGTGTTAAAAGGTGTTTATTAATGCTATAGAAAGGAGAGAAAGAGAGAACAAAAACAATATCCTAAATACAGTTTTGTGTATGCCTGTCAAGTCTCGACGAATGTAAGACAGCATTTATGATTAACACACACGACCACTGTGGCACATAATGTATTGCACTGTTAGAGAAACATCTGTTTATTACACAGCATAAACATTTCTCAGCTTCATGAAACTACTGATATGAGAAATGACCCAAACCTATCCATATAGCTAATCTTTTCCTTTAATTTCAGTAAGAAATCCTTTCAGTGAAAAAGTAAAAACAATAATATTCTAATATCTGGCTTGCATGCTATTTTTCTTTTCAAAGGTGTTTAAAAGTATACCATTTTCAATCATCATAATTTCACTATTAAGAGAACATAACCATCTGGGAACAAAATCATCTATTAATAATAAGCAAACCTATGTCTTACTACTTATGTACAGAACAAGTGAGGAACGAGAAGTCTGACAGATTTCTAATAGGCAGACACATATGAAAGGGGGCCACAGACAGTTAAGTGAAGAAGGCATACTTCACTGTCTCAAACTGATAAATAAAGAAAAAGGTCCAGAGGGGCCCCTTCACGGCTGGAACTGGATGTGTTTACCCCGAAGCTGCGGGCTCATCAGCATCTCTTCTTTGTCTAAGTTGACCAAGTCTGATTTAGGGGAAGAGGACACACATTGCAGCCCACCAAACACTTAAAGCCCAGTCCTGCAGGAAAACAGCAGGTTTCTAACAGCTCTAACTTGCAGGGAATCTTTTGCTCTGAGCATGAGTATGTGTGTGCATGCAGTTCTTCACCTTAAATAAAGATTATTATCTACTGCTACTTACTGAGCTGCTTTTCCTGCCCTTTAACTATTTAACTAGCAGAGAAAACAAACCCAAGCAAGACCCCTAAGCAGGTAACACAGCACTTGGATTTGTTTGATAAATAAATCAATAGCACACAGGTTAGTTTCCCCCAAACTAAAATTATAAAAATTAGATACAATACATTTTAAACATCTTTCATAAAGTATTTTATAATAAAGATTTTACACTAAGAGAAGGAGAGGCTTGGGTACTCTACCAGTTGTTTTCCTATTGCTGTATTAAACACCAAAATCAAAACAACTCAGACAAGAGTTTACTTGGTCTTACAGTTCCAGAGGGTTAGAGTCCAGAGTGCAGAGCAGAGGCAGCAGGCAGACATAGTGACTGGAAAAGGATGCTGAGAGCTCACATCCTGAATAGCAACAAGAAAGCAGAAAGCAAACTGAAAATGGCTCGAGTCTTTAAATTCTCAAAGCCCACCTCCAGTGACATACTTCCTCCAAGAAAGCTGCACCTCAAGAACTTCACCAAACAGTGCCACCAACTGGGGACCAGGTATTCAAATACGTAAGTTTTAGGGAGATATGCTCATTGAAATCACACACTGACCTATGTGCTCAAAGTATGGAACCTTGCAGACCCCCCTTCAATATATAATGCTAACATTCAGTATCAGTGAAAAGAAAATAAATGCACAAATACTGTAGTGTGAAATACTACACAACAGTGAGAATAAATCAGATATTAAAAATAGCATGTGTTAAATTCAGTATAAACTAGAAAATTCCCAGTACAGAATTTTGTTTTATTTTTGTTTATTTATTTATTTGGGTTTTTTTGAGACGGGGTTTCCCTGTAACAGCACTGGCTGTCTTGGAAGTCAGAGATCCACCTACATCTGCCTCCTGAGTCCTGGGATCAAGGCGGGGTAGCCCATTAAGTGGTAGGATAAAAGGTGTGTGCCACCACGCCTGGCAAAGATTTATTTAGTTTCAAGTGGGGTTGATATTTTGCCTGCATGTATGTTTGTGTGAGGGTACTAGATGCCCTGGAACTGAAGCTACACACAGTTGTGAGCCATGTGGGTGCTAGAAATTGAACCAAAGTCCTCTGGAATAAGTCAGACAGTGCCCTTAACTGCTGAACCATATCTCCAGCCCAAAAAGGATTTTAAGTAAATGGTTATAACATTTGCTGAGAGAGAGAGAGAAAAAAAAAAATAGGAGACCTACTCTCAATTCCACAACTGTAACAACTTGGGACCTGTTACTTCATTAGCATATTCTTCTCAATTTTCTTCACATGAAAAATCAGACTTTTACTTATTTAAAAAGCAAACAGAAACCCCAAATAAGATTTTAGACATACTTAATGAAACATGAAAAAAATCAAGTACTATAAGGAGAATGAGCTTTCTTCTACTATCTGAACTTGCTAACTCCATTTCTCTTTGTTTGAAATTTTTTATATTTTTGAGCATTCCATACACAAGTACTGTGGTAACATCATTCCCACCTCTCCCTCTAACCTACTCCCCAATCCTATTTCTGTATAGGCCTTGGCAAATACCATCTATAGCTAAATACAAGCAAAATGCCTTTCAGCAAAAATTATATTTCCATAAAGAAGTTCAAAATACTTTGGTCACCATGAAGAAACTGCTAATTGTCACAGAAACACTGCTGATTGTCTCAGAAACTAGCACAAAGTAGCAGTCATCTAATTTAAAGAGTTACTGGCTTATTAACTTAAACGAGAAATTATATCCAACTTATATTGACATTTTCTATCTGAAGTATGTTATGCAGTATTGTGATTTATCTCATAACTACACCAGAGTATGTTCAAATTCTCTCAACCCTGGAATAAACTTGAACAATGAAGTAATCACAACTATTAAGCAATGCAGTTTCCCAGACATTTTACAAGTTTATACAGTAAAATAATTATATTATTTCCTCCTAAGTCTCATAAAATTTTTGTGTACACTGGGCTCAGTGTAATCTAATTAAGGCAATGAAGTACAAAGTAAAGCTAAAGAGATGAATTAATATGGGAATATGGAATGATAAAAATGGTGTAAAATAGGAACTTTGCACACTCAAAAAGTAACTTTACTAAATCTTTTTTGAAGGCCATGGTGTCAAGAAGGGGTAAAATTAGCCCAATTTTAATTAAAAATACAATATAAATAATAGCTAATGGTATCTTGAAAAATACTAATATTAAATTGAAATAAAAATAAGATTGCAGAAAAAAGAATTCTTAAGATCAATTACTTTGGTTATATAAAATCATTGCAAAGCAAAAAAAAAAAAAAAAAAACCCAAATACCTCAACAACATTAGAATACTATTAAATACATTAATCATGTTATCTTTACATCAGACCTAAGATAGGAAAAGATACATCTTGAGACATGGAAGTTGTCTTACTTACTTTTCTATTGCTGTGCTAGGACCCCATGGCCAGAACAAATGGATACTCACAGCTTCAGAGGGCTCGAGTCCATTGTCATCATAGGGAGCATGGCAGCAGGCAGGCACAGCTCATTGGAACAGTAGAGGACAAACATACCTCTACAGTTACTTGGTTAAAAGTAATAAAGCCATCTATAAACTAAACACAAACTAGAAATGAAGCTTTTAGAGTCGAATTAGAACTAAATAATGTAAGTAAGCCATCAAATGAAAGAGGTAGGAAAAGCGAAGGGAGAAGGGAAAATTTTAAGCTACACTCTTGAAGTTCTGTTTTATCACACAGAATTTACTCAGAAAATAGGATTAAAAAATGATCTGACAAAACTGCCAGCTTTACCATCATATGTGATACGAAGCCCAGATTTTTTTAAAAAAAAATTAGTAAGATCACTGGATCGTTCAACAAAATTGTAAATTCTGAAAGTTTAACGAACAGAATTAGCTTTCAGTAAAATGTCAAACACGCTGTTAATTACCAGACTTAAGGCAAAAAGAAACACAGAATGCTTCAATATTTGATATAAAAAATGACAACTGTCCACTTTATTGTGGTCCACTTTGCCTGTTTATCTTTCTATTCCCAGTAATAATACCCTTTCATTGTGTCCTCCTTGAAAATGAGCTCTCACCCCTCAGCCCTGACTGGGATGGGAAGTTATCAAACTCAGGGATCTATGTGAGAGAGGAGGCCGAAGGACTGTAAGAAGCAGAGGTGGCAAAGGATTTCAAGAAAACAGCATCTTCCATACACAACAGGACTGATGCACATGTGAGTACAGAGGCTGTCACAGCACACACGAGACCTGCACAGTTCTCCCCAGACAAGGCCCAGCAGAATGGAAAAGGGGTGGGCACAAAGTCCCACCTCTAACCAAGAAGCTCACAGAGGGAAAATCAGAATGTCACATGTTATATCAACCACACTCCAGAGCAGGCCTCATGCAAAGAAGTGATCAATACAAAATGGATTTCATGTTTTTATGTATACTTCTTTGTTACAGCTTATTGGCTTTTGTTTTGTGTTTTCTTTAATTTTCTTGGTTTTTGAGAGAGAACATGAATCAGGTGGGGATCTACGAACTGAGAAGACTCAGAGAAGAGGAGGCATATGAGCAAAATTTTTTTTAAGTAATGAAAAAAATCAACAAATATAAACTTATCTATGACATAAAGTATTCCTCACTTCTATATTAGTTATATAAGGCACAACTGAATGAGCTAAAGCAAAGGTAAATAGGTGCCAACAGCAGTACAGTGGTAGCCTTTCCCAAAAGACAGCCACCAACCACATTGGCTGAGGTAAAACAAACAAAAGATAAATAGTGGCCCATCATAAAATTGTTTAGGAAAAAATGACAACTTTAAAGATATTTTATATCAAGTGAAAGTGCTGCTCAACAGGCAGTATACAGGCTATCAGAACCCAGGAAGGCTCCACTCGAGAGTTGCCTATCCTGGCCAATAACGGCTTCAAAACTGTCTTAGATAAGATAACAAATTCATAGTCATCATAGCAATGGTAATATTTCATATCACTAAGTGAACTAGGATTTCATGATATATTATCTGAATAATTAAAACTTTGAATTACCCTACCCTGCTTGCTATGGCATTCACACCAACCCACACACAAACTGTTGTTGTTGAATTCATCTGTTGTCTAATGGATTTGGTGTACCTATTTAAGAACCAGGATGGAGATCTCCCTGTTTGAAGATAGCAAATAGAGTTAGAGAAACCCTTTCCCATAAGCCTCATACAAACTGACACTTTTTTTTACTCTATGAGACTCCCAAGAGTTGTTTAAATAATTACATGTGATTTAAAAACTGTACTGAACTGGACATGGTAGTATATGTCTTTGATCCCAGCACTTAAGAGGCTAGGACAGGAGGATAAGAAGTCCCAGGCCAGCCCGGGCTAGATAGTGGAACCCTGTCTCAAAAATAAGTAGCTGTGTTAGAAGCTGAAATGATTACTTTGTCCTGTTTATGAACATGTTAAAATGCTTGTGTCCTGTATTAAGGCTTGATTTAATAGTATGTGGACATGTATGTAAAAACCTAACCACCAATTATCCTTTTAAAAATATGTGTCTAGTCCTAACAATATTATAGTATTCTTATGGACAAATCATACTGGAACAAACAGAGCCCTGGGAATGCCTTGAGGTTCACTGTCAAAGATGTGATCTTTGTATTGATTATCTGACAGGTAAATACATAGGATCTCAGAGATATAAGTATGCAGTTTTGTTCAATTCTATGCATTAAAAATATCCAATCAGAAAATACAAGTAGTTCAAGTTATTTGTCTACCATTCAAAAAAGATAATTGGGTGTAACACAAACTGAACAAGCTAAACCTGTAAAAAAATATGACTAAATAAATGTAGAACAATCTCCAGCTAAATACTGTATTATACTATCTCTCTTTATATAAAAATAATAGGTATAGAAAGGCCCCCTTGAGCTAACTAAATGATTCCTAATCCCAATGCCCCCCACTTACGTTCAGCTATATGACAATAAAAAGCTACTTAACATTTCCAACTCTCTATTTCCTCATCCTTAAAATAAAAAAAAAAAAAAAAAGAACGAGAATTACAATCACAGTGTTACTTCATTGGGAAAGTCACGAAATCTAACTAAAATATATGGGTAGCATATGGTAAGAACTGAATAATACTATCTATAATAGGCTATATTAGTATCTCTTTTCAAATACAAGCTTTTGGTGGTTTTTTTCAAGACAAGGTTTCTCTGTGCACCAACTCTAGCTGTCCTAGAACTTGTTCTGTAGACCAGATTGGCCTCAAACACACAGAGATACGCCTATCTCTGCCTCACACGTGCTGGGATTAGGCATGTGCCACCACCACCAGCTCAAACACAAGTTCTTATAATTATCTGACTGTCAGAATAAATTCCCAGATGCCTGTGCTTCAGTAATTATATATACATGTGTATCATCAAAGGAATGATCACTTGTACAATCAGTTAGTAGTCTATCAATAGGTGTTAATAATGATGCACCTTCAGTAGATCACCATGACTGCTAACACATACTTCATTCAGAAATGCAGAGTGCACTGATATTTCAATAGTATTTTCATAAATAAAGTTTGCCTGAAGATTAGAGAGTAAAACAGCCACATTGGTCAGCCTTGCATACCAGGCAGTGGTGACACACATCTTTAATCCCAGTAGTCACATTAATTTGTCACAGAAACCAGGAGTTCATGGTGCACATCTTTAATCCCAGCCCTAGAGAGGAATATAAAACGGGAGGAGACAGCTCTCAGTCAGTCTCATTCTGAGATTCCTGGAGGCAGGATCGCATTTCAGACTAAGACAGAGGTAAGAGCCAGTGGCTGGCTATTTTGCTTTTCTGACCTTCAGGTTGAACCCTAATATCTATCTCTGGGTTTTTATTAATCATGCTACAGGAGAATGCAACATTTTTCTTCAAAAGACCACACAAGTATATTAAAGAACATTTTAAAATGGAATTCCATATCCAACAGTATATGAAGCTCTTTTCTATAGAATAGAAAAGCCAGATATGTCTGGTATACACACTTCTAAATACATGTTTCATAAATCACTGAAGAACATTTTTCAAGACAAGCATAAAAAGATATTACTGAAGCATTTTAATTAAATATTAATATATGGAATCTTTTGAGGGAAGAGTTTGGATATATGTGCATAATCTACAATTCTGTAATAGAACCTACCTAGAGGAGTCACAGTGTTCTCAACTTTAGAGATACAGGGCAGCTTCTTTCCAAGTGTAAAAACTGTAATGAGCATAGTGAGGAAATGAAAACCATGCTGCAGACATGGCACGCCTTTGTTCAAGTGACTACTTACATACTCATCAACTACTAAAGGAAAACTCTGATAATTACCATTATGAAACAGGATCAGAAGAAGAAATTATATTCATTGTTTAATAACAGAAACCAATCCAACTTATTAGAATTATTTGTAAGATGAAGTAAATAAATGTCATTATGAGAGATAGAAATTTATATAAGTATCTTGCTGTTTTCCAAATGTCCATATACTCAACTTTAAGCAAAGAAGGGATCCAAATCTAAGTTGCAATTCAATTCTATGAACTTTGCCAAAAGTATTCCAGGGGTAAAACAGACTTGTCAGTAAAATTAAATAATTCCATCATTTATTTCAAAACAAGAAATGCAGACCTGCCTTCAGAGAGACAAAAAATAATGTCAAGTTACAGTTTTGTTTACATATGAAACACTATCATTAATCAGCAAGTGATTCACAGTGACCACATACACAATACCCTGACACTTCACCACCTAAATGATGAAACATAGCTAAAATCTTATCATTGACATAAAATACCAACAGAGTAAAAATAAAAAGAAGTTCATGGCACTGGAATGAATGTACTCTCTGCCTTAGAACTAATACTTTAATTTTCAAGAACCACAAAGAAAAAAAATCAAAACTAGTCAGTAACAATGCAGCGTCTAAAAGCAATAAACTCAAAATTAAGTTATAAATAATTTAAAACATGTCATGAAGATGTATTAATAATTCATCAGATAAATAATTTACTAAATAATCAAATAAATAAATAATGAAATACATAAATAAATCAGCAAATAAATAATTCTACAAAATAACCTAAACAATAAGCCACCCAAACAAATCACAACCTATAAAACTACAATGACTTTCTGGATTCTGATAGTTTTAAATAAGCAAATGTACACAGAATATATCAATCCTTGTTAGAATTAGAAATATTTTTCAATGCTATTGGAAAATTCCTCATCTTAATACATGAGAACACATTTTCAATTTTTAAAAGCAACACGGGACTAGGCCTTATAAATTATTAAGATGATTATAATATCCACCTCTATATTTTGCATGTATCTTTAGCATATTTTCCCTGAAACAAATGGACATGAAATATTCTTAAACTTCTTTTTCAAACGAATACTTACAGTATCACAGCACTTCAACCTTTCTGCCGTTTTCCTCTCTTCACCCAGCCATCAGAACCTCTCTGCAGTGGGACAACAATAAGAAAAGCCTTAGTGTGACTGACAGCACTTCACTCACATACAATCCGTATCTATGAGTCCACAAAATAGTGGGGAGTGGACCGCAGTAGACAAACTGCGTCAAGTTTTAGAAATTCAGCCTCAAAGCTGAGCTTCCTCTATTGGAGCTGACACACAAGCTGTAACAATTTGCAGGATTTCAGATTATGACGACAAAACCTTACAAAGACAAAGCAACTGATTGACATCTAAAGTGTCCTTAAATTTGAGAACCTCAAAGTCTTGAAAAGTACACAATGAGATCACCTAACTGTTACAAACTGAATTTAGTCACAAACTAATTAGCATAAAGGGATCAAACTACTAGGGAGACAAATATAGTCTTCACTAAACATTTTCTAAAGTTTCTCATGTACTCCATATACAGCATTCTTGAAATCTTTCTGATTTGTCTATAAAACTTCAGGACTGTGTTGGATCTATGTTCTTCACTTAGGTAACACTGAAGATATAAACATTTTTAGAAACAGTACTAGAAAGAGTAAAATGGTGATAAAATGGTTCTAATTGTTCAGCTATCAAAAAATTTTCCAAAATTCTAAAACATTCTGTCATATAATATATATACAGCTTTTAATGTTTTATATTTTTCCTTTAACACTATCAAAAATTTTCTGAGACAATATTTATTATTACAGAAATTACTTGAGCGCTGAAGAGACGGTTCAGTGGTTAAGTAGGGCACAGCTCTTCCAGAGGAATACAATTTCATTCTCAGCACACAAAACAGGCAGTTCACAAACACCTACACAACTCCAACTCCAAGGACCCCTGGCCTTTTGAGGCACCCCCACTCACAGGCACATATACCCACACACAATTAAAAATAATTTAAAAACTATTAAAAGCACTTGTGATAGCTATCCTCGCTTGTCAAACTGGCTATATTTGAAATGAACTAAAAACCAAAAGGCAGGGTATACTGTGAGGGATTTTTTTTTTCCTTAATTAAATCATTTGAAGTAGGAAGACCCACTTATAATTCAGATCTTCTGAGTTGGGAAGACCCACTTTTAGTCTTGGCCACACTTTCTGCTGGCAGCCTGTATGAAGGACATGGAAGAAGAAAGCTTGCTTGCTGTCTTTGCCTGCTTCTTCTCTTTCTCACTGGGGAGTCCATTCCTTCACTAGCAACTGAGCCTACTTCAGGATTATGGCATATGCCGAACATCAGCTGGTGAACTGGACTTGGAAGGGGTGAAAGTCACACCCCTTCCAAAGAAAAAGAATAACAACAACCAAATAATAATTAAACAACCAAAGTCCAGAAGTGACTAATCAAAGGCTGATTCCAATATCCTCTTCTGACATCTGTGGGTACCATGCATGAATGCAAGTGGTAACAATACAGACATGCAGGCAAAACACCCATAAAATTAAAAAATGTTTTAAATTAAATGAAATATAATTAGTTCATTATTACTAAAGAATACAAGAGAGAAAAGAAAGTATACACAATATTCAAATAGACAATGGTATAAATTTTTCCAGACTAATTAAAGATATATATGAATGGTCTGAGAAGGAAAAGGAGACAAGAAATGATCTATGAAAATATATGGGTAACTATCAGTTTCCAGATTATATTTGTTACAATTACTCTACCAAACACACAGGCTAGCATTTTCTTTCTTGAATGTACTCTAGAGGAAAAATAACAGGGTCAAGTGGACTTAGTAATGAAAGTTATTAAAGACAAAATTTCAAGATTTAAAGGTTTCCTCTCACAGTGGGAATATCTTGTCCCTACTACAAAAACTATGCTATTTTATTAAATCAAAGTTAATTTTAGCATGCAACTTTATAAAGTAAAACATTTTATGATGCTGGGAAGTAGTTCATGAAAAAAACTTCTGACCATTAAAGCACAAAGACTTGAATTCAAATCCCTAGTATCACTTAAGAGCCAAACAAGCAGCACGCATATCTGTGATCCCAGCACACCAACAGGAAGACAGAAGGTAAAGGCAGGAAAACCTCCAGAAGTCTGCTCATGCAGAGTCGGCAGATGGGAAAACCAATGACAGGCCGTGTCTCTCATGAGGCCCTGGACCCAATTTTGTCTTCCGGCCATCACACACACTGCAGCATATGTACATTTCTGTTTACTCATACAAACGTGTATACGATTATCTAACACATACTGTACAAATGAAACATTAAAACTGTATCAGTCTAGTCTACAAGCGAAGTAGAAAAAGACAAGATCTCCTGAGTAAATTGGGAGCTTGGGGATCATGGGAGAGAATATACCATGAGCCTCACACATGCTGGGCAAAGCATTCTACAACTGAGCTATATCCCCAGCCTGTTTTTTTCTCTTATTGTCTTTCTTTTTTATTTTGGTTTTTAAAATTTTTTATTTAATTGGCCAGGCTAACCTTCAACTTCTGAACCTCGTGCTTCCCCCACCCAAGTACCCAGAATTTCAGGGCTGAACCACCACCAGCTTAAGTACTTCTCAAACATTCCAAGAAACGTTTATTTTTCAATGGTTAATTCTTAAAATTTACTATATATTATTTACAGAATATCTGCTAACTTTATCTTCTTTTTTCTAAGCAATTAAGAACTAACACTAGTGTTAAGCTGTAAATATTAGCAAGAAAATCAAGTGGAAATAGTTCATGCCTTGTTCTCACCTAATTATAAAAATTATCTTAAAAGGTTATGTAACATTTCAAATTCTATATAGTTAAAATCATAACTATTCCTAATTATATATCTGAACTTAAATTATAATAAATTAAATATTCTGGATTTAAACATCATTATGAATTTTACAATTAAGTCATTCTTATAATTTATATAAAATCTTTTATAAAAAAATTAGATCTAAAATTCTAACACCTTTTTGTAAATAAAGTCATTAATTTTCAGTCATCCTTTGATTAGATTGACATTTATATGTAAAGATATATAGGTTATTATTTTTGGTTTTAAGTTCCGCCTAACAAGTATAAATAAAAATCATTAACTAAAGGTTATTTAAAGTTTTTCAATTTAAATTAGGCTTCCTAAACTTAGGATAATTTTTGGTAAATGCTTTTTATTTAAAAAGTATAAACTGCCATATAATTATAAATGCAATTTAAATCTGTTACTTAATTTGATATAATTTAAATCAAAGAAATAAAGAATAGTTATTATAACTTTTAATTAGACTACATTTGAAATAGTTATTTTTATGTCACTTTAAAAATGTGTGAAATTTTTTTAAAAAAAGATTGTTTTAAAAAATAAAAGAAAAAAGAAAAGGTAAAGTTATATACCATTTCCACTTCATTTTACTGTCAATGTTTTATTTTATGTTAAAATTAATCCTTGTGTTCTAAGAGATGGCACTGAACTCAATTTCACTACTCAATAACATTTGTAAATTTGCTATAGTCAAGTGAAGCTCATTAAAAAAATGCTAGTCAACAAGAGCTCTAGGCATAGTTTACAAATAAAGTTTCTAGAGTCCTTAAGAGACTGAATTTAACATCCTGGATGGTTACTGACTGAACTATTAATAATCAAAAAATTTACAACAAAAGTTGATATAAAAATATTTAAGTAAAAGAAATATTTCACAGTCCACTGTAGAAACTATGCTTTCAATATTTCACTACACAAAAATCAGATAAACGATGTAGTTTAGCAATTCTGTATACTGGCTCTCATCTATGTGAATAAACACAAATCTAATGGCTCATGTGACTCAGTGTGGTCCACTCACAACTCATTTGTAAATGCTACATCAATAAGAGAAAGACTCATCTGTTCAAAGAAAGCAGGACAATTCCTATACAGGAAGAAATGGGAAAATATAAGTATGCTATGCTAACTCGGGTATCAAATTTACTAATGAGCGTTTTCAGGTTGAAAAATTTAAATCTATTTTTAAATGCACATAATACCATTCTAATACCCATGTTTTCATCAATAAAAATTTATACTAAACACAATTCATATTATGTCTTCTAATTTAAATAAATACAAAAGACTATCTGTTCATCTCTGTACATTATAAAAGAATAAACTGAAGCCTGTTTACAACCTCTAGGACAGTGGTTTCCAACCTGTGGATCACCTAAAGCCATCAGAAAACAAAGATATTTACATTACCATTCATAACAGTAGCAAAATTACAGTGAAGAAATAACAATAAAAACAATTTTATGTGGGAGTCAGCACAACATGAGGAACTGTAATATATGGTCGCAGCAGCATTAGGAAGGATGAGAACCACTACTCTTAGGATCACCTCAATACTAACCACTCCCCTAACTGGTAGGTAAGTTCATTTCTCATTTTTTATTTACACATACAACAATGTGTTTTATATTTTCAATTATCATAAATGGTATCACATTAAAAGTATTTAATGCTTTTAATTCAATAGTAGTTTTAAGATCGACTGGTACATCAATCTACTTCATCTTAATTATAAAGTACTGGGCCATATATCGCTATATTTTATTTATTCATTCCCCCACAGGTTCTCATTTTTCACTGTTACAGTGTTTAAACAAACATCCTTGAACAAGTGTGTGTGTGTGTGTGTGTGTGTGAGAGAGAGAGAGAGAGAGAGAGAGAGAGAGTGAGAGAGAGAGAAAGAGAGAAAGAGAGAGAGAGAGTGAGAGAGAGAGAAAGAGAGAAAGAGAGAGAGAAAGGAGTTTCTCTTAAGCAAGTAGAGCTTAGGAGCCACATTTGCTAGTAATGATTCCTGTGGCTTGTCCTATAAGTTACACGTAGAAACTTTAGCAATAGCTCTGACTTCTATCTAGTAGATGTCATTAACACTTACCATGTAAGACAATCAAAAATGTTTCCATATACTGCCAGATGTCCCTCAGCTGTAAAACAGCCCACTTGAGAATCACTGTCCTAAAGTCACTGAGTGTTCCAAACACCCAAGAACTCAGAAGACAGTATGAAGAAAAAAAAAAAAAAAAACAATAGAGACACCCCAGCATATCACCTCTCCATTATAGTTCACAGTCCAGCAAAAAAAACAGAAGAATGAATAGTTGAGCATGGGCTTATGTTGAAAATCAAATTATAAAAGTATGGTACCGAATTTTAAGATCTACTTCAATATTCCATATTAAGGAATCATTAAAAGTTTCTGGGGAGATGTATAGCATGACCAAAGACACGTTTTATAAACATGAATCAAGCATCACTAAGAACAAACTGAGGGGAAACACAAACAAGGGAGGCCAATCTGAATCCAGGAATCCAGATGAAGAGCCTAGGCACAAAAACCATGCAACCAACCAATCTTGATATATTACTGTCTTACTAGCATACGCAAGACAAGAGAGGGAAAGACTGTCTTTATTTACTTATTCATTCCATTAGGAATACTTAGGTAAAACTCTGTTGTAACATCCCTAGCACTACTAGTTTATGTAAGGATCAGCCTGTCCAAGAGCACTGAGATTCTGAGTTAGAAAGTGACATGGAAAAAAGAAACATGTCTGGACAGAACGCTGGACTTCAAGACTAGTGGTTATTTCCATTTTAGAAGTGCTAAGAATTTTGTCTTAAGATTTTTATTTCTATGTAAAGTATTTCTATAAATACATTTCTCAAAGATTTTAAACTTATATTATGAAATCCAAGTGTTGAGTATTAAACTAAAATGACAAGCACATCTCTGAACCTAAGAACTAGAATATATCCAGTATCTTCTACTTCTCACTTGTTCTTCACCAAATACATACTGCCCCACAAACATATAGCTAATTAACACCATATTGAATTTTTCCTAACTATATACTCTTACTTTTTCACTCTCTCTATATATAATTAATATATTTAGCTGTTAATCTGTGTTGAATTTCCCATTTAATGTAATGGACAAGTCCACATTTTTCAGTTAAGAAACACTATTTTTTTCACTCAACACTTTGTTTTTAAAATAACATGTGAACATTCACACCCAGAATTCACTTAGTGCATTGCTATATAACATCAGTGTAGAGATCATATATTCTAGTGGAATTTACTACATTATTTGGCTAAATTGAAATAGCACTAAATTGCCTTTTTAAAATATCCATTTATACCCATTTATACTCTCAGCCTCAATCTTTTGGAAAACCTCCTTCAGCAAATGAAGAAGAGGAGGTAGAAAGAATATTATGAGCCAAAAGATAACAAGATGGCTGCATATGCTGTCTTTTGGGCAAAACTATCAAGATTATCATCTTACAGTATCTGCTGTTAACAGTCCAGCATGAATTAGAATGAGCGCATACAGCTCTAACTCCTTTCTAACTATTAGATAGTTACTCACAAATTTCAGCAGTCCCCGTCTTTAGTTGTATACCTAACTGGTGAGTTTACCAGACTCCAATGGGTTACCAGTTCAAATAAAACTAAGCCATAAATGTGGGAATCTTTTGTAAAGAGGAGAGGGGAATAACAGGTGTAGGAGAAAAACAAGAGGTCACAGGTAGGTGGTAAGAGTAACCAGAAGGGATTAAACACATGTATGAAATTATCAAAAAACAAATATACTTAATGAAACCTTTTTTAAAAAAGAATTTGTAAAACGCACTCACAAAACTTATAAACAGGAATTACAAATGCTCTTCACAGAGGACTGGACATCAGGAACTACAACAGCTACCAAACTTACACCATCCCATCTTTTGAGGACTTCTCTGGAAATGGGCTTCACTTTGGTCTCTATATATCAATTTCTTGTTTGTTTTTCCTCAACATTTACCATTGTTTTGTGTATACGAGTGCTTTGCCTGCACATATGTAAATGCACCATGTATGTGCAGTGCCCAAGAGGCTAGAAGAAGGTATTGGATCCCCTGAAACTGGAGTCAGGCAGCTGTGAGCACAAAGGTGCTGGGAACTGAGCAGGCATTCTCTATAAGGACAGCAAGTATGCTTAAAAGTTGAGACACCATGGAACATACTCCTTGTTTTATTCTTGTTTGTCGCTTGCTTGCTTTTTATGACCATGACTGATTGCCCCAGCTCTATTTTATGTATCTTTTTATACAAAAGCCTAACAAAGTACAACTTAGATTCTTAACATTTAAGGTCTTCAAATTACTGAAAATCAGTTCGATCCAATTTACCATAAAGGATAACCCATAATCCTAACAGTTATGTACTGAAAGTACAATGACCACATTTACAAAAATCTATAGACCTAACCAGAGAGCAGAGATATCACTAGAAAAAAAACACACACACACACACACAAACAAACAACTAAGTATCCCAAATATATGACAACAAAGAAAATACATTAAAGAATAAAAAACAAAATTCAATTAAGAGAAACCTGATGGAGAAGGGTCATTTGTCTATGTGTTACTTTCATTGGGTAATAAAGAAACTGCCTTGGCTTTTTGATAGGGCAGGATTTAGATAGGTGGAGTAGACAGAACAGAATGCTGGGAGAAAGAAGCAGGGTCAGGCAGTCGCCATGATTCTCCGACTGGAGATGGATGTAGGCTAGAATCCTTTCCGGTAAGCCACCACCTTGTGGTGCTACATAGATTATTAGAAATGGGTTAATCAAGATGTGAGAATTAGCCAGAAAGAGGTTAGAACTAATGGGCCAGGCAGTGTTTAAAAGAATACAGTTACCGTGTTATTATTTCAGGGCATAAGCTAGCCAGGCAGCCGGGAGCCGAGCAGGACAAAAAGCAGGTCTGTTCACCTCATCACTACAGAAACCTAACCATAATACCATACAAGTCAATGAATCCTATAACCAGTATTTAAAAAGCCAATAGTAAATACAGAACCCAATAATTTTCTTATAGTAGCTATCAGCTTATCTCTAGCTACCTACACCACCTCCCAGTTCTAAAGCAAGAGCCATTTCTAACCATTTTGACAAGCAATTGTTTTATGCTTCTATTGCTAATGCTCATAACAACAGTCTCTGCAGCATATCCCAACTCTAAACTGTCTTTATACCAAAAGATCTGCTCCTGGCTCTTTTCTGATACCCCACTGTTCTTATCTTGCCCATTTTTCTCTGCTTCGCCCTTAAATGTGATCATTCTGTCAGGGTCCAGCCTCAACAGATTTGTACAATCTAGGGTGGAGGCATGTGGATTAGAAATGTCCTCTAATAGACAGAGACACAAAAGAAATACAGAGACTAGGACAGTATCAGGAAGGCAACTCAATGAATACTGAATCCATCAATGCTAGACCCGGATGAACAGTACAACAAAAATCACAAGTAACAAATGTATTATCACCAAAACTTCAAATTTTGAGTTTTTGAAAGGACAGTATAACACATAACTTTAACAAAGAGAAAAGGTCAGGATAGCCCACAAAACAGGGGAAAGTATTTTATTTATTTTTAAAGGTCATACCACTATAAACATTTTGATTTGTTAAAATAATTTTAATATATCTTTTTATTATTCTAGCAATTTAATTTTATTTAATTTTTTTCATTTATTTTATATACCGACCAGTTTCTTCTCCCTTTTCTCTCCCCATTCTCTCCCGCACTTTCCTTCCACCTCCCATCTACCCTTGCCCCCATCCTCTCCTCCTCCATCACCATCCAGTAAAGTACAGGCCTCCCATGGGCTTGCACAAAGCATGACACATCAAGCTGAGGCAGGATGGTGCTCCAATCCCTCCATCAAGGCTAGGCAATGAAATCTAGTATGGGGAGTTAAGTTCCCAAAAGTCAGCTAAGCTCAAAAACTGGACCTGTTTCACTAAGAGCCTTACAAACAGGCCAACTTACACAACCGTCACACACATGCAGAGGGCCTAAGTCCTATGCAGGCTCCTCAACTGTTGGTCCAGAGTCTATGTGCTCCCATGAGCTCAGGTCAGCTGTCTCTATGGGTTCCCCAGAACCCTTGAAACCTTGACACTCCAGGCTCTTACAATCCTTCTTCCCTTTCTTCAGGACTCCCAGAGCTCAACCCAGTGCTTGGCGGTGGATCTCTGCATCTGCTTCCATGAGTTACTAGATAAAGGCTCTCTGATGACAATTAGGGTAGTCACCAATCTGATTACAGTAGATAGTTCAGGCACCCTCTCCACTTTTGCTAGGAGTCTTAGCTGGAGTCATCATTATGGATTACTGGTTGTTTCCCTGGCACTAGGTTTCTCCCTATCAAGAGAAAGGCCCTCCCCCCATCAAGACCTCTCTTCCACTCTTCTTCCCTCTCGGTCCCACCCCAAC
Source organism: Alexandromys fortis (assembly GCF_014885135.2). Taxonomy (NCBI): domain Eukaryota; kingdom Metazoa; phylum Chordata; class Mammalia; order Rodentia; family Cricetidae; genus Alexandromys; species Alexandromys fortis. The sequence goes on from NW_026068037.1 coordinate 2,552,975, forward strand.
CCGCCTCCAGGACCCAGTCCTGCTCCCTCAAGTTCCCATCCTCCCATCCTGTCCCCCAGTTTACCCAGAATATCTCTTTTATTTCCTCTTCCAAGGGAAATCCATGTGTCCCGCTTTGGTCCCTCCTAGTTACCTAGCCTCTCTGGGGTTGTGAATTGTGGTTTGGTTATTCTATACTTTATAAAATATATAATATTCACTTATGACACTTATGAATATGTACCATGTTTGTCTTTCTGGGTCTGGGTTATCTCACGCAGGATGATTTTTTTTTTCTAGTTCTGTAATGGCATTTCATTTGTATTTTAATAAACAAAGCTTGCCTGAAGATGAGAGAGTAAAACAACCCCATAGAGACCAGGCAGTGGGAATACACACCTTTAATCCCAATATTCACACTAGTTGCCATAGAAACTGGGTGGTACATGCCTTTAATCCCAGTGGGGCGTGCCTTTAATCCCAGAACTAGAGAGGATTCTAAGACTGGAGGAGACAGCTCTCTCTCTCTCTCTCTCTCTCTCTCTCTCTCTCTCTCTCTCTCTCTCTCCCTCCCCCCCTCCCTCCCTCCCTCCCTCCCCCCCCCTCTAATTCTGGGATCCCTGGAGGCAGGATTACCATTTCAGACTGAGGTATAAGTAAAAGCCAGTGGCTGGCTGTTTTGTTTTTCAAACCTTCAGATTGAACCCTATTTTCTCTGAATTTTTATTAAGCGTGCTTCATAGTTCCATCCACTTGCCTGCAAATTTCATGATGTTATTGTTTTGTATACCTGAGTAATACTCCACTGTGTAGATATACCACACTTTTTTTTTATCCATTCTTCAGCTGAGGGGAATCTAGGCTGTTTCCAGGTTCTGGTTATTATGAACAATGCTGCTATGATCACAGCTGAGCAAAATGTCTTTGTGGTATGGTTGAGCATCCTTTGGGTATATGCCCAGGAGAGATATAGCTGGGTCTTTAGGTAGATTGGATTCCCAAATTTCTGGGAAACCGCCATACCAATTTCCAAGTGGCTGTACAAGTTTTCACTCCTATGAGCAGTGGAGGAGTTTTCCCCTTGCTCCACATCCTCTCCAACACAAACTGTCATCAGTGCTTTTAATCTTAGCCAGGGAAAGTGTTTTTAAACCATGGATATAATAAGAAAATTGTATATAGACTATATAAAAAATTTTTAATTCAACAATGGGAAGACAATCCAATTAAAAATTGGTAACAGATTTAAATAGACAAATATCTGTGGAAAATATACAAGTAATAACACATGAAAAGATGTTTAACATCTTCAGAAATACAAATGAAAATGGGGAGGAATAAAGTCAGAAAATGGTCAAGTCAGGACTACCAAGTTCTCTCTGTCCACATAAATATCCAAAAAGCATCAGCAACAAGAACTAACAAATCAAACTTGTCAAAGTACAAAAGAGTAAAAATTAAATAATTATGCAACACTGAAGCAAGAAAAAGAAACTCTAATACTACAAAGGCTGTGTGCTAATTTTACAGGCCCGAGACACACCCTCCAACACCCTCTCACACACAGAAAAGATAGCCTTAGACCATAATTCTTGGTCTCTGGTTCTAACTATTGTGTTGATTCTAATTTATGTAGGGGCTCATTTCTGTTTTACCTAAGACTCAATTTTGAAAAGGAGTGGTCATCTTAAAAAACATGGCAAGCACAGCTATACATGCATGGAACAAAGTATTACTATACAAAGACATACTACAATATTTAAATTCTCAGAAGTTTAAGCTGAGAATTTCTCTCAAGACTACAAAGGAGAATTCACAAGACAATGTGTATAACCACACAATGATATGTGAGCAGAGGAAACTTCAGGTAACTCTACGATTTCACCCTGAAATGATCCTGACCTCTAGTCACAGAGTAAATCTCATGTCATTTCCTCTACCCAGAGGCAATCCGTAAAGAGAAGAAAATTATTCCCTTCCTTGCATTTTCTTTCACTTTTTGCATTTAAGGTAAATACTTCATCAAAATACTAAATGAACATTAGCTAAGAGAATTTGTTGTCCATATATAAGAAATACAGTCTGAAGGCAGAGACTGATTGTTCATTTCCTGGCTATCCAGACTAAAAATAATCACACTGAAACTACATTAATTGCAAGACTGTTTAGCCAATAGCTTAAGAGTATTTCTAGCTAGCTCTTATATCTTAAATTAACCCATTTCTATTATTTTATATTTTACTATGAGGCTCATGGTTTACAGGTAAGGTTCTGGCTGGTGGCTATATGACATATCCTCAACTCTGTCTACTTTTCTCCTCTGTCTCTACTTGGAATTCCCGCCTTGCTCTATTCTGTTCTGCTATAGGCCCAAAGCAGCTTCTTTATTAACCAATGGCAATAAAACATATTCACAGCATACAGAGGGGAATCCAATATCACTGACTTTGAAATTAATGATTTAAGAAAAATCAATAAGAAAAAAAAGCAAATCTTGAAAAAGATACTGTGAGGCCAGGCTTGGTTGTGCACACACTTAATCCCAGGACTGTGGAAGCAGAGGCAGGCAGATCTCTGTGAGTCAAAGCCAACCGGTCTATATAGTGAGTTCCAGGACAGCTACTACCACTTGTGAGACGAAACAAAAAGTATATTATATTAGTCCACTGAAATAAAAAAAGAAAAACCAAAACAAACAAACAAAAAAAAACACCGAGAGGAATATCCCTAAGGAAGTCTAGACAAGGGACTCATGTTACAGAGGATTTCAACACCCATAACAGATGAAAAGTTCACTCTAGGAGCTTAAGAGAATATCTCCTGAAGTAGAAAAAGAATTAGTAGACTGGAAGAAAGATAAACAAGAGATAAGAAGTCTAAGCAACAGTAAGAGGATATAGTAAGCAAATGTGAGCACAGATTAAGGGGGCTGTGGGACATTACCAAGCAAACAACAAACATGTAAGAGAACAACATGAAATAAAGGCACAAAATGAATTACTGATAAAATAAAGAGTCTACTTCCAGGCAGTGTGGTGCACACCTTTAATAACGCTTTAATAAAGAGCACTCAGGAGGCAGAGGGAGGCAGATCTCTTTGAGTTCGGGGCCAGTCTGGTCTATAAGAGCTAGTGCCAGTGCCAGGACAGGCTCCAAAGCTACCGAGAAATGCAGTCTCAAAAAAATCAAAAATAAATAAATAAATAAAGGTCTTCCTCAATCTGATAGAGGACCTGAATCTACAAATCCTAAAAGCTCAAGAAACTCCAGATCAGATAAAGTCATAGACTTGCAAAGAAACACATAACCAAGCATGTTGTAGCTTAAAGATAAAAAAAAAAAAACTGAAATCAAGTAATCTATTGTGTCTTAGTAAGATTATCTACAACCTGTCACCAGAAAACATGAAACCAGGAAACAGTGGGGTTACATATTTAAATACAATGAGGGAATAAAAAAAAACTCATTATAGTTAATTATATCTGTCAACTTAACTAGGTCATGGGTTAACAAAAGAACAGAACAAAAGGGCTAACAGGAAACTCTTACCTGACTGACACCTGTAGATCAGGACATCAGTCCTTATCAGTCCTTTCCTGCCTATAAAGTAAAACTAAGCACTGGCTCTTGTCTCAAGCTGGCCATTTTACTAACCGGAACACAGATCATCACATTTCCTGACTTTTAATTTTCATACTAGCTCTTTTGGGCCCCAAATTGGCTAAAATGCAGATTTGGGACTTTCTGATGTCCATAATTACAAGAGCCAATTGCTCATAATAAATCTACGAGTCTGAGGGTAAGGTTCAGTGTAACGCCTGCTTAGTGCATACACAAGAAGCCTGTTACACACACATACACATACTCACACAGAGACACACCTCTGCGGCCATCACCAGGGTATCCTCCAACAAGACACCAATGCAGGTTGGTTGGTAAAGGACCCGGAGATAGTCACTCCAGAGGGGTTTCAGGGAACAGTGTCTGTTTCACTGCACATGAGCAACCACTTATATTGTAGAAACTTAGCAGTTGTGATTGGTTAGGATATTACCTCAGATTAGACAGTGATCAAGCACCAGGGTCTCTACAAAAGCAAGAACCACTTAAAGGAGATCTGGAGTGTAGGCCAGCCACTGGCTATTCACAGTTAAAATTCACTGTTCTGACTTCAGGTACATTTTCTCCTACATCCCTCTGCCCAATCCCACAGTCATTTAATATATGAGACGTCCACTGTCATACTCCTACATGTATTTCTTGATTACCACATTCTGTATGTATTCTTCAAAGGAAATATAATTAAATAACTATTCCTCCTATATGAGAGAAGGCACTGGGAAACCAAAGAATGGATTGTATACAAATTAGTGAAACTGATGAATTTTCTGGGGTTGCTTACAGAATCATAGGCAATTTAAAGGCAACCCAATTAATTACCAGGAAGTCTCCGGAGCAACTGACAGGCAACAACCTCTTACGAGTCCCACCCCATCCAATTGTTTTACCTTTTATATAATCTTAAGAAGCAGAAAGTCCTCAAGAGGGTTTCATGAACCTTGTGAGCCTCCTCTTCCTTCCTATGAGGGTACAGAGGGCTTGTACTCACTGAGAGGCACTAAGAGAACCAGGAATGTTAATCACATAGGGGTATCTCAATGATGGAAGAGATAAAAATCAAATACCTGCATTCCATCCAGAAAGTTGAGAGTGGATTTTGTTAGCAACCTGATGACCTTTTTGTTATCTATGGAAGAAGACCTCACCCACCTTTTGCTAAAGAGACAGATACCACCCAAACTCCCCAGAATAATTACTCCAGACTCTTCACTCCCTAGAACATTACCCATCTGGATCTAGGGAAGAAGTCACATGTACTTTATGGCCTGCTGACATCTGTGCTATATCAGTCAAAGAGCATTCTACATTCTAGGCCTTTCAGCTATAGAACATACCTTTATAGTCACATGCACTTTGAAAAGAATTTCTATGTAGCCACACCTCATGCTTTATTGTGTACCTAGAATTGGAATGATTGTAGCCTGTAAACCTTTTCCAAATTGTACTGTGTTTTAAATAGGCTGACAATGAACCCTCTGACAAGAGACTCCCCAAAGTCTGATCCAGGTTGACAAAGTCAGTCTGCATCTGGTTTTTATTCTTGTCTTTGCTTCCCCACATGGATACCTTCAGGGACCCGTGTCCCTCAGTTAACAAGCCCAACACAGTAGAGCGTCCATGCACAATGGTAATAATCATATACAACTAGCAATACATTTAAAGCTACTGGCCAAACATTATTGCAAATAATAGAGTTCTGTGTGATTATTTAGAGTCAAGCCTCTGCCAGGAGACATACTTTATGACAACAGCAAAGGAGAAAGGAGGACGGAGCACAGATTTGTTCATCATGGCAGTTGCTTCTGGATCAGATTCAACCAGAATGTTATAAATTTAGTATGTCAATAGTAATGTTCTTATTAACCAAAACCAGACAATTTTAAATATACAAAAGGAAATGAATAGTTATCAAAATAATTCAGTCCAAAATAAAACTAGTCAGAAATAAAAGATACAGAGGAAATTAAGGAGAAAAAGGTATAATGAAATAGCATAAGAACAACTAGAAAGAAGAAAACAAACTAGTAATTACACAATTCAACAAAAACTCACTTATATATGTACACATATGTGAATACAGAGTGAAATACATGAGAGAGAACACGAAATACAACACAAAACTATACATTCACCTCAGGCATGCACAGAAAATTCTCCAAGAAAGACTATTCTAAGAAAGACCATATGTTTACTACAAATTATGTCTCAATAACATAGAAAGGCTGAACTCATACATAGCATCTGTTCTGGGTACAAAGAAATAAGCTATCTTCAATAACAGAAGGAAAATTAGAAATTAGATAAATGTGTGGAAATATATAAAGAACTCAAAAAAAATGGTCATCAAAAGAACAAATGATCCAATAAAAAAAAATGGAAAACAGACCTAAACAGAAATCTCTCAACAGAGGAATCTAAAATGGCTGAAAGACACTTAAGAAAATGTTCAACATCCTTAGTCATCAGAGAAATGCAAATCAAAACAACTCTGAGATTCCATCTTACACCTGAGAATGGTCAAGATCAAAAACAATGATGACAATTTATGCTGGAGGGTTGTAGGGAAAAGGGAACACTTCTGCATTGACGGTGGGAATGCAAGCTGGTACAGCCCCTTTGGATATCGGTGTGGCGATTTCTCAGAAAATTAGGAAACAACCTTCCTCAAGACCCAGCAATACCACTTTGGGGTATATATCCAAAGGATGCTCAATTGTGCCACAAGGACATGTGCTCAACTATGCTCATAGCAGCATTGTTTGTCATAGCCAGAACCTGGAAACAACCTAATGCCCCTCAACTGAAGTATGGATAAGGAAATGTGGTACATTTATACAATGGAGTACTACACAGCAGAAAAAAATAGTGGCATCTTGAATTTTGCAGGAAAATGGATGGACCTAGAAAACATTAATTTGAGTGAAGTAACTCAGAAACAGAAAGACAATTATCACAAGTACTCACTCATAGGTGATTTTTAAACATAAAACAACAACAACAACAACAAAAAAAAAAACAGCTTACAAACCACAATCCCAGAGAACTTAAAACAACAATGAGGACACTAAGAGACTTACATAGATCTAATCTACATGGTAAGTAGAAAAAGACAAGATCTCCTGAGTAAATGGGGAGCATGGGGACCATGGGGGAGCGTTGAATGGGGAGAAAGGAGAGGAGCAGAAAAAAATGTCGAGTTCAATAAAAATCAATAAAAAAAAGACATTGTTCACTTGCAATAAACAAATTTCAAATCAAAAGCTTAGCTTTAAAGACTAAAAGAAGAGCTAGTTTAAGTTAATTCCAAAGGAAAGAAAAAATGAAAAATTAAGAAATTAAAGAAGATCAACAGAAAGAATGAACAAAATCCAAAGCTGGTTCTTCAAAAGAATGAATAAAATTGGCAATCTCTAAAACTGGTTTATAAAGGGGAAGCAGGGGCAATAAACTAGAATCATCAGTGAAAATGAAAGCATTATTACCAATCTTACAAATTTAACATGGACTGCGAGAGAAAATAATAAATAACTAGTAACAAGCTAGATAGCAAATATGAATCAACAAATCCTTAGAAACACACAAATTTTACTTAACAAACTCATACAGGAAAAAATTCAGTAAACCTGTTATAACCAAATTTAATCCATATTTTTAACATCTCCATGAATGTAAAACCCAAACCAAAACATGTGACTTCACTGGTGATCTCTATTAAATGTTAATAGAATCTGACTAGTTTCTTTCTAATTTTTCACAAAATTTAAAAGAAGGAAAATACTTCCATGGCTCATTCGATAAAGGTAGCATTATTCCTGGGGGTGGAGCTCTGATGATTACAGTACTTGCCTAGCCTGTGCAAAGGCCTGTATTTGATCACAAACATTATATAACTCAAGCTTCATAGAATATACCTATAATCCCAGGACTGGGAGAAGTTAAGGTCATCGTCAGCTACATAAATACTAGGCCTACCTGGGCCTCAAGAACCTCAACAAAGGTCTAACTGCTCCCATATTCCCAAATATTGTTTATAAATGTTCTTTTACATTTAAAGGGGGCTATACTATAGAGATTTGCATGGGTGTAGATCTTGATTTATTGATACAAATTTAAGGCCAATTTTGTTTTATGTATATGTATTTCTGATCTTGATAATGGTATTGTGTTTGTGCAGCTCATTTAAAAATGTAATGTATAATTAAGAAATATATGTTAATAGTTAATCATCAAGCTTGTAGTCATGTTAGTTAGATTTTCTAGATGTATAGAGATATATTTCAGTTAGATAGGTATTCTTCAAATCTTTAAGAGACCTTCAGAATATGGCATTTAAAATGTTTTAAAAATTTAGGAATTTTCATGACAGTGAGACACATGTGCTCTTGGTAGCACCAATCTACTTCAAGAGAAGGTTGGGCATTAAACAGGCTCCTTATGAAGTTGGTTAGCCATTTGGGCAAGAAACTGCTCTTGCCTGGACTGCTTCACTGGACATGCAGAATCCACAGAGAAATGACTGCTGAACTTGCCTAAAGGTGAGATGATCCTTTGGGTTCCTGCTTCATAAAACAGTCTGTTCTGCAGGACACAGAAAAAAAGGGACTGACAAACTGCCAATATAGGTGAAACTGACTTTAAAATTTCCTGCTTCATGGAAAAAGTCTGCTGGACACTATCAGCCTGTAGGCTAAAGATGGATGCCCCAACGGTACAGAAAAACTTTGGGTGACTGTACAGGCAGTGAGATGTCTCTGTCAATTTTAGAGTTTTGGAAGTTGCTTGCAATGCACTTCCTGTTTATTTAGGTAATATAATATCCTATGGAGTTAAAGAATTTATAGTTATAGTTTTCCTAAGTTATAATAAAAGATTATGTCTACTTATTGTAGACATACTTACTGTAGTTCTTGCTTGATACCTGTTTTATTATATGTAATTTTACTATGTTAAAGCCTTCCTTTTTGTTTAAACAGAAAAGGGGAAATAGTGTAGTAGGTCCTTCTGTTTATGTGTTGCTTTCACTGGTTAATAAAGGAACTGTTTGGGCCTATAGTAGGGGAACAGAGCTAGGTGGGGAAAACTAAATGGTATGCTGGGAGAAAGGAGGCAGAGTCAAAGAGCCACCATGGAGCTGCCATCAGAGTAAGACATGCCAAATCTTGCCAGTAAGCCACTGCCACATGGTGATAAGACCAATCAAGTGCCTTAGGCAAGCTACTGTTAAAAGATACAGTGTTACTAAGCTTTACAATATTCTTTCCTTTATGAATCTTTTATGAATCAATTAATCTACATATGCCTCCATAAGTCTTTGGTACCAGCCTTGACTACTCTTCTGACCTCTAAACTTGAATTTTTCCTCTTCTACAGTGTGTATGACAGAAAGAAACCCATTATGGCTCAAAGACCAAATTCACGTTCCTATTCCAGAACACGTGGTCTCAGCTAACAGTTATTGTAGTCTTAGACATCCATGCAAATAAATCTGGGCTCCTTAACTTCTAACTACCTATTCCAGGCCTAAAATTAAATAAACAATTTTTGTCAGCTTTAACTTCTTTTCCTTCCAGTTAAAAGAACAATTGATTTGAAACAGCATAAATCCCCTCCCTTAATTCCTCTTGTTTACAAACAGAGATCAAGAGACTCAAACTCTAAAATATAACATACTGTCTCCTTTTCCAAGCCCTTGGGTAGTCTCTCATGAAATAAATTTCAACTACCTCTTCTTAATATCATTTTTCAGTCCTGTCAGTTACCAAATGGATTCAACATTCTTCCAGCACACTCCAGAGTTCATGTCTGGATGTTCTGTCTTAAATTTTTTACTATTCAGCAAAATGCCTCATTCTCTAAGACCTAAAGGCTTTTGTTATTCTCAAAATATATAACTTTCCTCACATTTGAGATGCCACCAGACTGTAATATGTTTACCAATTTTATGGCAGGCAGTGGTGGGTGCATGCCTTTAATCCCAGCACTTGAGAGGCAGAGGAAGGCGGTTTTCTGTGAGTTCAAGGCCAGCCTGGTCTACAGAGCAAGTTCCAGGACAGCCAAGGTGTCCCACAGAGAAATCCTATCTTGAAAAAAGAGAAAAGAAAAAAATATATATTTACCAATTTAGAAATAATAAAATGATGGAAACATATATCTCAGACATAATAAAATGCAATTTCTTTCTTTAAAGTATCAATTCAGTGTTTATATTTCATGTTTCTTTTTAATGCCTTTTGTATTGTGACTTAATACTTACTGTCAACCTCCTTTATATTATAAACGCTTAGGGATCAAAATTCTCCCATCTATGATTCTGTAAAAATTAGACTGCAAACAAGATGCCAATAAATCACTTAACCACAAAAGCCTGACAAATTGAGTCCAATACCTGGAGCCCATGTAAAGAGGAGAGCCCCAGCTCTACAGAGCTGTCCTCTACCGTTCACACGCATACTTGACACACATTAGTAATGTTTTAAGGGCAAATGCACATATGGAGTCACACAGACTGTGAAAACACAAGACCTGTATAAACAAGCTAAGTCCCACACCTATCTATCCTGAGAGTTCCTGGTAACTGATAGCTGCTAGGAGAGGGAGAGCTGGTTTTCTTTAATGGTGTGACACTGAGTGTATCAACCACAGTCCAGGGGCGGTTCTATGCTCAGCCAATACAAACTGGACTCTGTGGCTTTATTTTTTGTGGGTTTTTTAAAAATCTTTATTTTTAAGAGAGACAACATGAAGTTGGGTAAGCAAGGAGGTAGGATCTGCGAGAAGCTGGGGATGTGTATATATAATAAAAAGATATATGAAATTCTCAAAAATAAAAAGAAACATTATTTTTAAATCATCACTCGAAAACATTAACAACGGTAATAATGGTGGTAGTGGTGGTGGTGGTGGTAATGGTGGCCCCAGACCAACCCTATCTTAGTAACTAATAAAAAATAATAATAATTTATTAAATTCCTCTAGGATTGATGTAATAGAATCTAGATTTGAACATATAAAAACAGGGAGAATGGGAAGAGATCAGATAGACCAATTGACACCTATCTCACTTATCAGAATAAATTAAAAATATACATTAAAACCAATTTGTGAAATGGATCTCATTCAAGTGTAAGATTTTGTATTTTAAAAGATATGTTTACTAAACTTAAATGTCATACTGCAAATCTGTCACTCGTCAGTATCAGAAGCTACATTACAAAATTTTCTACATTAGAAAAATTTCTACATTAAATTTCTACATTAGGAAAATTTCCTCAAACTCCTGTGAAATTACTGCATCCCATCATACAGAAGTAACATAGTTAACTAGCTCCTAATAACACACTCTTCCAAAACTCTGCCAAGGACACTAAATAACAATTGGTGCTTCTCATTCCTTCTTTAAAAAAGTTAAGAGTCTGCCTGTCTCTAGGCCTATCATAGGGAGTTTTCAAGAATATCAGATTAACCAAGAAGTCATGTGCAACTTGAAAACAAAATAGCATTTGCCCTCTTCTTTAAAGTCACATTATTTAATCATTCTGAATTTCCAAATAACATAGGAGAAGGGAGTAAAAAATTAGGGCACAGACTGAAAAGCCTTACATTAGGAGGTTCTTAGATTAAATGAATAATTTAAGACATAAAAAGAAGAAACCATTGAGAGTTTATGCCTACCACTCTTACACCGCCTGAGCTATTTTATATAACTGTTTTCCAATTTACAATTCAGCACTCCTAAACTCATCTTCAGCTTGAGATCAGAAATAATCTGGACTCAACTTTGCTCGGCAATCCTATCTTGCAAGCTACCACCAGATGCTCTAGCTGACCCGATTCAAGTTTTATATACCTGCTTTAAATTTGTTGCGGCTTGTGTGCCTTTGATAATGACTGCCCTTGTTCCAGCAAAGTCCTTCCTTTTGCCTATTTGCCAACTCTTGAGCTATCCTTCAAAGCATGGCTCAAGTTTCCTGCCAGCTGAAGGAAGCTCACAAACTCCAAAACTGGATCACTCCTTCCTCCCTTGAATTCTGACAAAACCTCATTATGCATCTCTTATCACACACTCATTAGAAATGAAAATTACCTCTTTTACAATTTTCTCTTCCCACAACTTTGAGTGTCACCAAACCAAGAGCCAATTTTCATTTCTATAGTTTATCTAACTATAAGTGCCAGTCAGTAAATACCTGAACTGAACATAAGTGCTAGTACTCATATCTAGTTTTAGATAATTATTTCTTTCCACTGCTTAAAATTATATAGTAACCCAGACTTGTGCCTCCAACTACGCCCAGCCTCTCTACTCTAGGACTGACTATCAACAGCTGCTGCTCCTCTGGGTCACTTCCTCCACACACCAATTAAGGTACCACTTGTACCACCGATCCCATGTGCCTCCACAGAGAGCCCATGCTTGCCCTAAAACTAGGTGGGAGACGTATATTCCTCTCCAATTGCAGTCCACCCACCTGAACTAGCTCCCCCAACCCTGTCCATTTTGCACCAAGACCCAGCCTAGTGAAGTCACCAGCTCCTTCCCTCCATACAGCTTCCTCAATTGCCAGTATAACTGGGGTCCCACATCCAGTGTCCAGGCCTCGTCAGGTTAGCCACACCCACACCACCCAACCTCCAGGCTTAGATCAAGAGGCAAACACACACCAGCACATGTCCCTGTGTCTACTAGACTTCACACCATCTACATTATATCCAATTTTCAGACCCAATCTGACCCACATAACCTGTGCTCTGTCCCACTCAATCGTGACCATATCAGACAAACAATATGAAAGAATAAAGCAGTATACACCACCATCACCCCAAAAATCCACAAAACATATAAAAATGCTCTCCTGTGATAATTACATAGATGAACCTAGGACACAAAATTTAAAAAAAAAAAAATTATAAATTTAATTGAAGAGTTTGAGGATAACACAAAGAAAAAAAAGAACTAAAAAGAGAATGAACCCTAAAGAGAATAAATGTCTAAGCAATACTGAACATGGGATGGCATGGAGACAACCATCATTAAAGAGCACCACTGAAGAGAACACATCATGAAATGCAAGCAGAACAACTCAGCAAGTTCTATCCTACTATCTGACAAAATAAGACTTCAAACCAAAACCAATCAGAAAAGATAAAGAAGGATGATTTAGTTTAATCAAAGAAACAATTAACTAAGAAGACATTACAATACTAAACATATATACACCAAACTCTGGTGCACCCAACTTTAAAAAGATATTACTACTGAAATTAAAGACACAAAGGAACATCCACCTTTAAGATGGGTGGTTTCAACACTCCACTTTCTGAAATACTTAGAATACACAAACAAAGTTCAGATACACATCAAATGGATCTAACAAATAGCTACAGAATATTTCACCCAAACACCAGAGAATACATATTCTACTCAGCAGCCCATGAAGTTTCATATCTTGGGACACAAAACAAATATTAGGAAACAACAGACATTAATGAAACAGAAACAAAGAAAAGGGCAAAGAATCAATCGATCTAAAAACAGGTTCATTGAGAAGATAAACAAGATCAACAGATGCCAATTAACCAAAAGAAAGACAACACAAATTAACATAATCAAAAATGAGTAAAAAAAAACATTACAATGGACACCAAAGAAATTTAGAATATTATAAGGAAATAATTTTTTAAAAAAATATGTATACCATTAAACAGTAACAGAAAAATAAGAAAGTCTTCTGGCAAAAAAAAAAACAATAAACAAACAAATAAATAAATAAATGCTGAGGCTAAGGCAGATTCAGAACAGAATTCTACCAGATTCTCAAAGAAAATAAATATACAGCCAAACAAAAGGAGCACTCTGAAACGTATGAAGCCAGGAGACATTAAAGGATTACAAATACCAAAAGAAGTCAAACTATCCTTATATGCAGATGATACGGTATTACACATAAGACATCCCTAGAAATGTCTAACAATTTCATCAAAGTGGCAAGATATAAAATCAAGTTACCAAAAAAAAAAAAATCAAAGACCTAATAAACATGCTGAGAAAGGGAGACACACTCCTATTCACAGTAGCCTCGAAGAAAATATCTAGGAATAAATCTAACCAAAAAGGTAAAAGAACTCAACAACTAAAACTTCAAATCTCTGAAGAAAAAAAATGGATCAAGATACTAGATAGGAAACACATCGATATCCCATACTCATCACTCAAACTTAAAATTATGAAACTGACCATTCAAAAAGCCATTTACAGATTTAATACAATCCAAATCAAAATCCCTACTTCATTCTTACAGAAATAGAAAAACATCCCTAAAATGCACATAAAATCAGAAAAGACCTCAGGTAGCCAAAGCAATCCTGAGCAAAATAAGCAATGCTTGAAGAACTCCTTTCCAGATTTGAAGATGTATTACAGAGCTATAGTAATAAAAGCATTATGGCTAACTAGCACAAAACAGACTGATGCAACAAAATAGAAGATCTAAACCTGACTACACATAACTACAGTCATCTAATATTTGACAAAGATTCCAAAACCAAACAGTGGAGAAAAGACCACATCTTCAACAAATGGTGCTTGGAAATTTGGATATGCAGATGTAGAAGGATGAAATTAGACCCATACCTATCACCTTGCACTGTGATGCCTGAAATACTGCCAGAAGAAAATATAGACAGCATGCTATCCATGTGTAGGGAAGAATTTTCTGAACAGACTCCTTTGCTCAGTAATTAAGGCCAACACTGACAAGAGGAACCTCAAAACCAAAAGCAGCTGAACAACTAAGGAAATATCCAAGCAAGTGAAGAGAAAGACCACAGGGTGAGGGAAAGATCTTTGCCAGGGATACATTTGGCAGAGGATTAATACCCAGCACTCAATAAGCATAGGGTTTAACAAATAAGCCATTCAAGAAACAGGATATGGATCTGAGCAGAGAGTTTTCAAAGGAAGAAATAAAAGTGGCTAAGAAATATCTTGAAAAATTTTTCATCATCCTTAAAATTGTGGCCAATAGATAATCCTCACTAACTATTAAAGGACTGAACTAGTGCAACCACTCAGAAAATCAGTGTGGAGAATTCCCAAAAAGTTAAAAACAAGTCTTTCATAAGACCAACTGTATCACTCTTAGCATCTGTTTAAAGGACTCAACATTCTACTCCACAGATACTTGCTCAGCCACATTCACTGCTGCTCCAATGAGAAACTATTCTGTTGTAAAGTAATAGGAAATTGTGACATTTTCAGGTAAATCAAACCAGAAATTATACTGAGGCGACCCAGCCTCAGAAAGACAAATGCCACATGTCCGTCCTATCTCCTCTTCAGTTCCTAGCTCCAAATCTTCAGATATAAGTGCAGTTCTCACTTCTCACCAAAGAAACGTCTCTTTGCAGCAGCAGACAGACCATCATGGAAAACAACTGGTTAACATGCAGAGATCAACTGTTGCTCAGCACAACTTTTATACCTAAGAATCAAGGAACTGCTGTGGCAAATGCTCTTGCACACTGTAAAAATCTGTCACTCATTGGTTTAATAAAATGCCGATTGGCCAGTAGCCAGGCAGGAAGTATAGACAGGGTGATCAGACTAGGAGGATTCTGGGAAGACGAAAGGCTCAGTCTACTGTTGCAACCCAGACACTGAGAAAGCAAGATGAGAACGCTGTACTGAGAAAAGGTACCAAGATGCGTGAGTAAACAAAGATAAAGAATTATGCGTTAATTTAAGATGTAACAGCTAGTTAATAATAAACCTGAGCCAAACAGTTTATAATTAATATAAGCCTCTGTGTGTTTCTTTGGGACCGAGTGGCTGCAAGATCAGGCAGGACAGAAACTTCCATCTACAAGGAACATTTTAGAAAAGGAGGCAGAAATATATATTGCACAGTCAAAAGACTAGGAAATCTGCTGTAGGACTGCTGAAAGCTGGCTAAATAAGACCTGTGTAAGTACATCACCAATAGATATATCATCGTGGAAGGGGAAAACCCCACAGAGACCTAACCCTAAACAAAGAACTACAAGCAATTAAGAGACATTGAGAGTGGAAGAAATAGACTTCACCAGAAACGAGGACCCTAATTCTTTATCCAATATCAATCAAAATCATACACACAAATAACACTAGAAGGTCAGAAAGCTGTACTTGTGTGTATGTGTGTGTATGCACATGAACACATGTATAAAACAGTAATTTAAAAAAGAGGCCATGAACTTGAAAGGGAGCAAAAGGGAAGCAGAGGGTTATGGACAAAGTTGGAGGGAGGAAAGATTATATTTCAAATTCAAAATCCATAAAAAATATATGTATCCTAAATTCTCGTTAACAATTTGTGTTACACATACATACAGATATATTGATGAATATTATACACCACCAAGAAAACTGCTGAGCTTTCAAAATCATTCCCAAGATTTAGCCTGTGCTGCTCAGTGTCATGGGCAATTGCTTTTCTCTAGCACCTCTAACCGTAGGCAAAGATGTGGTCAGTGAACAGGCAGCTCTACAGTCATTAATTCTCCTCTTTCCAAATTCTTGGGGCACCCCTGGCAGGTACTGTCTCTTCCAGAACCCCAGTTTCATTCATACTGTTTACCCCCTGATACATACAACCCTACTATGACGGTTACTTTTAAATGTCAACTTGCCAAAGCCTAGAATCACCTAAAAAGATAATTCGAATGAAGAATTCTCTCAGTCAAGTAGACCGTGGGCAATCCTATAGAGCATGGTCTTGTTAACAGACATAGGAAGATCCAGCACTTTGTGGGTGGTGCATCCCATCCACTGGACCCTGAACTGAGTAAGAGTAAAGAATGTAGCTGAGTAACAGTGTAAGAAAGCTGGCAGAGGAAGAGCATTCATTTCTCTCTGCTCTTCAACATGCGTGTGATATAACTCCTACTTGACTTCCTGGACAAATTTAAACCTAATAAAGTTGACGTCTTATCACAGCAGCAGAAAGGAAACTAGTTTGTTTCCTCCCAGAGCCATGGCTTCTGTATTTGGATACTGCCTCTCATCTCTACTCCAGACCTAATGGGAGTATAGACACTTCTTTCTATGGCAAGCATCTCAGCTGTTTGTTCATAGCCCCCTGTTTGGTTACTGACCAATTCCATTATTAGTGAACTTAGTTCTTGGATTAACTTTCCTCTGTTGAATAATCTCTTAAAGTTACTATTTTCTAGAAAAAAAATGAATTCTCAACTGGGTGTGCTGCACCAATCCTGTAATCTCAGCACTTGGAAGGCTGAGGAGAGGCCAGAGGGTTACATAGTAAATACCAGGCAGATCAAAGCCACAGAACAAAACCCTGTCTCTGAAAAACAAATTAACAAACAGAAAGAATGCACTGAATATAATTCAGCATAGTGAAGTATTAAAAACTTTCAAGTGAAGACAGCTTATTATACAAAAAACATTATTCTGAACATAGATACATAGAAAATCAGCCCTTAAATTCTTAAAAGTAAAAATAAAGAATCTAACATTTTATTCATAGCAAAATATTTCTCACTAGGATGAAGTCTTTACTCAGCTGCAATATTTGCCTGAATTAAATCAATCACATACAATAAAATTGTCACTTTTTTGAGACTTACTTAGTAGAGGGGAAAATTGGAAAGATTATGGGATTTGGAGTCACTGCAGGCCAAGACATCTGTTCAGAGGAAAAAAATGTTAAGGACCTCCTGTCACTGACTTATCATTCAAATCCATAAAACTCAGGACTTTTTTAAACTCAGTACTTTTAAAAGATAAACTGAACTAGACTATTCAGTTAAAGCCACGTTTATCCAAACACTTCAATACATTTGCTTAAGATTATAAAATAGCAAGGTAAAAAAAGAGTCACCTTAAACATATGGGATACAATGCTAACAACAGATTATTACATAAAAGACTTCATTCTTTTTTCAATAATTCCTACCAAAAAAAAATCCTAGTAGAATAAGACTGATAGAATAATTCACTCTCGCCGGGTGGTGGTGGTGTGGGCCTTTAACCCCAGTACTTATGAGGCAGAGGCAGCAGATCTCTGTGAGTTCAAGGCCAGCCCAGTCAACAAGAGCTAGTTCCAGGATAGGCATCAAAGCTACAGAGAAACCTTGCCTAGAAAAACAAACAAACAACAACAATAATAATAATTATCTCTCTGCCTTTCATCTCAGTACTTGGGAGGCAGAGGCAGACTGATCTGAATTAGAGGACAGCCTGATCTACAGAGGAAATTTCAGGACAGCCAGGGCTACACAGTGAAACGAAATAGAAGGAGGGAAGGAGGGAGGGAGGGAGAAAGATCATTTTCTGTCCATATTGTATTCAAGAAACAGGGCAGTTCCACAACAGAAAGAACATGTATTATTTTTCTTCTGAATAAAGAGCATTTCTTAATCTCTGAATGCATGGTCTTGATCGCTACAAAACAGTATTTTAAAATCCCATAAATGTACAAATTAAGATCTAAGGTCAATTTGAGATTACAGACACTGAAAGAATGAGAAATGTAAAGAAACAGATATCTACCATTATTAATCAGGGTCTGCTGAGCATAAACTTCCAGACATTTATATAAACAACTTATTTCATTTAAACTTTATGAGATAATTTTATGAAAATGTTATACATATTTTCCAAGCTATCTCACTAATAAACAACAGAATCAGAATTTCTAGTCAGTAGTGTCTGTGTCTAGATAGTAATGCTATTAACAATTCTCCCTTCTTTTCTCTAGAATAAGATGCCCTGTGGTAGTATCAAAGTAAAATAAAACTTTTTTTTTACAAAACAACTTGAGACCTAGTTAGTTTTTCAAGAGTCTTTAATATCAAGCTTTCAAATAACTAACATAACTAATAAAAATTGAAATCACAGTTTTAATGAGTCTATGTTCAAAGTTCTATAAGTAAACAGACTATAAGGATCTATTATGTAAAGTTCCTAAGTGATTCCCAATTAATATAGACTTCTTACTGATAAAGACTCAAAAATTAGATCAACATCTCCAAGCCATGCTCCTGCCCACTTCTCTGTGGGCTGTTCACCATATGCTCAAGGATTAGCCTTGGTGCTCTTCCTGCTCAACCATTCTTACGAGCTGGTTAACAGTACATGAAAACAGCGTAAAATGCTAAGCAACTGTCCACGATCCTTGTTAAATTTTTCACATCTGCTTTCTAGTATCTACAGTGGCACCAATATTTTACATACTACTCATGTCAAACAACAACAACAAAAATTAATACCATATCAAGGAATAAATGATATTTTACAATCACGAGCACATAACTAAAACAAAAATTTCATAATAACCACATTTATATTTACTGCACATAATACATTTGATATTTTCTAATTGTTTAGAAAATCAGAGTAGCAACCCACTAAGCTGATCTCACAAACACTAACCTACAATTAGAAGAATGTTGCTCTCCTTCTAACCCCACTAAGGAAATATTGATGGAACTTTAGTGTTTGACTTCTGTCTCTCTACAGTGAAGGAGATAAAGGACAAGGAGGGGAAGAAAGGAGAAACTCTTCTCTAGCACATCAGAAGAGCTAATTCATCAGCCCTTCTAACACAAAAGATCTGGAATCACGTTAACCATTTTAATTGTACACAACTTGGTACAGTCATAATTTTTGACCAATTTCACCACCATATTCTGACTTTTATCTCAAACAAATTGTAATAACCAAATAATTCCCAATGTCTATTTTAGGCAACTCTTTACTGATATTTATAAGGTTATTCTGTAATAGGATAATGAACTCACATAGCCATTGATCAAGGCTCAACAAATTATGAAATTCTGCATTGTTTAATCCACAAAACCTGTTATCTCACCTCACCCATACAGACTTAAACATGAAAACTATAGATTCTTTCCATCTAATCACAGAGGTGTTATTACAATATACATACAATAATTTCTTGTCATCTTGAGATGCTGCCTTTTTTTTTTTTTTTTAAAGACAGGGCTTCACTATGTGGCACTGGTTGGCCTGGAACTCACTCATTATGTAGACCAGGCTGGCCTATATCACACAGAAATTACTCTGTCTCTACCTCTCAAGTGCTAGGGTTAAAGACAACCACTATCATGCCTGGTAAGATGCTGCAATTTAGAAATACAATCAATTAAACTATGGAAAAGACGTGCTGTCAGGAAGTTCTTCCGTGATTAAATAGTACATTACTTCTAAATAATTTATTAATAAACTGATTTTATAATGGATGATTAGCCAATACGAAAAGAACTACAATGTTTCAAATTAAAGTTTTACAGAGATTTCTCCTGTATCACCATTGTTGTAAAGCCATTGAGCCAATATATTAGTTAGAATGTCAAAAATAGGATGTTTCCTTAGCAGAACACTGTAAAAATAATCTAGGAATATTTATGATTACCATTATTCTGCCTAAGGAATCATGACTAATTAGAAAGGTCTATTTTTCAAGTATATTTTTTAATAGATTTTTGTTTGACCTAAATGTCAGAATTACAGAATGTGAAGATATAACTTCACAACCCCCCCAAAATAGTATTTGTTTTACAAAACAGTTGAAGAAATACATGAAAAATACTACAAGCAATAATAATTTCTCATTTCAGTTCACACAACATACACTACCATTCTAGTGATCTACCCAAACTGCTCTAGATATACATAAAGCATCACTATTTAGATTAACAGAGAATGACACAAAAAGAGTGTTGAGGGAAGGGGGATATATTAATTTATAATAAAACATACTATTCAACTTAAAATATAATCCTTTACTCATGGGTTAGCTTTCCTACTTTTTTTCAGGGTTCAAGTTTGTTAATGATCAACGGTCAGTTTTTATTGCCTTTAACAGTCAAATGGAAACTCAGTAAGTTGGTTAAACTCTAAGTCTAAATATGAAGAAAACAAATATAAAGTGATAAATACAAAGAAATTTAATCAATATCTCAAAGCTAAGCATTGGGATAAAAGCATAGGAAAAAAAAGTGATCATATGAGTTAAGTATGAGGGGAGAAGGAGCAGACGTATGTGGGACATGAAGGACTAAAAAATTTCCCAAGTCAAAGCAAAGACAAAACATTTTACACTTAGCAGTGACAGAAGAAACTTAAGAGATTGGGACAGCAAATATATGCAAACAAGCACAAGCAAAACACAGCTTTCCAAGTGCATGTACTCATCTCACTCGGAGAGAAGCACAGGCACTGAGGCTTCTCGGTTTTTACAGCTAAGGCTTTTCATTTTAGAAGAAAACAAAGAAAATAAAATAGTGACAATTTTTACTTTTAAAATGAAAATAAACCTCCTAATCAGCAATACAAAGAAAACTCATCAACTTTCTTTCTAAATAATAATAAGGCAGTTATACAAGATAATTAAGTCAACTAGTCAGAATTCAGCTTAGTATTAGCTATGTAAATCAGGAATGTGATTTACCATTCCAGTTTGTTTCCTTAGTTGTGAAGATAAAGTGAATTAAGATATGTAATATGTTTAGAATATAAAGCAGCAAGTTAAAGTAATAACTAAAATTCAGGTTATAACAATTATAGGACTGGAAGTAGTAAGACTTTCAGAAAGTTGTTTAAAACTTAACTACTTAGCTTGTGCAAGGGCCCTACATTCAATTCCTTGTACCATAAAAAATAATAGTACAACCATCTTATGTATGGAAAGCATAGGATGTTATATGGAACACCTTAAACTCAATTACATTATAAAAATTACACGAAGAGAAGAAAAGTTGGATCCAGTTAGAACACCCTTTGTGTCTCTCAAATGTTTAGAAAAGTCTGCTTCATATCTCGAGAATACACTACCCAATTGAGATATCAGACACTGCTTTTACCAATAAATACACTTTCACCCAGCATTACATGTGGACTCAAGATTCCTAGCCTATGTCTTACTAAAACTCAGCGACCTGGGGAGCAAGTTTTTCAAGAAGTACACCAAACTGTTATAGCAAAATATAAAAGACCCAAAGCAAAAACGTGATGCGGGCATCACACACATACAGAACATGGAATTTTGTACTTTTCCTTGCCCTGAATTCCAGAGCTGGCTCACTCTACTTCACCCTTCACTGAGCCTTCCTATAACCAGGCCATCTCTAGGTCCAGGCATTACCTACATCTTAGGTATAGAACAGGGTCTTTCTTGTTCAGCACCGCTGCATATGACGTCTACTAGCGTCCCATTTTAACAAGAACCCGAGTGAGCCAGGTTTGACCAGTACTCTCTAGCACACTGCTGCATTCCTTTACAAATTCAAAGACAACATAAAAGCGCTTTTCTTTGCCACTGAATTCAAAGGTTTCTTTTTCTATGTTGCCTACAATTGATGCCTTCTGTGCACAGCATAGCACTAATAATATCTGGTTTTATGGATTATATTTTGATGTACTACACACACAAAAGGGGTTACATTTCAGTCCAATCAGTTTAACATGTAATCTGCATGTTAAAGTTTCTGGATTCCGTTCAACTCAAAGTTGAGAAATGAGATTCTTCAGAAAGCGATTGCGGGGGGGGGGGGGGAGGGGGGAAAGGTAAAAAAAACCGTAAACTTCAAAAACTACTAAAAAGCTGAATTAGTTAATAACTTAAAATACTTAAACTCCTTACTATTCATAATTAGTATTGACCAAACTCTAGTTCGCTTTTGCACAGAATGTTTGGAAAGATTAGTATACTTCCAGAAAAACAGGAGGAGGGCAACTTTCACCATAGTTTTCGGAGGTTCCTGACAGGCCTCGAACTTTCAAGCTGGTGTGAATACTTAAGAAGCGCTACAACAAACGAAGGCTGCAGGGTTTCTCTCTTCAGAGGCTGCTCGTCCCAGGGCACGAGCAGCCTGACTTCCGGCCTGTGAAGGAAACGTGCTGCTAGGGCTGAAATGAACAGGGGAACCAACCGAGGAGGAAGTGGGGCTGGCGGAGCCATCCGGCTCTGCCCGGTGGCTCCGGGGCCTCGGAGGCCTCCAGCGGAGCGGGAGAGCGGACTGCGGAGCTGCCTCGCCCGCCCGCCCACCGCCGCCGCCGCCGATCGAGCCTCCGCCCGCCTCCTCCCCAGCCCGCGCCGAACCCACGGCCGAGCGAGCGCGGAGCGGGTCGGCCGCGGCCGCCTCAGGCCTCAGGGCGGCGGGACGGACCCAGCGAGGGAGGCTGAGGGGAGGCCGGGGAGGGAGCGACGGCGTGTGCGGCTGGCCCGGGAGGACGCCGGGGAGGCGAGGCGCTTTTTCACCGTTAGCTTCGTGATCGTGATGTGTTTACCTGTGCGCAGCAGGGCTCCCCAGCTCCTACTCCCTGAATCCTCCTCCCCTCCTTCCTTTCTCTCTTTCTCTCTCTCTCTCTCTCTGTCTCTCGCTCGCTCGCTCGCTCGCTCTCTTTCCCCCTCAGTCTGCCGGGCTCTCTCGTGGAACCTGCCGGCCCGAGCGGCAAGAGGAGGGCGGGAGGTGGCGGCGGTGACCAGCGGGCACGTGACCACGCTCGCGCCGTAACGGCGTCCGCCTCCCGCCGCGCGCCCTCCCGGCGCTCCACCTCTGCTACCCTCGCGTCCCGGGCCGGTGCGCAGGCGCGCGGCCGAGCCTGGGGCGCGCGGCCGAGCGGCCGGGCTCGCGCCAGGCCGGGGATTCCGGCGGGCGCCCGGCGAGGAGGCAAAGAGCACGCCCCGGCCCAAGGCGCTGCCCGGGCCCAGCCGGGGTATAGGAGCCGCAACCCGAACCCCCACGCTCCACCAGCTTCCCTGAGAGGGACTGGCGAGGAGGGAAGTCAGCCCTGGGAGCGTCCTGGGAAGCTAGCGCTCCTGCCTAGGAACTCACATTTCCTTGTCACCTGTCAACGGCCTTCCCTTCATCTTTGGTCTCCAGCCATAGACATGCTGACTGCTCCTGCCACCCAACTCTGTTGGGAGAGACTCATTCGCACTTGGTGAAGACCTTTGTGCGAACCCAGAGATGTTATTTTTCTAGCAAGCCCACGCCGGTAAAACCACGTAGGCTTTATCTTTTCATACCCTAAATCTAGTCTCCCTAACCATCTTAATGACTGACAGTTTTGGCAGAACACAACACCCTCCCTAGCTTATCACTCTCTGCCCTGCGTAATCCTGACATAGGGTTCCCTTTAACCTCCAGCGCTGGGATGCTTGTGTTTGCTTCTCCCATAGGAAAACATCTGAGTGATAATGGTAATTAAAGTGGCAGTTTTATTTTTTAAATGTATCTCTTTTATTAGTCTATCTTTACAAAAAAAAAAATTCAAAGGGAAATTGGTTGTCATGTTCAGAGTAAGGAAACCGAGGCACAGAAAGATCAGAAGTTAGCAAGCTTCCAAGGAAGGAATACCATACCACACTTCACACAGGGAAACACTTTTTTTTTTCTAATGCCCTTGCGGTAGCAGAAACTGAGCAGGTTGAATGGGGTAAGTTAGTACTTCTGGCTAGATGTAATCACGGCTGATAAATAAAATGTAAAAAAAAAAAAAATAGCCTCACTGCAAGTTTTGGCTAAACTCACATTCCATTAGTCTGATGATTTCTGAGAGGGCAGAGAAACAGGACTAGCCACCCAATCCTATGTGAGGATGTGAGGATGCATCCTACGAAGAAACAGCAGAAGCTGGTAGCCATGTAATGGAATTCTGCATGTATAATGGACTTTTCTCCAGCCCCACACACCTCATCCAGAACCTCATGGCCTCCCTGACGTCCTGCGGTTCTTCCACTCCGCTGATGTTACTGGAATTTTAGGGGTCACCAGATCACACAGGAGACATCTGTAGCAAACCCCTCTTGAGGGTCTTAGTCTCATTCATAAAATAAGAAAGGACTGCAAACTCAAGGGCAATGCTATTGGAGTTTAAAAGAAAAACTCCAAAGACGATACTCTGCAAAGCCATGCTGCTTCTTGGGAGGGGATGAGGAGACACACTGTAAAGCTCAGCTGCTTCTCAGGAGAAGGTGAGAAACTAAGGAAAAGAGTGGGCAATCTGTGGTGGTTTGAATAAGAATGGCTCCCACAGGCTCATACATTTGAATGTTCAGTCATCACGGAGTAGAACGGTTAGGATAAGAAGGATTAGAAGATGTGGCCTTGTTGAAGAAAATGTGTTCGTAAGGTCTTGTTTGAGGCTCTCTCTCTCTCTCTCTCTCTCTCTCTCTCTCTCTCTCTCTCTCTCTCTCTCTCTCTCTCCTCCCCCATCCATGCTTCTTGCCACGATGGCAATGGACTAAACTGACACTGGAAGCGAGTTGCTCTGGTCATGGTGTCTCCTGACAGCGACCAAATGCTGACTAAGGCACCACTGAAGCTGGCACAGAGGGCAGATACACGACCAACAAGCAGCTGCATAGTAAGGAGGGAGCAAGCACAAAGTGCTGTGCAGAGACGCGCAGGGTGATAAGGAAAGCATGCTGGCGGGGGGGGGGGAGGAAAGAAGAACAGGAAAAATATCATTTTTCTGAAGAGCAGGCTGACTTAATAGCTACACAGCTGCAGCCCTGTACAGGGGACTGGGATTCTAAGACACGAACAGATCTCAGCGAAGAACTTGTTACCCACCTATCTCTCTAATTTAACTCATAGTGACTCCAGCTTTTAAGGGTAGCCCCTACCCAAAAGAAGGGCCCAGGCAGCTGGCATATTAGATCTCCAGGCCTGAGAGCACATTGCCTTGATGTGTAAGTTTTTCTCTAACACTGGCAACAGGCACCCAGCTTACCTACTAACATGTGACACAAGAAAACCAGACATGAGAAACAGCCCGGCCATCCCAGTGACCTGTCCTGCTCGTTCTGAGACTGGCAGGCCCACTTGACCTCACGACATGCAGCTCCATTATCCTTTAGAGCACAATAGAAACTAAGGAGCCAGCTTCTCACTGGCTTGTTCTTTATTCCCTCAGAAATTGTCTGTAAGAGCCCAGTCTACTGCAGTAAGGCAGAGAATAGCCCCACAGGCTCAGTCTTAAGTGCTTTAAGGGGAAAAAAAGATAACCTTACAAAAAAAAAAACTAAACTGATGTCAGGAGCAGTATCTATATGAACTCTTCATCTTGGGTGAAGCAGCGTGAAACACAAAGAATTGCAAATCGTGTTTAGGAACTGTGGAAGCTACAGGGACCACCCTTGACTCTGACTTCTAAGCCTTTATGAGCACTCAACATCATTCATTCAAGCCAGGCTAACATGCTAATAAATATACATCCTGTATGTATGGGACAGCATTGTCCTCTGGGAAGGGTGAGGTTTGTGGCTTTCTCTTTTTTAAGGTTTTATCATTTATTGCTGTTTTCACAATAAAACTTGGTGCATTCAGTCCCGTTTTTGTTCTCTTGTTTCTCTGAGGACCTGAAATGAAACACACCCTCATTTTGTCCTTTGTCCCATTTTCACACAACAGCTCCAAGACACAGGGCTGGCTCCAGAGACAGCTTAACTCTCATTCTAGTCAGGGAAAACAAAATTGACATTATTTTTTAGAATGCCTACCAAAAAAATGAAAATAAAAATCTGAAACCAAAAATGGATTTGTATGTAGTGTCTGCATACCTATGTGTGATAGACTTCTGGCTCCTCCCCTTCCAAATCTATTTTTCTCTTCTTCCATTGGAATTGAGTTTCATCTGGGAACACAGCCATCCATCTGGAGGCTCCATTTCCTATTCCCCGTTGTGGCTGGGTGTGGCCATGTGACTCCGTTTTCATCCATAGAATGCTAGAGGAAGCAATGTGTGCATTTTCTATATTACTTGCTTTACCAAAATAAATAAATAAATAAATAAATAAATGCTCACCCTACAGTGTTTCTCCCTCTCTATTCCTGCTGTATACTGTACAGAATTACAGACACAGTGACCTAACTCCAAAGATGCACAGCCTGGCAGAGCAACCAGGCAAAGCTGCTGAGTCTCTGGATTGCTGTATGGAAAACTATCTACACAACATTGACTGCACCCACCAACTTTTATTAGAGAGATAAATGTATAACTTATTTAAGACACTGAATTTCTAAGCTTTCATTAAAACCATATATATATATATATATATATATATATATATTCCAAGAAAGAAATTACTCTCAAAAGGTGACTGGAATGTGGATATTGGAGGCATGTAATATATTTTTTTCCCTGAAAAATGTATAGCAAAAATGTCTCATTTGGTCTTTGACTCACTCAACTGATTCTATCCGTTCGAATAACCAGCTAAAAAGCACTCAGTGGGCACACAGGAAGACAGATGCTTAGGGACCAGTGATGGGAAAGGTATCAATTAGATATGTCACAGAAATAATCCATAACAAACAACCCCAATATCTGAATGACTTAAAACACAAACACTTTTTTTACTAAGGAGTTACAGGTTAGAAGTAGGTTACCAGATCTCAATTTGACTGGGCCAAATGGGCTTTGTTGGATTCTAGATTTGTGGTTGAGCTCAAGTCTTTTCCACATGTGTTCATTTTGTTTTCTGTCTGTATTTTGGGAGGAGAAGCTTGTTTTAGTCACTGTTCTGCTTCTGTGATAAAACACCATGGCTATGGCAACTGCCTTAGCTAGGGTTTCATTACTATGAAGCGACACCTTGATGACCAGGCAGCGGTGGAGACACCCACCTTTAATACCAGCACTCATGAAGCAAAGATGACAAATCTCTATGAATTAGAGACCAGCCTGGTCTACAGAGGGAGTTCCAGGACAACCAGGGATACATAAAGAAATCCTGTCTCAAAAAACAAGTAAGAAAAAGACATCATGATCACAGCAACTCTTATAAAGGAAAATATTTAATTGGGGCTGGCTTATACACTTATACTTCAGAGGTTTAGTCCATTGTCATCATGACAGGAACATGGCAGCTTGCAGGCAGACATGGTGCTGGAAAGGTAGCTGAGAGTTCTACAATCAATTGGCAGACAGCAGGCAGAGACAGTGAGCTATGTTGCCTGGCTTGAGCTTCTGAGACCTCAAAACCCACCTGTGACACACTTCTTCCAACAAGGCCACACCTCATAATAGTGCCACTTCCTATTGGGCTGGGGGGGGCATTTTTATTCAAACCACCACCGCAACTTACAGAAGGAAAAGTTTTGGGGGGGGCTTCTAGTTCCAGAGGGTTAGCGTTCATGATGGCAGAGTGAAGTCAGGATGGCAAGTGCAGCTTACATCTTTTACTGCAAGCAGGAAGCAGAGAAAGCATACTGGCGAGGACAGAATGCTTTTGAAACCTCAAGCCCACCAGTGACACATCTCCTCCAACAAGGCCACCTTGTTAATCCTTCCCAAATAGCCACCAAAGTGGAGACCAGGTATTCAAATGCCCTAGACTTGGGCGTTTGTGTTGGGGCACAACTCATTCAAACCTCCACACAGCTACACGCAACACACTTGCTCTACTCATATCAGATGACAGAAGTACAGAGGACAAAGGGACATTCTGTGTTTCTTAAGGGTTTTTGTTCAGGATTCACACTCTCATTTCCACTTACATCCCACTGGCTTAAGCAAGACATCCCACAAAAGCCAAGACAAGATGGTGCTTAGTCTAGTTGGCAGGGATGGGAAGTTCCATAACTGAAGACGTAATGACTCATTCCAATATAAGGGTAATGGAAGAATATAGTGATATACTGCAATTGATCACAGGTAGCCAATAGCAGGCTGGTCAAAGTGCTTGTAATCCATGAGGAACTTTTAAAGAATAAGGCACGAGATCATGAAACCATCGCCACATTCATACACTCATGCAACATTGTGCTGCTTTCATGTCTAATTCTCTATAAAAGAGAAAACCTACTTTATAGTGCCATAATAAAGGTAAAGATTTTACAAGCACAGGGGTCTTAAACATTATGGTTCCCATGGAAAATATAACATAGTCGTCTGTGCCCATATACTATAAAGACAGAAGTCCTAACTACAGTCAAAAAAGAAGAAACCATGCATTTAAGGGATAAGGACGCAGAAAGAATTATGGACTCAGTTAGAAAATTACTTTGGGAATTTTATCTTACAGCCAAAGCCTCAAGTAATATGCAACATCATATACCGATGTTTTAATAGGTACCTTTATAAAGTCATTTTCTTTCCTTTAAAAAGTCTACAATGTCACGATCCAAATAAAGTGAAACATATTTCTTTATTTTCTGTTTTTGGTCCAAACTTCAACCATTCACTTGATGTTTCTTTGTTGGGCTCTATTTCCTCATGAGAAAGTTGACTTCATGAACCTGGAAAACTGCTTTTATTTTCTGTTTACTTTTTAACACACAAAATCCTGTGGTCACCTGTTTTTAGTTTAATAAGTATGTTCTGAATAGCTGAGGTGGGTTAATACGATGCAATCCACAGCTTGCCATTAATCTGGCTATTGGAAGGACATTAGACACTATGATATAGTAATTAAAATTTAATTTTAATTCAGTTTGCACACTTCAACACCAGAAGTTGTAACACTGTTTTATCAAAAATACTTAAAGAACATAATGCTATTCCTTCCAAATTCTGTAGCGTCATAATGTGTCATATGTGTAGCCAACTCCCCCTGATATCAAATTATCAATTCATTTATGTATGCCTAAAGACATGAACAGATGCATTCTTGAAAAACTGGAGTAGAGCTAAATTTCATGTATCAGAATATTCTCTCATTTAACTTTCATATCTTATGTTAAAACATTTGAAGGTATAGTCCTACAGCAAAAGCCTTTAGGGGTGTGTCTACTCTTGAGATTCATAAAGGGACTGTCTAGACATATCTGATAGGCAACCTTATGATTTCCTGCTAAAATGCCCACAAATATACAGAAAAGAAGAAAACCCAGCATATGGCACTGTAGACTCAAAATGAAAGAAGACAAGTTGTTAAGGAGCCTGTGGAATTTCAACTAACTGTTTCTTTGGTAATGATAGACTGAAACCTCATTGAGCCATTGTCCCTGAGTTCCTCACTCTGAGAGAAACATAATAGATGATGAGAAAACAAGAACAAATGAAACAACATATCAAGACAAGGAAAATTCTTGGTATGTCCTCGGAGACTGCCTTTAACTCCAATATACACACTTTGCTGACAGCAGATAAATGTGAGCCACACTCCTGTCTTTACTGAACTTAGTTTGGTTAATATTTATCTCTCCAGGAATTCAGAAGCATTTCCTAGCATGCATCTTACCTCTCAGTAAGAGAGCCAAGAGAACAGAAAGGAGCCTAACCTTGGGATTCTTATTTACTTATTACTCAATGGTAAGAGCTAAAAACTGTCATGAATAACTGTATGTGTGTGTGTGTGTGTGTGTGTGTGTGTGTGTTACAAGGAGAGGGGACCTTTGTTTGTCCCGACTGCCAGCTAACTTACACCCAAAATAACCACACAGAAATTGTATTAATTAAATCACTGCCTGGCCCATTATCTCTAGCTTCTTATTGGCTAACTCTTACATATTAGTTTAACCCATCTCCATTAATCTGTGCATTGCCACGTGACAGTGGCTTACTGGTAAGTATTCAGCATGTCTGATTCTGGCAGCTCCGTGGTGGTTCTCTGACTCTGCTTTCTTCCTCCCAGAATTCAGTTCTGTTTTCTCTGCCTACCTAAGTTCTTCCCTATCAGGCCAAGCAATTGCTTTATTGATTAACCAATGAAAGCAACACACAAACAGTAGGACCTTCTACACCGTGTGTGTGTGTGAGCGTATGTGTGTGTGTGTACATGACACTCTTCAAGGAAAAATCACAGCTATCAGAGAACTTAATCAGAGACCTCAGTGGGTGGTAAGAAGTGAAAATTGAAACTTCAGACCAGTAACTATAGCTATATATCCATATATAGGTATAGAAACATTGACATTTGGTTACTCATTTGTATGTGTACTTAGGATTGTACACAAGACCTCATTCACACTAAACACCTGCTCTGCCCCTGAGCTATACACTCAGCCCATGGTAGACATATACTAATGTCTTAGGCCAACAGTTCTTAGTTAGAGCTCCATTGTTTTGGGAAGGAATAAAGTTTCCTTTCTAGTACACGACATGACTTCATAGGCACCTGTTTCAGTGTGCTCCAAGTATTAATGTGAGTAGCAGAGACTCATGGCCTTGAGGCAGAGAACAATAATAATTTTATTGTGCTTAAAGATCCCACAGGCCAGGAGTTAGATAGTTGTATTTAAGATGCCTGGGCACTTCTTTATCTAGGCTTCAGTTGGGAAAAGATTGAGATAGGTGGTTGAGTATTAGGGACTGGTCTCATCTAAATGTGTTTCTAGCCACATATGTGGTATAGGAGCAAGATAATTTGGAAGTCTGAACTGCCCATCCATGCCTTTCCTTGAAGTCTGTCTTCATGACTTTGCTCTAATCTGTAAAGTACTCCGAGGACCCTCAGATTTGCATGCACCCAGCACCCTGGGCTCTGAGTTGGTGTTTCAGGGAACAAAGTAAAAGTTTCAGGGCCAGCAGACCCACTTCTGTCTAATTCTGTGAGTTACAAGTGAACTTACCATACCCACAGTTGAAATTAGAGGCAGTGTGCTTTTCAGTGGGAAGAAGGTCTAGAACAATCTTGGACCAACTTTAGAAATAAAATAAAATCTGCCACAACCTGTCTGTCACTAAGATAATGCCATAACAAGTTAACTCAATGCAGCGATTCAGAAAAACACAAGTTATTATTCCTTTTGTAAAAGATTCAATACAGAGGTTACTAGACTAGAATCAAAGTGTTCCCTTTCTGGGAGGGACTACTCTTCGTTGTACTGTTGGTTACAGAATCAGGTTTTCATTTTCTCGATAGATGGCAGGTAAGGGATATCCCTGGCTTTTAGAAGCCACTCACATTCCTTGGTTGTGGTCGTTTTCTTCCTTAGGAGCCAACCACATCACCAAGTCATTCTCCTGTAGTATCTTTCTGATCATTATTAAATGATCATACTTCTCATAGACCCAATGACGGAAATGTGGGAAGGAGCTCTTTCCTTTTAAGGTCTGTGCTCATATGCTGTACCCAGTAGGGTAAGTCCAGAGAGTCTCTTCATAAGGCCATAACAACATAAAGTTTCTTTTGTTGCTTAAAGTAACACGAGAAAGTGTCAATATGAAGAAAAGACCTAAGGCTCTGCCTCCCTAGCACATATTCTAAGATACCTACTAATGTTCTGAAATTTCCCTTTTGGTAATTGCTGATTTCTGGCTACATATAATTGAGATTTTGCATATCAAGTTTTCCTTCAGATTTAGATCTGAGACTACTTAATGACACTTAAGTCAATATGTCTTCTGGAAAACCACTGGGCACAAATAATACTTCTCTATGGATTTCAAAAATTTGAGGCAGGAAAAATAAATTTATTATGGTTAGATGGCCTAGCAGATAAAAGTGGTTGCTTACTGATCTCACAGAAGAGTCAAGTTCAATTCCCAACACCTGCAACAGAAAGCTCGCAAGTACCCATAACTCCAGCTCCATAGAATACAATATTCTCCTAGGATCTTTATGGGCTCCCAAATATACATGCATAGACACACACACAGAGATGCATACACATAATAAAACAATTTTAAATTTTCATCAAAGTAGAAATGGTGGCACATAATTATTATCTCTGCATGTGGTAGATGAAGAGAGAAAAATTGTGAGTTTGGGTCAGTGTGAGCTTTATAATAAGGCCCTGTCTTAAATTTTTATTTTAAAAATCATTTTGAGGGATGATTAAATTTGATTTTCAACTGGCAGGATCTGAAATTAAGCTAAGTTTTGGCAAAGCCATGGCAGCATTTCTGGGCAGGACAACGAGGGAGAGAAGTTCCTCCCCAACAGTAGGTGGCACTAGGCAAGCAGGGGCCCAGATTAAAAGAAGTCTGAGGAAAACCAGTGTCCCTGCCAAGCTTCTCTCTTTGTACCCACTCTGTACACCAGCCTGGTCTCTCTCAGCTGCTGTGTTAAAGGAAATTTTGACAGTTTTCGTTTTCAAACATTTATAGTCAACATATATTATTTTTATAATTGGACATTTTTTAAACAGTCCTTGAATTCTACCATTCTGTCCTGCAGAATGCTCAGATCTACAGTTTGTACTTCTTCTCATTCTGGACAATGAATGGCTGCTCTCTTTCATTTTGGGAGTAATGAGAGCCCCAGGTTGTTCTCCATTCTTCCTCCCAGGAGGAACATCTTTTACAAGTCTGTATTAATGACATTTTTTTTTAATCAATTGGACAAACTAGAGTCACAGAGGAAGACGGAAGGAACCTCAGGTGAGAAACTGGCTCTGTTAGTTTCTGTGGGCATGTCTTGGGAGCATTTTCTTGATTAATTGACAACTGTGGGTTGTACCACCCCTGGGCAGGTGGATCTGGGTTGTGTAAGAAAGTAAACTGAGTAAGTCATGGATGCAAAACCAGGAAGTAGTGCTCCCCCTGTCTGCTTCAATTCCTACCTCCAGGTTCCTGTCTTGAGTTTCTGCTCTGATTTCCATTCATGATAGATGATAAATATTGGATTCCCAGTTATTGGGCATTCTCTGCCAATGCAATAAGGCAATCAAACTGAATTAATAAGTTTAGGTTTAATAAACAGAGCAGGGTGAAGCAACTCCTGGATGACTCCCGGGAAAGCAGGAGAGAACACATGGCAGGTCTGGCCACCAGGGCTTGAATAGCCTGTGAGCAGTCTTGAGCAGTTCCAGGGGAGGACGGAACCTTGGTGGGCTTTCTGAGGGGCAGGATCAGGGGAGGGGTTGGCACTTGGTGCACTGAGGTCAGGTCTGGAGAGGGCAGCTCCAGGGGAGATGCAGACAACAGACTGTGAGCTGTGAAAAGAACGCATCCTTTTCTCCAAATTGCTTTTTGTGTTATAGTGTTTATCACAGCAACAGAAAAAGGTAACCAGGACAAAGCTTTAGACTCTCTCTCTCTCTCTCTCTCTCTCTCTCTCTCTCTCTCTCTCTCTCTCTCTCTCTCTCTGTGTGTGTGTGTGTGTGTTACTACAGATTAAACCTAGGGTCTTGCATATTCTAGGCAACTACTCTACAATTGAACTATATCACTAATGTTTTTTGATTCTTGTCTTAACTTTAGACAGGGTCTTTCTAAGTTATCCAGGCTGGTCTTGAATTCTCTCTAGCAGAGGCAGGCCTTCAGCTGGTAATTGATTCCTGCCTCAGCCCTCAGCTTCTCAAGTAGTTGGACCACAGGCCTGCACTCTCAAACCCAGCTTACAATAGCTGAAGGAAGTAATGCAAATGTTCACCTACAGATGACTAAATAGAAAAGTGTAGTAGACACACAAGGGAATACTAGAAATCTTAAGGAGGAAAGAAAGTTTGACACGGAATGTAACCTGGATGAGCCTGGAGGACGTTATGCTCAATGAAATAAAACACACTGCACACACATACAGCTTCACATTCTAGAGACATGCTAAACATACACAGATATACATCACATGCACATACCACACACACACACTCACACACACATGCACACTCACATGCACCACACGCGTGCACACACACATGCTACATACATGTGCACACACCCCTTCACAGTCCTAGAGATAGAACAGAACAGTAGTAAACTGTTCTTTTAGTAACTGTTCTGTTTAGTAGTAAACAGAGTTCTTTTAGTGCGTACAGTTTTAGCTTTAAAGAAGAAAGTGTTACAGAGCTTGCACATGAATTCACTTAACACTGCTTAGCTGGACTTTTTTTTAAAATTAAGATGCTGCCGGATGGTGGCGCACGCCTTTAATCCCGACACTTGGGAGGCAGAGGCAGGCGTATCTCTATGAGTGTGAGGCCAGCCTGATCTAGAGATCAAGTTCCAGCATAACTAGGGCTGTTACACAAAGAAACCCTGTCTCAAAAAAACAGCAAACCAACAACACAAAGCGAAGCAGAAAAGATGGCAGCCTTTATGTTAGGTGTGCTTCGCCATAACATTTCCGAGGAGAGTTCCGAGTGGAGATGAGAAACACTGAGAGGGAAGCAAGTGCTGGCTCTAACAGGGGAGGCAGCACGGGTCGGATCCTGTAGCACCACCAGTAGGACCCAGCACGGGGGCAGCCAGGACCGCCCCTGTGGTTACTGCAAGTCTGCATTTACTAAATTTGTCCCCTGCTTTATTAATTCTCTGAGATGAAGACTGTGCATATCAACTTGTCACCAATTAATGGATACCCTAATAACATGCAGCACACTCACAAGGAAATAGGCTTTCCTGAAGTCACAACCTTTGGGGGGCTCAGTCCAGAAATCAGTGAGGTGAGGGAGTGTTCCATGAATGACATGAGGGATTCTTTCTTTTCCTGAAAAACTCTGTGTTTAGTTGAATATATGTATTTTCCCTGAAAGTTTTTTTGTTGTTGTTTTGTTTTTGCCATTGGCAGATTTTCAAGGTTCCCCAAGGATGAGAAATATTACAGAGCCAGTCACTTTGACACGCACTTGCAATTGCAGCACTTGAAGATTGAAGGCATAACAATAGAGTTCAAGCCCAACATCAGTTACAGACCAAGCTGGAGGCTAGCCTAGGCTACATGAGATACTTTAAAAATCAAAAACGCAATATAAAACACGGCATAAGGAAGTGCTCCTTCCGTGGCACAACCTGTTGAATGTCCTTGGTACCCACATGTTTCAGGGATATCTCCATTAGTAATCTAGATAGAACATTTCTGTGCCCAGGATGCTGTGGACTTAGCAGGTTGAGCATGACTACTCTCCTTGGCTAGAAGTTTATAGCCCATATTTTCTTCCATAGAATAAACTTGAATGTATTAGTTTTAGTTAAATATCTGGCAAATTCTTCAGTTCCTGTCTATTCAAGATCTATTATAAATTCCATGTCTTAAAATTGTTCTTGTCTTACGTGGATTTGAGCTTGAGTATAATTTTTCTTATAAAAAAAGAAAAAAATATCAAGACCTTCACTTGTGACTATTTCTCCGTCTTCGATGGTTTGCTTAATGTATACTTTAGAACAACTTTACAGTATCTCAATACTGAATAGCTGCACATGCTTCTCAGCAGTGTCCCCAGCTGGAAAAGCTGCCTTCATGCATAGCATAATAGTCTATTGCACACATGTACAACGCAGAAGCCTCAAACCCAGTATCCACTCAAACATCCTCTCTTCCATCTCTTTTCTATTCAACCTTTTAAACCAGTGGTTCTTTAAAGAATTCACACATCCAAAGACCTAAAAAGTCTTTAAAAGTACAGATATTTGGTTTTACCCCTTGTATTACTTACTTTCCTAATTTCTGTATAAAAACAACCTAAGGTTTATTTGGGCTCAGTTTGAAAGTCCTGTCAAACCAGGGTGGGACGGCATGGTAGCCGGGGTGTAAGCTAGTCACACCCAGTTCCTGGGCTGCGGCAGACGGAAGAATGTTGGCGCTCAGCTCACTTGTCTCTTTTTGTTTAGTCTGCCACTACACAGGACAGTGACACCTATGTTCACAGTACGTATTCCTTACTAGGTTGAACTCTTCTGGAAAAAACCTCAAGACACGGCCAGAGATATGTTTCTACAGCAAATAGAAATCTCATCAATTTGATAATAAAAAATAACTATTTCATCCGCTATTCCCTGTTCTTACATATCAACAAACATTTTGATTTAGGTTGGTGTGGACAAAGGCTTGATCACTGAGATTTTGCAAAGATGCACCAGAAATTCTAACCTCCAACTACTGTTGCAATTTTAAATTAATTTAAATGACTGTGCAATCCTCTCTTAGATCTCACCTCCCAGTTTGAAAAGCAGTGTTTGAAATAGCCTCTTTGGTGCTGCAGTGACATTCAAATGTTCTTGTTAGTTTTTATTGATTGATTGATACTGTCTTTCGTGTACTTAAGTGCATCTGAGGAAAACTGAGACTTGTACTTGCTTATCTGCTG
The DNA here is from genome assembly GCF_014885135.2 of Alexandromys fortis. Taxonomy (NCBI): domain Eukaryota; kingdom Metazoa; phylum Chordata; class Mammalia; order Rodentia; family Cricetidae; genus Alexandromys; species Alexandromys fortis. Next base: position 2,589,518 of record NW_026068037.1, read on the forward strand.
TGGGACTCAGGTAAGTGTACTTGAAGTATGCAGAATAGACAGGGCATCTCAAACTTCCACCTTAGACTCTAGTGTGGTTGAGAACTACCTGGCATCCTAGGCATCAAGAAGATTCTGATTCAGTATGTCTAGGTTGAGGGCTTGTGCTCACTGTTTCTAATGCATTCCCAGGACAAGTTGATACTGCAGGTCCGTGGGCCACACGACCACCACAGTGAAGATGTTTGACTTTCCTTTTATTTTCCTCTTCTCTGGCTAGATACCTCTACACTCTTTCTCTTCATTTTGTATTATCTCTTACATCTTTCTCTTCATTTTGTATTATCTCTTACAAGGCAAAGAGTATTAGAGTATTTTTTCCTTCCCATTGAAAGGCAAATAACTCATATTTGGGGCTCAAGATTTCAGATAATCTATCCCACAACCTCAAATGGGAAAATGAAACTTAGGTATCAAAGGAGTAAATACCCCCTTACTATGATAATATAACTTAGTGTTCTGCTGCTATATATTATACCGTGAAAGCAACACTCATATGTATGAAGGTGTTCAAGATTTAGTTTATTTAATTATTCAATAATGTTTTTAAAAAGAATGTTAAAGCATTCTTTTTTAAACATTGAAACTGAGTGGTATTTGCATAGCATGATATTTTTGCTTATATTTAGCACTGTTTTATGCTGATAATACATATTGACAAATTCATGTCTTTTATTAGTATATAAGCACTTTGAAGGCAATGCCTATTATGCCTTGCTCATCTTTGCATCACCCCAGAGCCTACTAGGTACTCAGTAAATGTTTCTTCAACAGTGACTGTATGAATTGTTAATCACATGAAAATGCTCAATGATGCCACCTCAAATCTCAGTGGCTTAAAATGATTAGCATTTATTTTCTTAGCAGCGTACTCTCTAGATGAATGATTTATTTCTGTTTTAGAAGTGTAGTTTCTCGGATAAGACTGGATACATTGACAAGTCGAGTGTTTAGCCCGCCACAACCCAGGTGGTGGGAGTGACCAGGCAATGTGTTTCTTAATCACCAATGACCCAACTTATTCTTTCTTTCAAAGTGATGGCAACAGCACAAGTATACAAGAGGAAATCAATAAGTTCTTCGCATGCTTCTGCATATATCTGATAATATCCTGATGATTCCAGCAAGTTGCCTAGCCAAGCCTGAGCTAGGACAGCAGTGATAAAATGGGAGAGGCAAAGAATTGAGATCACCGTTTGCTGTGATGTTTACCAAAGTATTCTTTCTGCTGTCATCCCCCAAGCCTAAGATCCCACAACGCATGAAAAGGCAGAGTATACTGGAGTCCTTTCTGATTTTAATTTTGAAAACCACTAGTTAGTTCTATCATAATAGAAGCTTGATCTGAAGTGATTTAGTCAAAGGCGTGAAGATCCTGATTTTTACTGGAGTACAGCCTAGGCTTCATTACAGTCCATTCTCATGTCAGGTGTATCAGCCACAATCCCATCCACCTGCTGGTGCATGATCCTTCCAGGCACTGGGCCAACGTGCAGGGAAGCAGACACCATGTGTTTAATCAGCATCTGCATCTTGATTTGAGGGGGGAGTTACTCTTCGAGCCATGTTAAACAAAAACATAAAAATTACCTTAAAAGCACCTTGATGAAAAGACTCTGTTATCAACTTTCTCATCAGATGGGAGGGAAATTCTGAACAGGGAGATAAGAGGCCAACAACACTGACTTCACTGAAGAAAAAGAAAAACATAGTGAGTGCCTAGTTTAACAAAATGATCATAAAGAAACCATTGATTGTAATAACAAGAAAAACCTAAATAACCAATGTCATTTTCAGTGCCCCCTTATTCTTCTTCCACAAGGAGATATATTACACAAAACATATGTGCATAATTGGGAGGAAAATAAAATTGCTTAAAAAGAGATACTCAACTGACAGCAATAAAATTTAGACCAAATATCAGAAAACTATTAAGCCTAGCTATAATATTGGTTAGAGTTCCATTTCCTGATTTGGTCGGTCCTATGAGGTCCATTGAGCTGCTATTTTGTTTAAGTTGGTGGAAAGGTAAACTAATCTCATGTAATGGGCAGAAGACATGGAAGCTGTGCTTTCTCTTCTCAGTGAACAGGAGCAATGGATGCTTCAGTAAGCTTATTGTATTCAATATGCTATTCACGGAAAGGCAGAGACTTGTGGGGAGATACCCCTTAGGCCAGTGAAAGGATTTTGGTTTGGTTTGGTTTGTTTTTTTTTCTGCACTCATATAAAATTGTGAAATAGGTCAGTTTATTTTTCAGTTCCCAGCTTCAACCTTTTTATCTGGATGGTGCTCTGTTGAAAATTACGATTTTAGATCTAGATAAAAAATCCTGGTTTCTCTTACCTAACAAAAAGACCTAAAACCCACTTGCATGTCGAGGTTAACAAGCGAGCGCTAACAAGCTGAAGCATTCTCCATGACTAATGAGAATCAAGTTCTCCAATGAAGGTTTCATTGGTGAAGGTGTCTACATCATTCCCACACTTGAATAAACATCCAGTTGTCCTTTTGCAAGACAGAACTCTGAAAGTTAAAGCTAATAGCACACATGGAAAGAAGCTAACACTATGTGAGTCAGCTATAAAAGGCAAGTTAGGAGACTTCTGTCCAAATACGCCATGTTGGGGACCTCTAATGAGTTTCCCTTGCTTACAGATCACCAAAAATTTAGAAGAGAATTAACACAAATGGTCAAAGCAATACTATGGAGACAATGGAAGATGAGCTGTTAGATTTGATTATAGAAAATTAACAGAAAGATGCATAGTAACTGTTTTGCTTAATTTTTCTCTACATCCTTTCTAGATACTCATGGAGTGAGCAGTAGTTTCACAGGCGTATGTCTGATGAGTTGGGTGGACAGCTATATCAAGGTTCTTCACAGTACCTGAGACACTGAAGCAGGAGGGGTTTGAGTTTGCCACTAGCTTGGCCTACAAAGTGAGACCCTGTCTCAAAATAATTAGAGAACAAAGAAAGATTAGCTATGGAGAGAAGGAGAGGGAAAGAGGAGGAAGAAGGAAAGAGCTCTTGACAGAGAAGGGGAAACAGAAGGCCAGAGAGAGGGCCTCATTGTGAGACTTACTCTACTTGCAAACAAGCAGCTTAGCCTGCCACATGGATATTGACAGGACATGGGATTCTTGTCTCAGAAGCAAAGCATTCTATTACTTATTACACAACAGCAGCTTCATGTTCGCATTGCCCCCTCTTGCTCCCAAGTTCCCCAAGAATGAAGCTAAACAGATAATGCTGATGCATAGACAGTAGGCAGAATTATAGGTAATGAATGAGAGTTCTGGAAAAGCCAGGCTTACTCCCTGATGCCTCTTGTAAATAAACCTGCCCAGCCTTTGCTTTTGAAGGAAACATTATCTTTATTACAAAGGACAGCAAAAACACTGCAATCTATTCTCTCTCTTCCAAGACTTTTGATTATATAAAGATGCTGAGAGACAGTCAGACAGACAGAGAGGAGAGAGAGCGAGAGCGAGAGCGAGAGCGAGAGCGAGAGAGAGAGAGAGAGAGAGAAGATTTCAATATCCCTGATGATAAGACATGTAGAAATGTAGAAGCTGGGTGGTGGTGGTGGCGCACGCCTTTAATCCCAGCACTCAGGAGGCAGAGGTAGGAGTATCTCTGTGAGATCGAGGCCAGCTTGGTCTACAAGAGCTAGTTCCAGGAGAGGCAACAAAGCAACACAGAGAAACCCTGTCTCAAACAACAACAACAACAAAACAAACAAACAAAAATAAGACATGTAGAAATGGAGCCACTGAGAGGGTTCAGTGAGTACAACACCTGCTGCTAATCCTCAGGTCCTTCATGTTGGAAAGAGAGAAGTGATTCATACAAGGTTCCTCTGACCTCTGCATGCACGCTGTTTTGCATGCATGTCCACATCACACCGTCCCTGACAAAAATAAACAAGAGAAAAGCCATTCCGCTCCCCTCCTTGCTTTTCAGAGACTGGCTCATATGCACTCATTGTTTCTTCATAGGTCCCACTTTCACAGGACCTAGGTTCTGCTAATAACATCTCTTCCTATTTGTCTTCTCAGCCCTAGGATTGGTAACTTTTCATGGCATTTTTAATATATCCATTTCAATAATGTCCTGTTACTTTAGCATTCATCTTTGGACCTTCCTGCTCTTGTATAGCAATTCTCTGTATACAATAGTCTTGATTTGGAGACATTCCATGTGCTGGAAAGTGGATGCGACTGGAGATCCTGTTAAGGAAAGTAAGGCAGTTTCAGAAAGACAAGGGGCACATTTTCCTCTTGTATGTAGAAGAACCAAGATTTAAAAGTGATATACATATATGCATATATAAATACACCACACACACACACACACACACACACAATCTTAGTTACTTTTCTATTGCTGTGATAAAATACCATGACAAAAGTAACTTATATTAAAAGAAACAAAAAAAACTTTTAATTTGGGCTCATGGTTGCAGAGGGTCCCCATGGAGCAGGCAGGCATGCATGACATTGGAGCACTAGTTAAGAGTTTACATCTTGAAACACACAGGCATGAGGCAGAGACAGAGACAGAGAGAGAGAGAGAGAGAGAGAGAGAGAGAGAGAGAGAGAGAGAGAGACAGTGACGGACAGAGCTAACTGGGAACAGCTTGGTTTTGGAAGCCTCCAAACCAGCACCCCAGTGATATACTTCCTCCAATAAAGCCACACCTCCTAATCACTGCATTCAAATATGAGCATATGGGAGACATTATCACTTAAACCTCATGTGTGTGTGTGTGTGTGTGTGTGTGTGTGTTCGTAGGTAGTGAAACTAGAGAGGATTGTGAGAAAATCTTAAGGTGAGAAAATGAGAGGCTGATGGAATACATGTTGTCAGAAAGCAGAAGAAGAAACTAACTGGGGGTGAGGGAGGTCATTGCAGAGGGCAGAGCACAGGAAGGGAGGAGAATAGAAAGGAATGAAGATAATAACGCATATATGTATGAGAATGCTCTGATGAAACCCATCAATTTGTAAATAAGAAATAGATAAATACTCTGTCTGAAATATTTAGTATGGGCTCTAGTGTCTCAGCTAGGAGCATTTCCATCTGCACTGGGAATAGGTAGTTTTTTTCTGTAAGGTGTCTATAGGTGCAAGTAAGAGATATGAGAAACCTGGGCTAAAAGAGGTGAAACAGTTAGGCTCACAAGGGCTGGCGATGCCCATCTCATTCCAGCTCTGCGTTTAGTGACCTCATGATGGTGACGTGAAGCTAAGCAATGATACACGTGTGAAGTTAGAGTGAGTTCTTGTTCTCTCTAATATGTGTCTGCATTTGTATTTCTACGTTCTTTATCCTTTCTTTATTCTTTTCCTCTTCTTCCCTTTCCTCTTCTTTCTTTTCTTAATTGAAAATAGATTTTTTTCATACAATATACTCTTAATACAGATTCTCCTCCCCAACTACTCCCAGATTCTTTCCTTTTCCCCACCACCCAAATCTCTCTCTCATTAGAACACAAACAAACAGGCAACTAGAAATAATAATAAAATAGCACAACAACAATCCCGAATAGCATGTGACAAACAGGGAAAGAGCCAAAAAAAAAAAAAAAAAAAAAAAAAAGGTCTAGTAACACATACAGTTGCAGCAGCAGCAACACTTCAGACGGAGCTCAGAGCCGTGGTCATATTAAGTAGGCTGTACTCCTAATCCCTTGATTTCTCTTCTATTCGATTCTATTTTATTAAAACATAGTTCAAAATATCAAAAGCACAACAAGTCCTTACACAGATAAGCTACCCAAGCTTTAATAGGCAGCTTTCTTCAGAGAGAGGACAAGGCCTTTCCTATATTGATGCCGGCTTGAATGTTGTAAACGCTCCATTTGCAGGCAGCTCCATGCCATCATCAAGAAGTCACTAAACTCAGAGCTGGGGTTAGATGCACATCACCAGCTCTTGTGAACTAGTGTGAAGAGCTCCAGGGCATTCCTGCCCTCCCTATTCCTCCTCACTTTCAGGTCTACCACTTCCCCTGGTTTCATACTCACAGAGATCCGCCTGCCTCTGCCTCCCGAGTGCTGGGATTGAAAGCGTGCACCACCACCGCCTGGTTCACTTCTCTTTTAACCTAGGTGTCTGGTACTCCATACTTGCGCCTAAGGACAGTTTACAGAAATAATGGTCATGCCCAGGGCAGAACATCATCTAGTGCAGAGCATCATTTAGTGCAGAACATCAATAGCATCTATCCCCTCACCTCACTCTCTGCTGACTGTTCAATTAGTTAATTTCTACTTACAGACGCTTCAGTTTTAATGGCACTTCTAGAGAGAAGCCTTCCTGGACCCCCTCAGTTTAAATTAGATGTTACCTGCTGGTCATTCTCATGCCACCTTACCCTTTAACTTCATGGCATACATCCCAGTTTGTAATTATGTAATTATATTAATGTTCATTTATTTATTGTGTGGCCTCTTCCACTAGTTTATAAACTCCAAAGGGTCAAAGTCATCATATATTTGGCCCCCTTCTGTATTATTGAAGAACAATACCTTGCACGGCATAGATGTTCAATACCTATTTATAGCATGAAGGAACAAATGGATGGATAATTAAAGCAATGAATATCTAATATATGCTAGATACTCTCTGGAACTCTTTCATGCATGCTGCTTTATTTTTTATAACACCCTTCACTGATAGTTATTACTGTCCTCATTCAGAGAAGTATATTCTCTCAAATGGCTAACTAATAGGCTTCAAAGTCATATAAGCAGTATTGTTAAAAATTAAGCCACTTCATTAAAACTCTTGTGTTTTTGTCTAACATCAGATACATGATTTTGTTGTTTGTTGGTTGTTGGTTTGTTTTGCTTTTTGAACCAGGTTCCACTATGTAGTCCACACTGACCTCTTTTTCTCCCTGGGTATACTGAGCAGATCAGAAACTCCCAGTGACCTGCTGACTCTGCCCGCCAAGTGCTGGGATTGCAGATGTGCACCACACCACTGGCTTTCTTGCTTCTTATAAGGTCTTTAATTGAAACATATTCCAAGTTTGCATATGAAGTGGCTGACAGTCTTTCCTGATGTAACAAAAATATCAGCTCTGTCTCGAATTATGTCTTTGACCAAAAGTTCAACTACATTTTTTTTTGGCTTGTTTTACTGATTTGAAGTTAAAAACATTTATCATTAAATAGTCACGAGCCATTAATATAAGAAGGCAGTGGAGCTGACTGCTGGTGGGAAGACTGGGATCTTAGATGTCTTCTTGTTGGTAAGAACAAGCTATGCCAGTGATCAAAGTAAGGGATACTATAATGTAGAATTTGTGTGTATGGAGGGCCTCTCCAAAGGTGGAAATTGTCACACTATGTATCACTATGTGTGTTATCTTGTTTGGCTTTCACTACTAATCTCAGAGTTTTTTCCCGTGCTGTAGGGGATGGAAATCTAGAAACTGCTATTTGACTTCAGCATACAAACTGGATCCCATCAGTTAGATGTGCACACTACTGCCCCTGGTGACAGAAATGAGGGAAAGGCAGTGTTTCCTATTGGAAAACGGACTATTGATAGCTTGTTTGTATTAAGAACCAAATGGGTTACCTCACTCAATATGATGTTTTCTAGATCCATCCATTTGCCTGCAAATTTCAAGATGTCATTTTTTTCTGCTGTGTAGTACTCCATTGTGTAAATGTACCACATTTTCCTCATTCATTCTTCGGTTGAGGAACAATTGAAGAAGCACCCAGTATTGGCCTGTAGCCTACACAACATACACACATGCACACACACACATATTCACATACACATGCGCCCACATATACACACACAAACTTATACACACACTCAAGAACCACCTAAGAGATTAGTGAGGCACACCTCTGAGTGTGCTGGTGAAAGCATTTACAGGGATGATTGAAGCAGAAAGATCTGCCTGGAAAGTAGTTGTGGTTGGTACCATCCCGTGAGCTAAGAGCCTGAATACGATAGAATGGAGAAAAGGAGAGGCCATTTGAGCTCTCTTTCCCCACTTCTTTGGCCAAAGTGATGTAAACTGCTGTGCCTTGCCATGATTGACTAAACCCTCTGAAATCAGGAGCCAAACCCAACCCTTTCTTTTTCTGTTTTTTTGTTTAATTGAGCTCTACTTTTTGCTCTGCTTCCCTCCCTGCCTCTCCCCTCCTTTTTAACCCTCTCCCAAGGTCTCCATGCTCCCAGTTTACTCAGGAGATCTTGTCTTTTTCTACTTCCCATGTAGATTAGATCCATGTATATCTCTCTTAGGGCCCTCATTGTTGTCTAAATTCTCTGGGATTGTGGTTTGTGGCTGGTTTTCTTCGTTTTATGTTTAAAAACCACTTATGAGTGAGTACATGTGATAATGGTCTTTCTGGGTCTGGGTTACCTTACTTAAAATAATGTTTTCTAGCTCCATCCATTTGCCTGCAATATTCAAGATGTCATTAATTTATTCTGCTGTGTAGGCTTCCATTGTGTAAATGTACCACATTTTCCTTATCCATTCTTTGGTCGAGGGGCATTAAGGTTGTTTCCAGATTCTGGCTATGACAAACAATACTGCTATGAACATAGTTGAGCACATGTTTTTGGGGCACGACTGAGCATCCTTTGGACATACACCCAAAAGTGGTAATGCTGTCTCTTGAGGAAGGTCATTTCCTAATTTTCTAAGAAATCACCACACTGACATCCAAAGGGGATGTGACCAGCTTGCATTCCTACCAGCAATGCAGGAATGTTCCCTTTTCCCCACAACCTTTCCAGCATAAGTTGTCTTTAGTGTTTTTGATCTTGGCCATTCTTACAATTGTAAGATGGAATCTCAGAGTTGATGACTAAAAATGTCGAACATTTTCTTAAGTGTCTTTCAGCCGTTTTAGATTCCTCTGTTGAGAGTTCTCTTTTTGGTCTGTATGCCATTTTTTATTGGATTATTTGTTCTTTTGATGACCAATTTTTTGAGTTTTTGTATATTATGGAGATCAAACCTTTGTCTTATGTGGGCTTAGTGAAGATCTATTCCCTTTCTGTAGGCTGTTGTTTTGTCTTGTTGACCCTGTCCTTTACTTTACAGAAACTTTCCAGTTTCAGGAGTTCCCATTTATTAATTGCTTCTCTCAGTGTCCATGCTGCTGGGGTTATATTTAGGAAGTGGTCTCCTATGCCAATGCGTTTAAGTGTATTTCCCACTTTCTCTTCTATGAGGTTGAGTGTGACTGGCTTTATGTTGAGGTCTTTGATCCATTTGGACTTGAATTTTGTACATGGTGATAGATATTGATCTATTTTCATTCTTCTACATGTTGATATACAGTTATGCCAGCACCATTGTTAAATATGCTTTCTTCTTTCCATTTGATATTTTTTGCTTCTTTGTCAAATATCAGGTGTTCGAAGGTGTGTGGATTATTATCTGTGTCTTCGATTCAGTTTTATTGTTTTTTTTGTCTGTTCTTATGCTAATACCAGGCTGTTTTCAACACTATAGCTCTGTACTAGAGTTTGAAGTCAGGAATTGTGATGCCTCCAGAAGTTCTTTTATAGTACAGGTTTGTTTTGGCTATCCTGGGTTGTATGGCTTTTCCGTATGAGTTGAGTATTGTTCTTTTGAGGTCTGTGAAGAATTTTGCTGGGCATTGCATTGAATCTGTAGGTTGCTTTTGGTAAGATTGCCATTTTTACTATGTTAATTCTACCTACCCAAGAGCATGGGAGATCTTTCTACTTCCTGGTGTCTTCTTCAATTTCTTTCTTCAGAGATTTAAAGTTCTTGTCATACAAGTCTTCCACTTGTTTGGTTATAGTTACTCTGAGATATTTTATGTTATTTGTTGCTATTGTGAAGGGTGATGATGTTTCTCTGATTTCTTTCTCAGCCCATTTATCATCTGTGTACAAGAGGGTTACTGATTTTTTTTTTTGAGATAATCTTGTATCCCGCTATGTTCCTGAAAGTGTTTATGAGTTGTAGAAGTTTCTTGGTAGAATTTTGGGGGTCGCTTATGTAAACTATCATATCATCAGAAAATAGTGAGGGTTTGACTTCTTTTCTGATTTGTACCCTCTTGATTTCCTTTTGGTGTCTTATTGCTTTAACTACAACCTCAAGAACTATATTGAATGAATAGATATGGAGAGAGTGGACAGCTTTATCTTATTCCTAATTTCAGTAGGATGTTGGGATTTTCTCTCCATTTAGTTTGATGTTGGCTGTTGGCTTGCTTTATATTACGTTTATTAAGTTTAGGTTTATTCCTTGTATCCCTGCTCTCTCCAAGACCTTCATCATGAAGGGATGTTGTATTTTGTGGAAAGCTTCTTCGGCATTTAATGAGATAATCATATGGTTTTTATTTTTCAGTTTGTTTATATGGTGGATTACGGTGACAGATTTTCGTATGTTGAACCATCCCTGCATCTCATGATGATGGTTCTGATGTGTTCTTGGATTCAATTTGCCAGTATTTTTGCATCAATGTTCATGAGTGAGACTGGTTTGTAATTCTCTTTCTCAGAAATGTCTTTATGTTGATTGGATATCAGAGAATTGTAGCCTCATAAAAAGAGTTTGGAAATGTTCCTTCTGTTTCCATTGTGTGGAACAATTTGAGAAGTATTGATATTGGTTCTTCTTTGAAAATCTTGTAGAATTCTGAGCTGAAATTGTCTGGTCCTGGGCTTTATTTGATTGGGAGACTTTTGATGACTGCTTCTATTTCTTCAGCAGTTATAGGTCTGTTTGATTTGCTTATCTGGTCTTAATTTAATTTTGGTAAGTGATATTTGTCTAGAAAGTTGTTCATTTTTTTAAGTTTTCTAATTTTGTGGAGTACAAGTTTTTGAAATATGACCTGATGATTATCTGGGTTTCCTCCTTGTCTGTTGCTATGTCCCCCTTTTCATTTTTGATTTTGTTAATTTGAATATTCTCTCTGCCTTTTGGTTAGTTTGGATAAAGGTTTGTCTCTTTTGCTGATTTTCTCAAAGAACCAACTATTAGTCTCATAGAGTCTTTGTATTGTTTTCTTTGTTTCTATTTTGTTGATTTCAGCTCTCAATTTGATTATTTCTTGCTGTCTATTTCTCTGGTGAGTTTGCTTCTTCTTGTTCTAAAGTTTTCAAATGTTCTGTTAATTCACTAGTGTGGGATTTTTCCAGCTTCTTTATGTAGGCATTTAGTGCTATGAACTTGCCTCTTAACACTGCTTTCATTGTGTCCAAAAATTTGGGTATGTTGTGTGGTCATTTTCATTGAATTTTAGGAAATCTTTAATTTCTCCCTTTATTTCTTCCTTGAACATTCATGTGAATATTGTTTAATTCCATGTGTTTGTGGGTTTTCTGGAATTAGTATTGCTGTTGACTTCTAGTTTTAAACCATGGTGATCTGATAAGATACATGGGATTATTCCAATTGTTTTGTATTTGTTGAGGTTTGTTTTGTTACCAAGTATGTGGTCAGTTTTCATGAGGTGCTGAGAAGAAGGTATTTTTTTATGTTTAAATGGAACACTCTATATATGTCTGTTAAGTCCATTTGAGTCATAACATCTTATTTCTCCATTATTTCTCTGTTCATTTGTTGAATATTATTTGAATATTTTTAATATTATTCAAATATTTATTAGAATATTTTAATATCATTTGAATGTTATTATTTCCTTATTTTTCTGTTCATTTTCTGTCTGGTTGACCTCTCCAGTGGTGAGAATGGAGTACTGAAGTGTCTCATTATTGGTGTGCTGGGTTTAATGTGTGATTTAAGCTTTAGAAATGTTTCTTTTACATATGAGGGTGCCCATGTATTGGCATAGATATTCAGTATTGAGATTTCCTCTTGATGGATTTTTCCTGTTTTCGTATCCAATCTGTTGGCCTGTGCCTTTTTATAGGTGAGTTGAGTCCATTTATATTAAGAGATATTAATGACCAGTGATTGCTATCTCCTGTTAATTTAGTTTTCATTGTTGGTGATGTTAATTTGTGTGTTTTCTTCTTCTTTGGGATTTGCTGCTATGAGACTGTCAATTGTCTGTGTTTTTGTTGATGTAGTTTTCCTTCTAGTATTTTGTGTAGGGATGGATTTGTAACTAGGTATTGGTTAAATCTGGTTTTGTCATGGAATATCTTGTTTTGTCCTTCTATGATGATTGAAAGTTTTGCTGGGTATAGCAGTCTGGATTGGCATCCATGGTCTCTTAATGTCTGCATGAAGCTTGACCATGACCTTCTGGCTTTCATTGTCTCCAATGAAAAGTCAGGTGTAATTCTTTTTTTTTTTAATTTTCATTTATTTATTTATTTATTTATTTATTTATTTATTTATTATGTATACAACATTCTGTCTGTGTGTATGTCTGCAGGCCAGAAGAGGGCACTAGACCTCACTACAGATAGATGGTTGTGAGCCACCATGTGGTCGCCGGGAATCGAACCCAGGACCTTTGGAAGAGCAGGCAATGCTCTTAACCACTGAGCCATCTCTCCAGCCCTTTTTTTATTTTTTATTTTTATTTATTTATTTATTTATTTATTTATTTATTTATTTATTTATTTATTATGAGGTGTAATTCTGATAGGTCTGCCTTTATATGTTATTTGGCCTTTTTCCTTTGCAGTTCTTAATATTCTTTCCTTATTCTGTATGATTAGTGTTTTGATTATTATGTGGTGAGGGGATTTTTTTGATTTAGTCTATTTGGTGTTCTGTAAGCTTCTTGTATCTTCATAGGCATATCATTCTTTAGGTTGGAAAGGTTTTCTTCTATGGTTTTGTTAAATATGTTTTCTGTGCTTTTGAGTTGAACTTCTTTTTCTTCTATACTTACTATTCTTAAGTTTGGTCTTTCCATCGTGTCCCATATTTCCTGGATATTTTGGGTTAAGCTTTTATTAGATTTAATGTTTTCTTTGACTGATGAGTCTATTTGCTCCATTGTATCCTTGTTCCTGGAGGTCGCTCAGTGCTCTCGGGCTTTACTAGTTCCTGTGAAGTTTGCTGTATCAGGCCTGCTCTGGCCTAACTATTGGCTCAGATCTGTTTCTTTAAAAGTTCCTGATGTAGATCTGCTCCTGCAGAGGTCCCTAGGTTGGGATTGGTCCTGCAACGGTCTCTGGCTCTGATCTACTCCCTCGAAGTTTCCAGGATTAGATGTGCCCACATCAGAGATGCCATGCTCCCCTCTCCAGGGCAGACGTGATAGCTCTGCTCTCTGAGGCAGACACGATGAAGCTCTGACCCAGGATGGATGTAGGCTAGAATCTTTCCCGGTAAGACAGATGCTACACAGATTATTAGAGATGGGTTGATCGGGATATGAGAGTTAGCCGAGAAGAGGCTGGATATAATGGGCCAAGCAGTGTTTAAAAGAATACAATTTGTGTGTTGTTATTTTGGGGCATAAGCTAGCCGGCGGTCGGGGTGCTGGGGACGCAGCCCCACCACTCCTATTACTACAGAATGACCTGGCTCAGGCTTACTCCCTCAGAGGGACCCGCAGAGGTTTCTGGTTCCTGCCTACTCCCCTTGCCATCCCAGACCGACAACCAGACCCATAGAGATCCTGGTTCAGGCCTACTCCTTCTGAGGTCCCAGACTCATGCCTGGACCTGCAGAGATCTCTGGCTCAGGCCTAGTTGCTCAGAGGTCCTAGACTTATGCCCAGACCCACAGGGGTTCTGGCTTTGGCCTACTCTCTTTAAGGTTCCAGATTCACATCAGGACCCGCAGTGGTCTTTGTCTCTGGCCCACTCACTCAGCAGTTGCTCCCCTGTACCTGTTCCTGTGGAGTTTGCTGTCTCAGGTCTCCTTTGACCCAGGTTGCTACTGCAAATGTCCCTGATCTGGATCTGCTCCTGCTCTTGTGGAGTTCACTGTCCAAGGCCTTCTCTGCCCAGGTCGCTGTCTCAGACCTGCTCTCTTTTCTCAGTTGTTTTATAGCTAATTCAGAGAACAGAGTCATAGACACATACTGGAGTGAGTTGAGGGGCAGATTTGGTGCAACTGTGCTTAGTTAGATCTCTGGGTGCTGAGAAGCAATGCTGGCAGGGGCTTTCAAAGTTTTCAATCCTGGTATGGGGATTCTGTCAATAATTTTGCAAGTACATAATTTCCTACATTAAATCTGTCTCTGTTGAAAATATCCAAAATGGTCACGTTTCTTTTAAAATAACAACTGCTGTCCAATTTCATGGAAGCTCTGTGTACTCCCCTGATTTCACTTTCTCCATAATTTTATCTCATTCTTTTTTATTATCAATAATTCACAATTTTCTTTCACATTATGAGAATAAAATAATCCTCTTGATAGAAAGACTATTGATCCTATGTTCAACATTTAAAAGAAGTACAAGTTTATCCCATCTGGGCTAAGACTGTATTGTCAGAGGCTAGATCATACTTAGCGTTTTCCAGTGAGTTGAGACAGCAGGTACACTGTGATGTGCTTTGAGGCCTTCAGAACCTCCTTAGTTTCGTGCCACTGATCTAGCTGAGAGACTTAATCACCGATTGCACTTGTAGTTGAACAAAGACCAGAAGCCAATGACATTGTCGTGTGCATTCAGTTAGACATCTTATGTAGGTCAATAGTTCTCAAATGCGGCTCCAGACAAACAGTATCTACATCACCTGGGAAGTTGTTAGAAATGTAACCTTGTGGGTCCTACCCCAGATGTAGTAGAAGTAGAATCTCAGGGATATTGCTGAGTAATCTGTATTATAAATCCTCTAGGTAATTTTGAGCAGGAATGCTAAAGTTTAAGAACTGCTGGTAATTCATATAGATTTGCAAGGATCTTCATGGGCAGTGATGTCCCTGGGTATGACGATCCATCAGTGGGACTCCAAGTGGGACTTCCAGCAAGTGACTGAGCCATGGAGAGGCGCTCTTAGCAAATGCTCATTGAGTTTCTGTAGCTAACTGATGTACTTAAGAGTAATGACAGCCCACAAAGAAGAGCAGTGATGTACATCCCAAGATGAGATCAGTACTCGGGGAAATTTAGTAGTCTAACAATACACACTGAGTCATGGTAGTATATGCCTAAAATCTCAGCCCTGAGCAAGCGGAGACAGAAGGGTTACCACAAACTCAAGGTCATCTGGTCTACACAGTGAGTTCCAAGCCACATAGCAAGGAATTTGTACCTATTTGAACTTAATAAAATTATGTATGAGTTAGTCTAATTGCTTGATACACGAACCAATCTGAAAACAGTTTTTGAGGCCTGTTTAGGAAACTTACTTTCTTGTCACACTTTCTGTTTTGCTTTGTTTAATGGTGAAGGGTGACCCTAGGGTGTTGTCCATGCCAGTCACATGCTTTGGCACTGATAAGCATTCCCAGCAGCATGCCAGATCATGGAAACATTGAGACTTAAGTATGTATCTGTGAAATATCTCTCAGAGACAAAACAAAAAATGCTGCTTTTTGTTTTTAGATGAAAGAGCATTCAAAATAGTTTTTACTGGGAAATAATTTTCAGTAATGATTGGATAGTGCTTAAATTCATAGTACTTCAAATATATTATTATTTAGTTTAAAGCATGTACAAAATCAACTTACTACCAGGCAAATGTTTCACAAGCAGATGCTGCATCTTCCTACCCTTTAAATAAGAATATGGGTTAATGCTGAATAACTTTAAATACATATTTTCAATGTTGTGTATATATAGAGAAGTGTATAAACTACAGATTATAAGAGTAATTAATATTTTAAAGATCAAATTCTTTAAGTATTTCAAAAGTGTATAGTTATTTTAAAATCCCTGAATATTATGTATTTCACTATCATCATAATCAAGAATGAAATAGTTGTAGCACAGCTAGGCATTTTCCGTTCTTCCACACAATGCTTCGAGAGTCTACCTTTGCTGAAGCGAGTCTGTCTCTATGAATAATTCTTCCATAACCCAACTTCTTCTTTTAGCTACAAATTCAGGTATTATTGCATAATGTTGTTGAGAAAACTAGAGTGCCATCTTGAACAGCCAAGATTCATTTGCTCATTCTCAATTATAGTGTAAAACCTCAACTGCAGATTGATTGTGCATGTGACAGTATTTGAGGTAAAAATGAATAATTCTTCTCTTTTACAAAGAAATATTCAGTTCTTTAAGAAACTGGAACAGCAACCTTTTTGTTAAGTTTTCACCATTTATCTGCCTTTATAAAACTTCCAGTGGGCTCTGTCTTCCTAAACACGGCTCATGCTAATCATAGGTTACCCTGAAGGAGTATAAAAAGGACAAGAAATAAACACATTTGTCAAATAGTAGGCTTGATTCATGGACTGTTTTGGAATGTAGCAGGTAGCTTAACTTCATCCCAAAGTGCCTAGTCAAACATTTCTGTCCCACCCTTTTTTGAGACTTGTAGTAGGTCATCTTAGTTACAACTTCCCAACTTCTACACAATGCTAGTCTGTCTGACTTTTACTTGTGCTTAGAAATACATCCACATCTCTGTGTTCTAAGTTAAAACTCCACCTTTCAAGCTCCTACTTTACTACTGTGTCATAAGTAAGCCTTCTGGAGCCCCAGCATCATTCTCTCAACCTGCTCGCTTATCTCTCCAGTGTGTCAAGCACTCTGAATAATCTCTGCTCCCTACAGAGAAGAAACGGAAATGTTATTAGAAAGAATCCAGGTGTCATCAGCTATCTAGATAACATTCTGCATATTTAAATGGTTTCATGTATATAAAATCTTTTATAATATTTTGACAAGTAGGTTTCATCATCATCATCATCTTAAGTCAGTTGCCAAGTCCTGTCATCCTTGATATTTTCCACGTTCTTATTTACCCAGTTCCTTACTGACCTCTCAAGCCATGGCTTCTTGTCTAGATTCACTGATGGACTTCTCAGGGCTGTCCTGAGAGCCACATTTTCTAGAGCCAGTCTCTCGGTGTTGTACTCATCTGGCCCAGTTCTGTTTGCACATTTACGCTGATGTCCTATTGCACCAGTGAATGTGGAGGTTTCTGAACCTAGTATTTAAAACCTTATATCTTCTGGTAAAAAATAAAAGTTCTAACAAAACCATGTTCAAAGAAGCCTGTGGTTTTGCTCCTGAGATCCCTATTTGGAGCGCTTGAGCTACTATCTCTGTTTTCCACTGTTCTAGCCTGCATCTTTTTGATTTAAGTATGCTGATCTGCCAGTATCCTTTCCAGGCTTTTAATTACTCCTCAGGAACCCTGCCTCATATATTCTATTCAGTTTTTCATGACTATGAACAAGTTTGTTTTGATTCATGGTTTCATGCATGTCAGTCCATGATCCATTGACCTGCTGCATTTGGGTCTATGGGTGGTGAAGCAATCCATTATGGCAGAAGTACACAGTAGTAGAAGCTACGAACCTCATGGTGGTCAGAAAGCAAAGAGAATGGAAGAAAAAGCATCAGGGCTCCGCTATACCTGCCGAGGGTATGTCCCCAATGGCCTAACTCCATTCTTCTACTACTACTTCTTCTACTAAGGCCCTAAGTCCTAAAATCTCCAACATTTCCTAATAGTGCCGCCAGTTGGCAACTAAGACAATAGTGTAGTGAGGAGAGCTGCGGTGGGCTGCGTTCCCGCCATCCAGTTAGCTTTACCCGAAATAATTACATGGAAACTGTATTCTTTTAAACATTGCCTGGCCCATTAGTTCCAGCCTCTTATTGGCTAGATCTTACATATTGATCTAGCCCATTTTTAATATTTTCTGTAGCCCACGAGGTGGCTTACCAGGGAAGATCTTAACCTGCATCTGTGTTGGGTGGAAGAATCATGGTGACTCCTTGACACAGCTTCTTTCTTTCAGCATTCTGTTCTGTCTACTCTGCCTACCTAATTTTCTGTCCTATCAGGGCCAAGCAGTTTCTTTATTAATTAACCAATGAAAGCAACAGATAAAGACCCACCTCCATCACAATAGCACATGGACTTTGGATATGTATTCAAACTATAGAACTAACTCCCTGCATCCTTGTAGAAATGTGGTGAAATGACATTTTATGTGTGTCTTCTATCAAAAATATAAACCCATAGAAGATAGGAATCTCATGGTGTGCTTTTCTGTGCCTTTAATTTACCTGGTAGATGCCTGAGATATATAAGGAATGCTTAGTAAATGTCTGCTGAATATGGCAATGAGTAACATGCTGAGAAGCATAATATATCTACATCTGTCTGTTCCCATCTTTTACTTTGGTGCTTTAGAATTTGACCCTGAGTTTTTATATTGATGGTTCAGTGTTTAAGAACTTTTTTACTCTTCAGGGAACCTGAGTTCAGTTCTGATTGTTGGTTGACTTAGACCTGTAACAACATAGATACACATTTTCACACACACACACACACACACACACACACACATACACACACACGTCACTCAGACTTAAGAAATGATTTCAGTATACTTACATGCTATAAAATCAACATACAAAATTATTTTTAAAGTTTATGAATGAAGTTTCTAAAAAATTGAGAGAACAATGCCATTTATGATAGCATCATCTCCAAACACAAGACTTAAGCATAAAGCCAAAGAGGTAAAATAGATAGTTGTATACTGAAAACAAAAAATCAGTAAACACAAAATAAAAACTATCCCGTGTTGGTGGTTTTAATGAAATAATCCACACAGGATAATATATTTGCAGGCTTAGTCCCCTGTCACTGAACTGATCGAGAAGGCTCAGAAGGACGAGGAGGTTCAGTCTTGTTGCAGTAGATGTGGCTTTGTTAGAGAAAGTATTTCACTGGAGTGGCTTTAAGATTTCAAAAGTCTTTGCTAGGCCCTGTATTATTTTTTTCAACTTGCTGCCTTTGGCTCATTATGTACAGCTCTCAGCTACTGTACCAGGGCCATGCCTGCCTGCTTTCACCATGATGATCACAGACTAATCTCTCTAAAACTATAAGTAAGCCCCAATTAAGTATTTTCTTTTGTAAAAGTTGCCTTAGTCATGGTTTCTTTTCATAGCTATAGAATAGTAACTATGGTGGTGTGAAAGAAAATGGCTACCACAGGCCCATAGAGAGTGGTGCTGTTGGAGGCATGACATTGTTGGAGTAGGTGTGGTTTTGTGGGAGAAGGTCTTTTACTAAGGGGTGAGTTTTGAGGTCTCAGATCCTCAACATGGCATTCATTTCCTGCTGCCTGCCAGTCTAGATGTAGAACTCTCAGCTACCTCTCCAGCACCATGTCTGCCTGTATACCACCACGCTTCCTGCTATGACAATAATCGTCTTAACCTCTGAAACTAGAAGCCAACACAAATAAAATGTTGCCATGGTCATGGTGTCTTTTCATAGCAACAGAAACCCTAAGATAGTAGTAACTAACACAATTTCATGTTTTGAAAGAGTTAACATTGTTGAAACAAATATATCCCCCAAAGTAATCCACATATCCAGTGCAATACCTCTTAATGATTTCAGTATAAGTCTTCATAGGACTAGAAAACTAAGTGTTAGACTTAAATAGAACCGCTCAAGATCATAGATGACTAAAGAAGAATAAAGCTGTAGGAAACCGCACTACTTCATTTCAAAATATACTATAAAAATAAAATAATAAAAAGCAACCTGGTGGCCCTGCTGTATGCTAGGACCAGTGCTCAACATCAGTTTTAAGCTCTCACACTAAGGCTACCCGCCCAGAGCGGTGAGCCTCAAGGTCCTCAGTTAAGAGAGCCCGGCACCCTCAGCATGGGCTCCAGGGGCTCCTGTGATCTCCTGGATCCTGCACTGCCTGCCCCGTCCTTCCTTCTGTAACTAGATCACTGGGCTACCAGGCGGCCCTGTTTAGGTGCTGAAGAGTTCCATCTGGACGGGTGAGTGTGTGCTATCCAGGGGCAATAGTCCCGGAAGAGAGCACACCCCCCCCTCCCCCAGCTCCTTCTGCAGGGCTG
>NW_026068037.1:2616593-2633437 GCF_014885135.2 Alexandromys fortis
ACAGGAGTGGGGGGAGGGGGAGAGGAGAGGGAGGAGGGGGGAAAAGGGAGACGGGGAGGGAAATGGGAGGCGGGGAGGAGGCGGAAAAATTTTTTTTCAATAAAAAATTATATTTAAAAAAAAAAGCAACCTGGTGCCTTGCTGCTAGCATACAACCAGGTATTTAGACTAAGAGTATAATCTGGAAATCCCCAAAACAAACCCATGCATTTACATTTAAATTACCATTTAATAAAGGAGTCAAGAATACACAATAGCGAAAGGACATAGTTTTCAATAAATGGTGTTGGGAGAAGTGGATATGTACCTGTGGAAAATAATGTTGGGCCCTTATCTCACATGAAGAACAAATTCAACTTGAATTGAACTAAAGGTTTAACCATAAGATATAACTAGAGGAATACACAGGAGAAGGTAGGAGAAGAACAAGAAGAGGAGGAGGAAGAGGAAGAAGGAAACAACCCAGGACGTCACCCACGCTGAATAAGCACTCTACCACTGAACTACGTTCTTGGGCCTAAAACTTAATTTTGACTCAAACTGGTTTAAGCTGAGTTTCTGTCACTTGTAACCAAAAGAATCCACACTGATGCAATCTATTTCTCTGCTGGAAAACTGGACACCTGGCAAAGAGAAGGTATGGGCAACTAACCATCAATCAACTTTTTGATTTGTTTCTGAATATGAGGTCTGAGAAGATAGATTGGTGCAGGTTATTTTTTAAAGATTTACAATTTGTGTATGTGTGTGTTTTCTTTAGAGTTTTCTAACAGAAGGTCTTATTATATATATACTTCTTTCTTTTCTATTTGTGTGCCTTTTTTTAATTTCTTCTTTAATTGCTTTGGCTACCACTCCTTATTATGGATAAAGAGTGGGTGTAGTCAGAGACTACTCGTTTATCTCCTAGCTGCCCACCCAAATAATAACCCAGAAACTATATTAATTACAGCACTGCTTGGCCAATAGCTTAGGTATATTTCTAGTTAACTCTTACATCTTAGATTAACCCATTTCTATTAATCTATGAATCACCATGAAGCTGTGGCCTACCAGCAAGGTTCTGGCTGGAGGCTGGCAGCTTTCTCCTTTGGCAGCTAGATGGTATTTCCGTGACTCCATGTACTTCTCTGTATATCTCTGTTCAGATTTTCCACCTGGCATTCCTCTACTAAGCCATTGGCCAAAACAGCTTCTTTAATAACCAGTGGCAATAAAACATATTCATAGCATACAGAGGGGAAGCCCAAATCATCTCCCCTTTTCTGTCTAAATAAAAAGAAAGGTTTTAACTTTAACACAGCAAAATTACATATAACAAAACAGGTATTAAGCAAGAATTACAGTTACAGTATTTATATCTACTTTATCTTTTATCATAACTAAGGATAACTATAATTATAACTATCTGATTTCAACTCTTCAAAGACCCCAGAGAGATATATTACCTAAGTAAACAGGAAGTGCACTGTAAGCAACTTTCAAAGTTGTAGAATTGACAGAGACTTCTTATTGCCTGGAAAGTCACCCAGATTTCTTTTGTAAGATT
Organism: Alexandromys fortis; assembly: GCF_014885135.2. Lineage (NCBI taxonomy): Eukaryota > Metazoa > Chordata > Mammalia > Rodentia > Cricetidae > Alexandromys > Alexandromys fortis. The sequence goes on from NW_026068037.1 coordinate 2,618,143, forward strand.
GGTGCATTCATCTTCAGCCTACAGGCCCATGGTATCAGGCAGACTGATTTTCCATGAAGCAGGGAATTTGAAAGGCTGTCCCGCCTATATTGGCACTGGGTCAGTAACTTTCTTCTGTGTCCTGCAGAATGTCTGGCAGACTCTTTCATGAAACGGGAACCCTGAAGGACTGCCTCACCTCTTTTGGCAAGTTCAGCAATCGTTTTTTCTGTGGGTCCTGAATGTCCAGTTCATACATCATGCCATCAAGCAGTTCAGGCAAGAGCAGTTTCTTGCCCAAGTGCTTGACCTTGTCACATTGAAGGCAAATTCCATAACAAGTTTCTTCAATGCCGATCACCTCTCTGAAGTAATTGGTACTTCCAGAAGCAGACATGTTTCACTGTCTAGAAAAGTCGAAGCTCTTAAAAACATTTTAAATGTCGTATTCTGTAGTTCTTTGAAGTGTTGAAGGTTATCTAACTGAAATATATCTCTGTATATCTAGAAAACCTTACTGACATGATTACATTACAGATGACTATCTATTCTGTATTTCTTAATTATGTTACATTTTTAAATGAGCTGCAAAAATACACAATACCTTAAACAGGAGTAGAAATATGCTTATAACAAAATTGACCTTAAATTTGTATCAATAAACTGAAATTCATAACAATGTATAGTATTTATTTCTATATTATATCCCTCTTTAAATGAAAGCAAACATTTATAAACAATAATCTTGGGAATTTGGGCATTGTTTTCTCTAAATTGCTTCCTGCTGTTTGTTGGGCAAAGTATTTTTATGGTTCGTGGAGACCTTTGGGGGGGTTCTTGTTTCATCAAACCACATTAGCCTAGAAGGAATCCACAGGGTTCCCATCCTCTGTGTAAACAAAAGCAGAACCTCTTTTTCAAAGTAGCATATTCTTAGACTCAAATTTTGAAGTCAATACACCTTTAAAATATATATGTTGGTTTAGCTTAACAGTCCCAGAATCAAATGTCTAGCCGCAGTCAAAAAATTAAAAGAAAACACAATAATAAACATAATCCAGATTCTCTGTATTTTTCATCTTTATGTGGTTTATTTTTCTTTATTCTTTTAATCTATGACTGTCTATACTCTATATTACTTTTACTGTCTCTTTAAAGGCTTTACTTCTTTTTTATAACTGTCTATACTCCCTTTTCTCTCTCTTCCAAGCCTATGCATTTTTAAAAAATGCACTGTGACCCATTTAGAGGTTTATTTCTGTCTAAACCTGTCTTCATCGCTTATCTGTAATCATGTTCTGATCAGGAGCACTTTTAAAATAATAAGAAGTTTGGTAACAGCGGCCCTGGATGCTGGTTCCACCTTTCTCAGCCTTTCAATATTGTGGAGGTATGTTTACTGCCAGCTCTGGGGCCACCAGATGGGAGTCGTCCTCAATACTACAACTCTGGGAAGCAGCTGGCCTATGCTGCCACCAAGTAACTTTCAGCATGCTGCCCACAAACCCCATTCGAGTGTTCATCCTCCTGAAAGAGCCAGAGCTGTTTGTGCAACTATCATGAATCAGGAAGCCTTCTTAAAAGAGCCACTGAGTCAGGAAGCCTTCTCTGGAAGAAATAGTGCCTCTGCTTGCTTCTAGAAAAGAACCCACACAAGAAAATGCTGCTACCATGAAGTCATACTTAACTCAGATTTTTTTTGTGTGTGTCTAGAATTCATTTCCAAGTTCTCTCAGGTTTTATGTGGATGTAGCTGGCCCACATTGGCATGCCATTTTGTAGTTGGGGACTGTTCATTTGTTTCCCAGCCACGCAAACCCAAATAATAGCACAGAAACTATATCAAATACAATACTCCTTGGCCAATAGCTTAAGAATATTTCTAGCTAACTCTTACATCTTTAATTAACCCATTTCTATTAATTTATGAATCACCACAAGGCTGGGGACTACTGGTAAGCTTCTGGCTGGTGGCTCACAACTTTCTTCCTTTGGCAACTACCTGGTGTCTCCCTGACTTCCCTTCTTTCTATATCTCTGTCCGGATTTCCCTCCTGGCTTTACTCTACTAAGCCATTGGTGTAAACAGCTTCTTTAATAACCAATGGTAATAAAACATATTCATAGCATCAAGTGGACATCTTGCCTTGCTTATGATTTCAAAGAAAAGCTTTCATCTTTTCTCATAAGATGATGGATGTAGTCTTATGAATCATGGTTGTTCTAATGAAGAGGGTTTGTTTTGTCTGTTTGCAAAGTGTGAGATGATCAGAAAACATCTTTCAGAAACTAGTTCTTTCCTCCCACCATAAAGCTGTAGGGCAAAATCTGGTAGTCATGTTTTCCCTTCAGAGCTAGCTCATCAATTCTGAAGTACATTCTTTCTGTATCTAATTTTCTGAGAGATTTTTTGTTGTAATCATGAAAGGATATTGAATTCTAAGGATCTGTTTGCTATATCTATTGAGTTAATCATATTTTATCCTTTATTCTGTTAATGTGATTTATGAATCCTACTGATTTTTGATGCATTAGAAGTATAATCCCCAAGGCAACATTATTTTCAGATAGGTCATTAAGTCCTCTGTCCTCATGAAAGGACTAGTGTCACCATGAAAAGACTTTGCAGGAGACGTGTTATCCCTTTTTTCCTTCCTCCTAAGGATTGTGCTTCCTTCTGGAGACTATAGTAAGAAAAACCAGACACTAGAAGTTGGTGCACTTATTTTAGAATTCCCAGACTCTAACACTAGGAAAATAAGTACAGTTCATTATTAATTAGCTTGTCTCAAGTATTCTAATGGAGCAAGCCAGGGAACCAAATCTACACCAATCTTGGAGCCTAGAGCCTGGACCTATAGGAGCTGGCCTAGTATTGGGGTGGGTTTAATGTTTGGAACTGCAGGCTTTTGCAGGGTGCCGGAATCCACTGGTGAAGGCTTGGTGCTGAGTTAGCAATGAAATCTGGTATTCTCCCTCTTTGCTAACATAGTAGCCTTGGGGAAAAGGTGCCATGCTTAATGCTAAACTGTCCCTTTTTTCCATTTGTGTGTGTGGTGCATGTATGTATGTGTAAGAACACGTGTGTGGTGTGGGAGGATTGTTGGTATTTTGTCAATCATGTTTTAAATAAATGCTGATTGGCCAAACAGTAAGTATAAGCAGGTCAACCAGACAGGAAGTAGAGGTGGGGCGATGAGGACAGGAGAATTCTAGGAAGGAGGAAGCCTATTCCTCCAGTCCTGCCCAGACCACGGAAGAAACAAGGTGTAATCCACCCGGCTGTGAAAGGTACCAAGCCATGTGGCTAATATAGATAAGAATAATATAGATAATATAGATAATATAGATAAGAATAATATAGATAAGAATAAAAAGTTACAGGAGCTAATAAGAAGACTGAGCTAATGGGCCAATCAGTTTTATAACTTATGGAGATCTCTGTGTGATTTTCTTTGGGGCTAGCCAGCTGTGGGGAACTGGGCAGGAAATAAACCCCAACAAGCAGGCCCCCTTGTTACATGTGTGGGTGCACATGCATGTGGAGACTGGAGTTTGACTCTGGAACCATCTACAATGGCTCTTCCCCTTATTCATTGAGGACAATTCTCAGTCATATCAAGAACCCACTGATATGGGTAGTCTTGACAGCCATCTTACTTTGGCCAGCCTACTTCTTTGTCTTCTTGGGACTATAATTATTGGTGGGCTGCCATGCCTAATTAACATTTGAATATAACAAGTGTTCTGGGGATCCAGACTCTGGTCTCCAGGTGTTTAGGCAAGCACTTTAACCTTCAAGTCATCTTCTCATCCCCTGTCTACCTTCTTCTGTACATCTTTCCCCATTTTTGTGCTCGCTCTGGTCTCATGATTGCACACTGGGATGCCTCGGGTCATGTGCATATATTTTGCATATGGACAGCTTCTCAGGTTGACTTTCTGTGATGAGGCTGCACCAGAAACACCTATTTCCCACTTTTCCTCCGTCACTTTTTCCTTTCATTAAAAAGTTTTTATTTAAGATTTGAATTTCTTTCCTCTGAAGTTTCTATATCAAAGCCAAACGTACCAGTTTCTAGATTTATATCTGCTTATATTTCACATATCATTTCTTATTATCCTTGTTTTGGATAAATTGCTGATATATCGAACTCCCTTTTATAAAGGAGTTTTCCATTTACCACTTTTATCTGAATTATCATAGAGAAATTTATTTTCCTAATAAAAATAATTGGTTTTCTTAACCTCAGTTTTATTCAGTAGTGTGCAACCCAATTTTTCTCCATAAGGGTTTTCACTGTGAGAAGACTTTTTTATTTAAGATTTTTAAGGCTGTACTCTACAATTATCTTTACTTTTGGTAGTTCCAAATACTAAGTAGATGACCAACTATCCCTCTGCTGCTAGATGCTTCAGAAGACTCCCAGAAGCTAAGATGTGATGCAATGTTATGCTAAATTAAAATTTATATATTCTTTGATTTCTTTTAAATGGCTATTAGAAAACTTTTATCTTTGAGTAATGGATTATTGAATATCCAACATGATTTATTTTTATCTTTCTCTGTTCATATTATCCATATTAATCCACTTTTACACAATCAGATAAAAGGAAGTTTTGCATCTGAATTTCTAATGGGCTCCTAAAAACACTTTTTTGCATGTTCAAATATCTACTCAGTATGAAGGAAGACTGGTTATTCAAAACACTTTTACCTGTGTTTCATGTTCCAAAAGTTTACTGGAATCTATTGTTAGTATAGAAATAATTTGTATTAAAATGACCTGGTTCCTATATAGAAAATGAGAAAGCCAGAATTTATGGAGCTTTCCTTTAAAACAATTCAGAACAGTGACAAGTTAAATTGACTTTTTTCTTCAGAGATCACATTACCTTCTGTGTTTATTTTCTTTTTTAAAATGAATCTCCATCCTAATAAATCTTCATCTAATAGGACTGCCTTAAAGAGATGCTTAATTAAATCAGGCAAGAAAGGAAGCCTGCCTTTTGAGAAATAGAACATATATGTTCTTTAATACATTTTCTTCTAATCAGCAGCAAGTAAACCCTAGTTCTGCACACGGTGTGGCCTCCTGGGTGTCCCGGCATGTAATGCCACATATTGCAATAGCTAAGATGCCATCTCTGTTTTGTCTCTGACAGGCTAGTAATCCACTGTGTCCCTACCTCAAGGAGCTTTAAATTTCTTAACATCAGACTAGGAGAGTTTGTAGAACACAGTAAATGAAGTAGTTGATTTTCATGGATTTAAAAAAATATGAATTTAGGGCTGGTGAGATTCTCAGTGAGGACCCATTGGTACTTGTCACCAAGTCTCTTGACTTGGATTTGGTTCTCAGGACTTACAAGGTGGAAGGAGAGAATTGACTCTTGAACGTTGTCCTCTGACCTCTACATGTATGCTTTGGCACATACACTTGTGCTAACATATGCATACATACATGCACAGTAAATAAAAAGTTAAAAAATGAATCAATTATGCTGAATGTGGTGGCACATGCCTTTAGTCCCGGCGTTTGGGAGGCAGAGGCAGGTGGATTTCTGTAGCCTGGTCTACATAGTGAGTTCCAAGGCAGCCAGGGCTAAATACTCCTTGCCTAAAAATAAAATCAATTGAATAAAGTATGTTATTTGAGGTAATTAAAGCCTTCCACTTCAGCTAGTGTTACATTATTGTGTGGCAGTACTGATGTTTACAGTACTGTCTAGCCAGAGAGAGGATATTGTTCATGTCTACCTTTTTCACTAGCTCTAAAAGAAACCCACTTTGGAAAATGACTTTCCACTCCAATATTTTCTCTAGCATTCTTGCTTGTTCCGACAGATTTACACACTGTAGACGTGTCGTGAAAATAGAATCAAAAGGCGCCTGGCTTGTTTCACTTTGCGTAATGTTATCTAGTTTCATTCATGTTACAATGTGTAGCAAAAGTTAGTTCCTGGTTGTAAATAATAGCATTATTTTTGTACAGACAAACTTTTATTTATCTATTCATCTAACAATGGACTCTTGGGTTGCTTGTATTTTGGGTTATTGTAAAAATTGGTGCTATGAAAATTTTTATGTGTATTTCAGTTTGGATCTCTATTTTCAGTTCTTTGGAGGATATCTATCTACCTATCATCTATCTATCTATCTATCTATCTATCTATCTATCTATCTATCTATCTATCTATCTATCTATCTATCTAATCTCTTAGGTCATATGATAATTATTCTTAGCCTTTTGAAATTGGCACATTTTTATTTATTTCTTTTGTGTGCAGGTGCATGTGTGCTACAGCCCTGTGAAGGTAAGAGGGCAAACATGCAGTGTCAGCTCTTGCTCCATGCTGTGTGGGTCCTGAGGTAGAACTCAGATCGTTAGGTTTGACAGTAAGCATCTTTACCCACTGAGCCATCTTGCAGGCTTTGTCTAGCCTTTGAGGAACCTTTAAGTTGTTCTTTATGGTGTCTATATCACATTTTCTAATTCCACATTAATGTCCAAGGATTAATTTCTCTGCATGCACAGTAACGCTGTTTTCTTTGCTCTGTTTATTGTCATTCAGTGGCATCCCATACATGTATTAAGTGGCATTCCACTGTCGTTCTGATTTGCCTTTCACTGAAGACTGGTGATCTCAAGCAACCTTTGTGTGCTGTTGACCATTTCTAAGCCCCCTTTGGAAAAAAATACCTATTCCAACTGTTTGCTAACTTTCTAATTGGGTTGCTTGTCTCTTTATTATTGAGCCGTAGGAGCTCTATATATATTCTGGATGTTTAGCACCTGTCAGGTTTAAAAATCTCTCATTCTCGGGATTTTCTTTTTACTCTCTAGAGAACATTTTTCAACATGTAAAGATTTAACTTTAATGAAGTCTAGTTTACATAGTTTTTAAATTTTTGTCACATTCATGTTGGTGTCATATTTAAGAAATAATTATTAATCTAAATTAATGATTTGACTCCTTTTTTCCTCCTAAGAGGTTTATAATTTTAGCTTCTAAATTTTACAATAAGTCAATTTTTACATAAATATGAGGTTTAATTATTTTAAAATAATAATTTGATTTTTAAAATGTTTAAACATTTCTAAAACTAGATAAATATCTCCAAAAATATTTACACTTTGAAGGAATTCACCCTTTTCATCATTAAAATACAATTTTTGTAAAGATTTTATTTTTAGTTATGTGTGCATGTATATGTGGTGATGGTGTATTGTGGAGTGTGTCGTGTGTGTGTGTGGTATATGTGTGGTGTATTTGTGTATGAAGTGTGTGTGTGCATGTGATGTACTGTGGTGTGTGTGTGGTGTGTGTGTGCATGTGTGTGATGTATTGTGGTGTGTGTGGAGTGTGTGTGTGCGTGTGTGTATGTGTGTGTGATGTATTGTGGTGTGTGTGGAGTTTGTGTGTGCACGTGTGTGTGATGTATTGTGATGTGTGTGTGCATGCGTGTGGTGTGTATGGTGTGTGTGTGTGTGTGTGGTGTGCACCTCCATGCACATGCCTGCAGAGGCCAAAGAAGGCCATCACATCCCCAGAGCTGTAGTTACATGACTGAGCATCACCTGATTTAGGTCCTGGGAACTAACTGTAGGTCCTCTGCTAGAGCAGTACATGAACTTAACTGATGAGACATCTCTTTAGGCTAAAAAATATAACTTCTAAGATTGAATACAAGATAATTAAATAAAAATTTCATGCTCTGTACGTTAAATATATCCAATATTTTAAATAAAAACTAATTGAGCCATTTGTTTCTAAAGTTTCTGCTTCTTGCGTGTCCATAGTCTTTTGAATACATATTTTATTCAATGAATGTCTTCAAAGGCAAACAAGAACACTCCAAAGTATTTCCTTATCAGCTTTTACTGAGATACTCTGTAGCACAAACAGATTTTAAAGAGCAAGCACAGCTCCTCCGATGTGTCTCTGGGAACAGACCCATATGACTCTAAGGGAGACTCACTCTGGTGTAGGAGGTCTTCAGCGGGTTGTTGTCACCTCCGAGGGAACATGATGGAGGGCATGGCTGGTCTTTCACAACTATACCAGCTGCTGCTGGCATAGTGTGAGGAGATTCCTGCTCCTATGACCTAATTACTGTCTTCTGATTACCAGGATACCAAACACTAGGCATGTTGTTTCTATTAATATATTAACACATTTTAGTGGAAATAATTTTACAGATATATTAATACAGCTGTCAAGACAAATTAAGTTATTTTCTAGAAGTCATTCATTGAGAAAACTTTGTTTGTTACTTGTAAAGTCAATTTAAAAAGTAGCCAGTAAATATAAATATTTATATAGTGAGGAAAGACTGAGAGTGCGTAAACCAGGACCTGCACCAACCCATTTACCCTCCTCTCTATAAACCAGGACCTGCACCAACCCCATTTACCCTCCTCTCTATAAACCAGGACCTGCACCAACCCATTTACCCTCCTCTCTATAAACCAGGACCTGCACCAACCCATTTACCCTCCTCTCTATAAACCAGGACCTGCACCAACCCCATTTACCCTCCTCTCTATAAACCAGGACCTGCACCAACCCATTTACCCTCCTCTCTATAAACCAGGACCTGCACCAACCCCATTTACCCTCCTCTCTATAAACCAGGACCCACACCAATCCATTTACCCTCCTCTCTGTAAACCAGGACCCACACCAATCCATTTACCCTCCTCTCTATAAACCAGGACCCACACCAATCTATTTACCCTCCTCTCTATAAACCCCTATTGCATTCATCTTGGTTTTGTATATTTGCTTTGTATCACATAAATTTTACTAACAGGTTTTCAGCCTTCTAATAAAAGGTATATATGAAAGTTTCACAGAAAATTTATTAAAAATGTAGTAACTGAACCTGGCAGGTGAATTAAAAATATTCACATATATGAATGTACATGTGTAATTGTAGACAAATATATGTATACATACACATGCAGCCACTGTGTGGGTATATACTGATTAAATACACATGCCATGTATTTACAAGTATATAATGATTGTATACTAAATATAATGATCATCAGTGGTAATTAGGAAAGCACATCCATACTGATTTAATTTATTGATTATATATAGATGCGTAACAACATGTGCAGATAAATCATAGATGATAGACCAGTAGGTAGGCAGATAGAGAACATATCATGTTTGAGATTCTGATTAAATTCATCTGTCAGGCTCAGGGGAAAAGGGTGTTTTAGAAACTTTGCAGGACTGGGTGGTAGTGGTGCACACCTTTCATCTTAGCACTCAGGAGGCAGAGGCAGGTGGATCTCTGAGTTCAAGGTCAGCCAGGACTACATAGAGAAACCCTGGTTTGAAAATACAAAACAAAACAAACAAAACAAAACAAAAACTTTGCAGGTGATTATAAAATGTAGGCAGATTCTAGTGTAAGATAAATGATAATAAATGGAGAACAAATAGCAAAAGTAAATACTGAAAGTATGGCTATTCTTTGGATGTATCCCTGAAATCTCATGCATTGAAAGCAAAACCCCCTAAATCATATACTAATGGTCTTTAAGAGGTCTTGATTTTGCTGCCCGCGTGGATTGTAAGTGGATTAATCAATCTTCCTGTGAACTAATGGATTGTTATGGGAGTGACTTTGTTTTATAAGTGAACTCTTTGACTATCTTGTACAGTCTCATTATATAATGTCCTCAGCAGAGTCCCCAGTAGCAAGATGGCACTCACCAAATGGGAAACTCCACCAGGAACTGTATAGTATATACATTCTTTCCTCTATAAACTGCCTAATCTATGGCCTCAGGTCTAAAACTGACCAGCGTCTTTATATTTGCCTATCCACTCTAAGCTCAAATCCTCTAGAACGTCTCCAAGAGGCAGTCATCCCTTCCTTGTAAACCTCCCCGGAGTCCATAGAGGTCTAGTGGCAGAAGAGCTCAATTCACCCCAAATTTCCCTTTTCTGTCTGCATTTCCCCTAATTGTTGGCATTGAAACATTTACTTTATTCAGAAGAGAGCTAACCAAAGCCAACATCATTAGAATAATAATTATGAGTAGCTTTTACCTTTCCAGGCCTTCTTAGTAATGAGTACTGAAGGCCTTCAGATAACAAAGTAAACCCAGAATACAGAATAGCTCTCTGTCTCTGTCTCTCTCTGTCTCTGTCTCTCTCTCTCTCTCTCTCTCTCTCTCTCTCTCTCTCTCTCTCTCTCTCATTCTCAGAAGCCCATACTCCACTATGGCCATGGTTTAGACCAGGTATTAGTAACACTAACATTTCTATCCAGACTTGTATCCTGACCTACAAATCTTTTTATTTTTATTTTTATTGAGAAAAGGAGAAAAAAAAAGTTTCCGCCCCCTCCCAGCCTTCCATTTCCCTCCCCCTCCTCCCACCTTTCTCCCCCTCCCCCACTCCTCTCCCCCTCCCCCAACTCCTCTCCCCCTCCCTCTACAATCCAAAGAGCAGTCAGGGTTCCCTGCCCTGTGGAAAGTCCAAGGTCCTCCCCCCTCCGTCCATGTCTAGGAAGGTGAACATCCAAACTGGCTAGGCTCCCACCAAGCCGGAACATGAAGTAGGATCAAAACCCCGTGCCGTTGTCCTTGGCTTCTCATCAGCCCTCATTGTTCGCCATGATCAGAGAGTCCGGTTTTATCCCATGCTTTTTCAGTCACAGTCCAGCTGGCCTTGGTGAGCTCCCAATAGATCAGCCCCACTGTCTCAGTGGGTGGGTGCACCCCTCGTGGTCCTGACATCCTTGCTCGTGTTCTCCCTCCATCTGCTCCTCATTGGGACCTTGGGAGCTCAGTCCAGTGCTCCAGTGTGGGTCTCTGTCTCTATCTCCATCCATCACCAGATGAAGGTTCTATGGTGATATGAAAGATATTCGTCAGTATTGCTATAGGATAGGGTCATTTCAGGTTCCCTATCCTCAGCTTCCCAAGGGACTAACTGGGGACATCGCCTTGGGCTCCTGGGAGCCACTCTAGGTTCAAGTCTCTTGCCAACACTAAGGTGGCTCCCTTAACTAAGATATGTGCTTCCCTGCTCCCCTATCCAACCTTCCTTTATCCCAATCTTCCTGTTTCCCCAAGTTCCCCCAATCCTCCCCTTCTCACTTTTCTCTCCCCGTCCCCCCTTATCCCCAACCCACCCCACCCCCAAGATCCCAATTTTCTCCCCGGCAATTTTATCTACTTCCCTTAGCCAAGAGGATAACTATATGTTTTTTCTTGGGTTCACCTTCTTATTTAGCTTCTTTAGGTTCACCAGGTATACACTCCGTGACCTTTATTTATGGCTAGAAACCAATTATGAGTGAGTACATCCCATGTTCATCTTTTTGGGTCTGGGTTACCTCGCTCAGGATAGTGTTTTCTATTTCCATCCATTTGCATGCAAAATTCGAGAAGTCATTGTTTTTTACCGCAGCATAGTACTCTAATGTGTATATATTCCACACTTTCTTCATCCATTCTTCCATTGAAGGGCATCTAGGTTGTTTCCAGGTTCTGGCTATTACAAATAATGCTGCTATGAACATAGTTGAACAAATGCTTTTGTCATATGATAGGGCATCTCTTGGGTATATTCCCAAGAGTGGTATTGCTGGGTCCAGGGGTAGGTTGATCCCGAATTTCCTGAGAAACCGAAACACTGATTTCCAAAGTGGTTGCACAAGATTGCATTCCCACCAGCAATGGATGAGGGTACCCCTTCCTCCACAGCCTCTCCAGCAAAGGCTATCATCGGTGCTTTTGATTTTAGCCATTCTGACAGGTGTGAGATGATATCTCAAAGTTGTTTTGATTTGCATTTCCCTGATTGCTAATGAGGTTGAGCATGACCTTAGGTGTCTTTTGGCCATTTGAACTTCTTCTTTTGAGAATTCTCTGTTCAGTTCAGTGCCCCATTTTTTAATTGGGTTAATTAGCATTTTAGAGTCTAGTTTCTTGAGTTCTCTATATATTTTGGAGATCAGACCTTTGTCTGTTGCGGGGTTGGTGAAGATCTTCTCCCAGTCAGTAGGTTGCCTTTTTGTCTTAGTGACAGTGTCCTTTGCTTTACAGAAGCTTCTCAGCTTTAGTAGGTCCCATTTATTCAATGTTGTCCTTAGTGTCTGTGCTGCTGGGGTTATACTTAAGAAGCGATCTCCTGTGCCCATCTGTTGTAGGGTACTTCCCACTTTCTCTTCTATCAGGTTCAGTGTGTTCGGACTGATATTGAGGTCTTTGATCCATTTGGACTTGAGTTTTGTGCAAGGTGATAGATATGGGTCTAATTTCAATCTTCTACAGGTTGACATCCAGTTGTGCCAGCACCATTTGTTGAAGATGCTTTCTTTCTTCCATTGTATACTTTTAGCTCCTTTGTCGAAAATGAGGTGTTCATAGGTTTGGGGATTAAATTCCGGGTCTTCTATGCGATTCCATTGGTCGACTTCTCTGTTTTTATGCCAATACCACACTGTTTTCATTACTGTAGCTCTGTGATAGAGTTTGAAGTCAGGGATGGTAATGCCTCCAGAAGATCCTTTATTGTATAGGATTGTTTTGGCTATCCTGGGTTTTTTATTTTTCCATATAAAATTGATTATTGTCCTCTCAAGATCCGTGAAGAATTTTGATGGGACCTTGATAGGAATTGCATTGAATCTATAAATTGCCTTTGGTAGAATTGCCATTTTTACTATGTTGATCCTCCCAATCCAAGAGCAAGGGAGGTCCTTCCATTTTCTGATATCCTCATCAATTTCTTTCTTCAATGCTTTAAAGTTCTTGTCAAATAGATCTTTTACTTCCTTGGTTAGAGTTACCCCGAGATATTTTATGCTGTTTGTGGCTATTGTGAAAGGTGAAGCTTCTCTGATTTCCCTCTCTGCTTCCATATCCTTTGTGTATAAGAGGGCGACTGATTTTTTGGAGTTGATCTTGTATCCTGCCACATTACTAAAGGTATTTATCAGCTGTAAAAGTTTCTTGGTGGAGTTTTGAGGGTCACTTATGTACACTATCATATCATCTGCAAATAACGAAAGTTTAACTTCTTCCTTTCCAAGTCAAATCCCCTTGATCCCCTTATGTTGTCTTATTGCTATTGCTAGAACTTCAAGCACTATGTTGAAGAGGTATGGCGAGAGTGGGTTTCTGAGTTTAGTGTTCCTGAGTTTAGTGGGATGGCTTTGAGTTTCTCTCCGTTTAATTTGATGTTAGCTGTCGGCTTGCTGTATATAGCTTTTATTATATTTAGGTATGACCCTTGTATCCCTAGTCTCTCCAAGACTTTTATCATAAAGGGATGTTGAATTTTGTCAAATACTTTTTCAGCATCTAATGAAATGATCATATGGTTTTTTTCTTTCAGCTTATTTATATGATGGATTACATTGATAGATTTTCGTATGTTGAACCAGCCCTGCATCTCTGGGATGAAGCCTACTTGATCATAATGGATAATTTTTCTAATGTGTTCTTGGATTCGGTTTGCCAGTATTTTGTTGAGGATTTTTGCGTCTACGTTCATGAGTGAGATTGGTCTGTAATTCTCTTTCCTGGTAGAGTCTTTGTGTGGTTTTGATATCAGAGTAACTGTAGTTTCATAAAAGGAATTTGGTAATGACTCTTCTGTTTCTATATTGTGAAATACCTTATGGAGTATAGGTACTAGGTCTTCTTGGAAGTTCTGGTAGAATTCCGCAATGAAACCATCTGGTCCTGGGCTCTTTTTGGTAGGGAGGTTTTTTATAACATCTACTAATTCTTCGAGACTAATAGGTCTATTTAGATTGTCCACCTGGTCTTGGTTTAACTTTGGTATATGGTATTTATCTAAAAAAGTGTCCATTTCTTTTACATTTTCCAGTTTTGTGGCATACAGTCTTTTCTGACCTACAAATCTTGACTTCCTGAGTGTCCCCATCAGTCCAGGCCTGGGATTCAGCTCTGGGGTGTTCCCTCCTTTGCACCATTGCTGGGAGGTAGAGCTCCAATCCCCACAGCCTGGACAAATGCATTCATGACTAGATGGCCTTCTGACTCCATCCTCCTCTGGTTAGGCAAGGTATAAGTCCCAAGATGTCACCTCACTGAGCTGGCCTAGACTCTCCTGCTTTCCACACCTTGGCCCAAATCACCACCGTGCTTAGAAAGGTATTTGTGGCTGGTTGATATTTGTCAACTTGACACAAACTTAAACATATCTGGGAAGAAAGAATCTCAACTGTGGAGTGCTCCTATCAGAATGGCCTGTGGGTGGGTCTGTGGGCCGTGTTCTTGATTGGTGATTGATGTAAAAGGACTCAGCACACTCTGGACCACACCATCCCTGGACCATTGGTGCTGGGCGCTGTAAGAATGCAGGTAATACAAGCCATGCAAAGGCTGGTCAGTAAGCGGTGTCCCTCCACAGCCCATGCCTTGCTCCTACCTCCAGTTTCCACATTGAGTTCCTGCCCTGAATTCCCTAGATACTTCCTGAAAAAGCAAGTATAAATCAGAATTTAGTGGAGCTCTCTCCTATTTCGTATTGAAGCTGGAGAACTTAGGACGAACGTGGGTTCCTTAGGGAATCCTGTTTACATTGAGGCATAAACCTGACTGGAAAAATAGAGTTGATTACACTTCTGTGCTTTGGCAAGACTCTCTGTGAGGCATTGGCCAAGGGCTTCAGCAAATGTTTTTGTCTGCATGACTCACAGGAGAAAAGTCAAGCAAATATCATATATATGATGTCATGACATAAGGACCACACCTGCACTTAAACAGTAAGTCGGCGCCTGTTTCCCAACCGTGGCTGTGACTATATACAAGGTCGTTTCACTTAGATGCTCTTCTTTTTTCAATGAAAACATTCTGAAGAAAGGTAGTGAAAAGTTCACACATTAAAGACTACACACTTCATCACATAAAGACTTAATAATCATTCTGACAGAATCCGCAGGAGAAAGTCTTTGGGGATGTTGTACTAAGGAGGTCACCGGTACTGTTCTAAGAGATCACCCTGGAGCTGAGCTGGCAGTTAGTGGCAGGGTCCCAGACCAGCTTTCAGGAAGCAAAAGTAGATACAAACAAAAAGGACAATCCCACCTGTTCAACCTTGGTGCTGCAGTGTCCTGCAGGGCATGGTGGTGATCTAGGCCTTGCAGTTACACGGCCCTGGGCTAAGTAAGACACATGGGGGCTGCTGGAGAGCAGTGCCGGAATCTGGAGGAGCTATGGCTCGAGGGCTGGCCTTGGCAGATCAATGGCAACGCGCATGACCTTCAGTGCCCATCACTCCACACTTTTGTCTCTCTCTCATATATATA
>NW_026068037.1:2633523-2635813 GCF_014885135.2 Alexandromys fortis
AGTGTCTCTTGGGGGCAAATCTGGAATTACATGGTGAAGAGAATGCAGAGAAAACCAGTTCCAGCTATACTGATCAACAAAGTGTCAAGATACCACAGTGTGGTCTCCTATAGAGCTCAGAAGTTTCACCATTGACTCTCTTGTTCACACCCATAACTGAACCCATTCTGTTAAACTTTCTTTGTAGTTGCTTTGTCTTCTCCCTCCTTTGTCCCCATGGCGTCATGTCTGGACAGTCTCCCTGGTTTGGTTTTCTCCCTTCAGTTTATGCCCTGGGGAATCATGCAATCTGTTCCTGGCTTAAACTCCAGCTTTAGTAACTTACTTTACTACTAAAAACTAGGGTTTCAACAAGGATTTAAATTTGTCTTAACTTCAGTCCTACAGCTGAAGTTTTATTTGCTTGTACTCACTCTGCTTACATCCAGAGATAGTTTTATCTTAACACATCCTGGCTATTCCAAGCCTCAGCTGCCAGATCAAAGATGCTATGAGTTATGACCTTACCGTCCTCTTGAGCTGTCTTATACCGTGGTTACCTATCACCTTGGTGTTACTGTCATAATACCCTCTTCCCATTTCTTGTCATTGGTCTATGGCCAGTGTATTAGATATATGGGATTCCTAGCTTTTAGATCTTCTCCAAGAGGCTCAAGAAAATGCTCTTCCAAGTTTCTGCCACATCTGCTTCTATAACATCACGGCTTTCAACAGAATCAGCAGTGATGATTGAAAACCCCTGCAATACTTCTGATCACAGTGTTTCATCTCCTATCCAGTTATGACACCCATGACTTGGAAGCATATTTGACTTGTCTGCTTTTCTTCCAATTCACACCAATTTCTTATAATTCTAAGTACCACATTTGAATTTTCCCATTTCCTCATACCAAATGATTTAATTGACAAAGAATATATATGATGCCCACATTATATTACAGTAGGTCAGCTGTATTCTGCTGCAGATGACTTGCAATCTGTGATTCTAGCTGACAGAACATTGCTGATAACATAGTGGAGGTAGGAGACAACATGGTAAACGAAGATTTCTGTTCAGAAATCTCAGTGCTATCTGAAGGTAGTGGTACATGCTCATAATCCTGGTACTCAGGAGGGTTGAGTGTGATGCCAGGTTAGGCTATCTGGTAACACCGTGTTTCAAGAAATAAAAATGGGAATATTTTTATTGAGCATGACTCCCATATGAATTTTATTGACCAGAAAAATCTAACAAAGCCATGCCTAAAGTCAACAAGACAGGTTGTATAGTCTCTCTTGGAGAGGAAATTTAGGAGTGAATGTAGGTGATGGTTGGGAGGCACAACCTAAGGCTGCAGACTGTGGTGCCAGGAGCACTCCCCTTAGAGACCTCTACTGAGGCTCAGACTGTGGTCCATGACATATTCCCCTTAGAGACCTCTACTGAGGCTCAGACTGTGGTCCATGACATATTCCCCTTAGAGACCTTTACTGAGGCTCAGACTGTGGTCTACGACATATCCCCCTTAGAGACCTCAGGTGAGGAGCCCGGCTTTTGCAGCAAAATTTCAGGGCAAGTATAAAGTTGAGAATTACTAAGAAACAGAAATTTCATGTTTTATATTTAAGCATGGGAGGGAGAAAGTGAGAGAGTGGTGAGAGGGGGGAGAGAGAGAGACAAAGAGAGAGAGAGAGACAGAGAGAGAGACTTCACTGTCTTTGAGTAATACTGCTGAAAACATCTCATTTACAACCAGGCTCTCATATTAAGAGAATTCTTAAAAAATTAAGTTTAAAAATGAGATAGTTTACTTCTTTTTTATTTTAGAGAATTTTCTCCTCTTATAATAAAGTTACAACCTTGACTATGAAGTGCATTGTTGGGGCTAGGCATGAGAGAGGATGCTGTCAGGTTAAACTCAAAGATAACATACATTTTGGTCTTGAGTGTGGTTCATTTGCTGATTTAATATTCTTGTTTGAAGCTTATTTCAGAAAAGAGAGCATTGTTTTGGTACAGGCCACTTTACAGGGACATGCTCCTGGCAACACCAATCTATTCCTGAGAGAATGTTGAGCACCAAAGATACTCCACCTGGAGCCTTTCTTCTTGGCTGAACTGGCCTTTGGGCAAAGAAATGCCCATACCTCAACCACTGACAGAGATACAGAGTATCAGTGAATGGAAAAAACAGGACTGTCATATCCTGCCAAGACAGGGTAAGATAGTTTTGACAAGTTTCTTGCCTTTGAAAATGGTATGTCAGTTATGTTAGGCCTTAGCCAAAGTTGGTTGCTTCAACGCTGCAAA
>NW_026068037.1:2639511-2662117 GCF_014885135.2 Alexandromys fortis
CTTGCCTTTGAAAATGGTATGTCAGTTATGTTAGGCCTTAGCCAAAGTTGGTTGCTTCAACGCTGCAAATGTGATCTTGGGTGATTGCCCAGGTAGCTAGTTGTTTCTGTGATTTGTTGCATGTTTTGGAAGTTGTTTGATTGCACTTCCTAATTACTCAGGTAACATTATTTCCCTTCTCAGATCTTCGATGGGGTTGAAGACTATATAAATGTAGTTACTTTCCACTCATGACTTGGCCAAGCTATTTATTATATAAGACTTAAGCTAGTTAGAATAGGATATTTGTATTGTATATAATTTTGTAGTAGGTTTAGAACTCTCTTACTTAAACAAAAGGGGGAGGTGTTGCAGGAGCTCCTTCCACTCCTTCAGCCAATAGCCATTGAGATACCAGCCCATTGGGGTGTGGTCTCTCTCCCTTTAAAAAAGCGGCCACTTCCCTCTCCTCTCTCTCTTGCTTCCTGCTCTGCTTCCGGTGACTAGACTCCCTTCCTGATTGTGCAGAGGGCTGCTGTCTGGGATGGTGATCTGTAAGTTTTTTCCCCTTTAAATAAATAACCATTCTATTAATCATAATTCCAAACTGGTGTGGGATTGTTTGTGACTTACGCCTTCACCTTCATTCTCTCTCCTGCCATTTCATATACATATGTTTTTCTAGCTGAAATTCAATTCATACACACACACACACACACACACACACACACACACACACATACACAGACACATATATATGAATTGAACTTCAGCTAGATAAAAATCAGGGTTGCATCTCAGGGGACACATGAAGGATTTCTTTTTCTTTCAATGTGCCCTTAACTTTACCCTTGTTATCCTTCCTCAGGTGTTCTAAATAAATATACTGAGCTGGGTGGTGGTGGTGTACTTCTTTAATCCCAGCACTTGGGAGGCAGAGGCAGGTGGATCTCTGTGAGTTTGAGGCCAGCTTGGTCTACAAGAACTAGTTCCAGGACTGGCTCCAAAGCTACAGAGAAACCCTGTCTTGAAAAACCAACATATGTGGTGTGTGTGTGTGTATGATAGGGCTCTACCGTAGATGTGGAATCACTAGAAGAGATATTAAAATGATACGCAGTAGGCAGTTAGAAGCTGGGCAGTTGCTAAGGTTGGTGGAGTAGTCTGTGCAGGTTACTGTCATTATGTCATTATGTCATTGGGCTTCGAGTTCCTTGACAGATCATTCATGCTGATGGCTGACAACTGTCCTAGTTGGCTTTCTGTTGCTACAATAAACACCATCACCAAAAACAACAGGGATGGGTTACTTGGCTTACAGATTAGAGTCTGTGATCAAGGGAACTGACAGTGGGAGTTCAAGCAGGAACCAGGAGCATCCTTCGTACTCTCAGAATTGCTTTATTCTGCTAGGGCCTTTCCACCTGAGATATTCTTTTTTTTTTTTTTTAAATATTTATTTATTATGTATACAATGTTCTGTCTGTGTGTGTGCCTGCAGGCCAGAAGAGGGCACCAGACCTCATTACAGATGGTTGTGAGCCACCATGTGGTTGCTGGGAATTGAACTCAGGACCTTTGGAAGAGCAGGCAATGCTCTTAACCGCTGAGCCATCTCTCCAGCCCACCTGAGATATTCTTGTTTTTCTATTTTATCTGGTCAGCCCTGACTCATTCTTTTGCTTTTATCTCAATTTTAATTTTCTTAAGCAATCTCTTGTTGCTCCAATTAGGTTAATTCCTTTTTTTGTGAACTGTCGTGATACTGTATATCCCACATTCACGGTCTTATCAAGACTGCTTTCTGAAACTTTTGATTGACATATATTAATTACATAGTTATAGGATGTAGTATGATATTTTTTTTTCGAGACAAGATTTCTCTGTAGCTTTGGAGCCCGTCCTGGAACTTGTTCTTGTAGACCAGGCTGACCTTGAACTCACAGAGATTCGCCTGCCTCTGACTCCAGAGTGCTGGGATTAAAGGTGTGTACCACCACCACCCACCTAGCAGTATGATTTTTTTTATTCATGTGTATATTACATATTAATAAAATTGGGGTAATTACCACGTCCACCTCCTAAAGGCTTATCATTTCTTTATTGTAAATGCCCTGAAATGTTCTCTTCTAGCTATTTTAGAGGTGGCGTAGATTCCTGTCAATCTCACTGTGCTAGGTTGTGGATGCCAGGTGGAGGTGTCACGTGATGCGTGTAGACCCACCTCTCTCCTCTCTTTCATCTGCTACTCTCTTCAGGTTTTGGCACCATCATTATGCCCTTACCCTTTCCTGAGATCACAATTTTTGGATACAAGGATGAGTGAGGTTTCAAAATAAATATCTTTCCACCACTGGCTCATTCTGTAACGTCTCCTAGAATATTCTTGTTTTCACAAATGACTGGATTGCATTTTGTAATAACTTTACAGAATTACAGATGTATTTACACCACATTTTCCTTTTCCATTCCTCCACTGATGGATAATTAGGCCGATTTTATGTTATGTTTAGCACCAGGGTGCAGGTACCTGATAGACAACACTTTCATTTGTTTGTGCTTATTTAACTAGTATCTCTCTTCTCATATTGATGTATGCCCTGGAGTAAGAGCAGCATTTTTTATATAAAAGAAAAAATAATAAATATTTTAGACTTGCAGCTACTCAACCATGCCATAAATTAAGCAGCCATAATAAAACATGAAAGAAAGAATTTAAATGTGTTTTTAATATAACTTTATCATTAAAAAAATAGCTGGGGGCTACATTTGGACCCTACCTGATATTTGACATCTGAAAATTTAAGACATCAGATATTTTTAAAATCTTACTTTCTGTCAAAGCCCCAGTTCCTAGGGTATTGCTTTATTTACAGTGGGCATAAAAATTATTGCTGAATGAATGGGTGAACTCTATTTATTGCCCTACAAACAGATTTCTGTCATATTGTCTTTCCACGATTTATTCAAGCCATCTAATCTTGTACCTGTCTCCAATCCAAACACTGTATTTTGTTTCCTACTTTACTTCTTGCTCACCATTCCCCAAAAGCTGTCTATGATTATCTCTACTATCAGGGTTCTAAATTCTAATAGAACTCATTCCCTGCTAAGGCACTGAGATGCATGTCTAAAATTCCAATACTTGAAAAACTAAAATAAGAATAAAAAGCTGGAGGTTAACCTGGACTACATAAAGAGTCCCTTTCAAAAATATAAAAATGAGCAATCACAAACAACAAGGGTACAGAAAATAAACCACCAACCCTGTTTTATTCCCCTGTAACCCAATACAGATCACTTGCAATAGGGCTTTAGCTTTATATCTTAATCAGGCACTGTGGTCCAATGTCCTCTAAATCCTATTTATTCCTGGGTAGTGAAGGGGGCAAAATAGTGAGAACCAAGTACAGCAATGAGCTAACAAATTACCCTTCTGTGTATGAGCCAGCAAGTGTTTCTGGCACAGCAGCCTACATCAGGGCGAGATGAGTGTGGGTCCATTTGTACAGGAAAAGGTAGACTTTATCAAGCTAATGAGACTTGAGGTAACTTATTTTAAAAATCCATATTGCTCCTATATTTTGGAAATATCACAAACTTAATTTGATTTCCTGCACTCCCAAACATTAAGAAACTTCTCAATTATAAAAGACCTTAAACAATGACTACTGATAACTTATTGCTATACCCACAGATTATAGCACAGAGATGGCATCTCTGAACTCTTATCAGAGAAGTTTCTTCTTGCAGTAGGTGTCAATTAACACAGAGGCCCACAACTGTCAACATGCAGAGAAGACAGAGTGATTGGCCTGTATGGGGTATCCGCATCACGCCACACACAAGGCTCAGGGATCATTATGGGAAGATTGTAAGACTCAGAGATGGGGTTGACCACAAGCAAACAGCATACGAACTCCCAGAAAGTGTGACAGCATGCTCAAGCCCCACACAAGCTTGAGCCAGACAAAATTCCAGTATGGAGAGGAAGCTGGGTGGACATAGAGTCCACTCCTACCTGAGGAACTATTGACCTCGAGGGACAAAAGGTGTGTGTGTGTGTGTGTGTGTGTGTGTGTGTGTGTATGTGTGTGTGTGATAAGTTTTCTTTGAGGATGTAATTTCTGCTATGTGAACCACTTCTCACGGCAGATCCCATCTAAGAGTATTTGAGCAACATGCACTCACAAAAGAATATGAAGTTGGGTGGGCAGGGAGCTAGGAGTGGATCTGGGAAGATATGAGAGGGAATGAATGAATATGATCAAATACATTTTGCAAAATTCTCAAAAATTTATAAAAATATTTAAAACACCATACTTGAACATTTTAAAAAATAACTAAATAAGAAACTCAATTCAGTGAACCTATCATTTCAACCCAACAACTGCTAATAGTTTGCTTGTATTTGCTTCACTTTCTCTCAGTTTTTTTTCTCCTTGGAGGTATCTTACAGACACCAAGCATTCTATGCAAATCACTCATTTACATTTCCTAAAAGTAAGAACAGTTTCATATGCAACCACACCACCAGTAGTAACACCTCCCTACTACCACCTAACAGCCAGACAACACTCAAACGGCCTCTTTACCTCTTAAAACATCGTTTATAGATGCTTAGCAAAACAAGATCCAGCCACCTCAGTCATCAGGTGAGTCTGACTCAAAAGAAAAATAGAAAATCTTAAATACCAAGCTACTGAAACATTAAGAATAGGGGATAGCAGGTACAAAAACAAAGAAATCTTTAGGGGAATAATGGGGAAAAAAGATATTCTATGACTAGCCCCCCAATGCAACTGGTTGGAAATGATTTTGAAAGGGGGTGAAGCACCACTTTATGAATGACATTCATAAGCAAAGGAGATTTGAATGTATTCTCTTTATGTAGGTTTTACCATCTTAACAGCGTGACAGAGCCAAGACTGAGTACAAGCTGGAGGAGTACTTTCACTAGTATGTTCATTAGAACGACCTTCCATTTTCTTGAGCCCCTTTCTATGAGGCATCTTAGATGATCAGATCTTTACTGTGGCTCATATACCTGACCTTATTAAGTTTTTCTCCTGGAGACAGCTGAGCATAAAATCTAGCAAAGGATTGATTCCCTCCCAGAGGTGACTCCAACAGTCACTGGCATTGATAACCACCCATGAACATACCCTTCCCTCTGCTTCCTGGCTTGCCTATCAGAGAGGATTTTATTTACCACAGCTTCTGTGAGGTCAGAACCTGCTGTGTGAGTTATTGATGATAACGACCATGAGCCTTTGCTGATATAAAAAAATCTAAGTTATTTACACCAGTTACAATTGGATTACATTGATATAAACCCCACATGTAGTTCAGTAGTTTCCTCTTTCAGTCATCTGTTGAAATAAGGAGCGGTGGGGCTGCGTCCCCAGCACCCCGGCCGCCTGCTAGCTCATGCCCGAAATAACAACACACAAATTGTATTCTTTTAAACACTGCTTGCCCATTATATCTAGCCTCTTCTCGGCTAACTTTCACACCTGGACTAGCCCATTTCTAATAATTGTTGATAAGCACCCCAAGGTGCGCTTACTGGGAAGATTCTAGCCTACGTCCATCCTGAGTCGGAGCTTCATCGCGTGTGTCTCTGAGAGCAGAGCTATCTCACGTTCACCCGGGAGAGCTGAGTATGGCGTCTCTGCTCCAGAGAGCAGAGCTGTCGGGTCTGTCTGAGGAGTCTTACCTCACTTCCTCTTCCTCCTGTTTACTCCTCCCACCTATGTTTTAACTTATCAGGGCAAGCAGTTTATTTAATTAACCAATGAAATCAACAGATTGATATATGACACTCCCACATCAGTTGGGGAGTTAAGGGTCAACAGAGTTTAAATTGCTTCTCTGGGGTGGAACTGCAAGACAGTGGTGAATCACAGCCTTTCAGTGTGCATGCCAGTTTGCTGGTCACATCACTGAGTGCCTTACTCTACCAATGTCTCTGGTGCTGCTGCCTGGTGGATCTGATGGATTTATATAGTATCAAAATCCAGGGAGCATGTAGCTCCATTTTCCTACACCTTCTTCAGTCTTTCTCATTGTCCCATAACATTTTGGATAACTGCTAAAGTTTCATTCTCTGCTGTATCAAAGTACTCTATGTAAAGCAACTTTGATTACTTTGGCTTACAGTTCAAGGAGATTGTCCATCACTGAGGACCTCAAGACAGGAACCCATGGGCAGAGTTTAGCTAAACCTATCTATAACTAAAGCAGCTTTGAGATGACAGGGCTTATTTGGCTTACAGTTTGAGGAGATTTTCTTTCACTGAGGGAACTCAAGACAGGAACCTGTAGGCAGGAACCAGGAAACTTACTGGCTTACTCTCTGGTTTGCTCACAAACTTTCTTATATTTGCCTAAGAGTATTAGATGGGTCCTCCTGCATTAAGCATCAGTTAAGACAATCTTTCACAGATATGACCATAGGTGAAAATAATTGACTAGGATGGTAAGTGCTATGGGTCAAGATCTGTTTATAATAACCAGTCATCAATAGATAATAGAGACAAGCAACCACAATAATTACCGTTCATTTCAGGAGACTATTATCACCATCACCACCACCATCATCACCACCACCATCACCACCACCACTACCACCACCATCATCATCATCACCACATCACCTCCACCACCATCATCATCACCATCATCACCACCACCACTACCACCACCATCATCATCATCACCATCATCATCACCACCACCATCACCACCACCATCATCATCACCACCATCATCATCACCATCACCATCATCATCATCATCAACACCACCATCATCATCACCATCACACCATCATCACCACCATCATCATCTTTATTATTATCACCAGCTGTAACACCCGATTCTGTGTTACCCCCTCGGTATAGTTTGCGTGTCATTGTACCGTATGCGAGTCAGGCAAGGGCCTGGAGATCGAAAGAACACACAAAGAGACCTGGGTCATTTGAAAGGAGATCAGCCGAATGCTGAATGCTGTTTATTTAACCTTGGGGAAATCCTTATATACCTCGCTGCTGCACACTGATTTCCACCCAGGCAGGTGGGAAATTACCACACCAAAGATGGAGTCAACAATGCCCTACAGCTAATCACCAGGTGGGGCAGAGGGAGCACAGGAACAAACAGAATGCTTTAGTAGCTGACCAGAAACTGTCCTCAAGATGCACCCCAGGAACAAGGGTAGACCCAGGCCCTACAACCAGCATCATCATCATAATCATTTGTAGTAGACTGTGATTTAAGAAACAGTGTAACTTTTTAGCTGACTTTTGATCAACAATCTGAATAACCCTTTACTAATTTTTCCTTTTGCCTTAGGCTCTATAGAATTCTATGGCCACTGATCCAGTCTTTATTTAAAAGTCAGACATTTTGGTTTTCATGGATAATTTCACATTAATTTTGAGTTTAAATAATACCTTTAAGTATTATTTCAAATATTGGTTACTGAACTTTTCGTCCCTTCTTGTGTTTTGTACCAGGACAACTGCCTCACTTTCTTCACCATGAATTCAGACTTCTTGTTCTGACCATACAGCTCAATGAACTAAATATTTTCTATCTCCTTTAAAAAGATTTTCTTTTTCTTTACACTTGCTTGCTTATTTGGAGGAGGGGGAAATGCCACAATTTACATCTGGAGGTTAGGAGCAACTTGAAGGCATTAGTTTTATCCTTCTAACCATGTGGTTCTTTGGGGATCAAACTCAGATGGTCAGCCTTGGGGCAAGTGCCCTTACTTTATGAGATGTCTCACTGGCCCATCAAAGTTTTCTGTGAATACATATATGTTATTTCTTTATTATCGTCATTATGCTTACTCTTAAAATCATCTGTGTACACATTTAATTACCAATGCTAACTTCTTGAGTTGTAAAATCCTGTTTGGTTTACCTTTGCATAATCAGAATTAACATCTATTAAAGCCCACTGAACATAAACTTTTATTTAAGGAATAAAAAATATTGTGCCACATGGAAGGAAACTGTAAAATATATGTTAGAAAGATTTATGCCAAAATGAATACAGTATTTCTATTTTTTAAATGAAGATGTTAAGATAAGACTGTATTGGAAATTTACTTGAATAGAACACCTGATAAATGTACGAAGCAAAATAAATAATTATGCATTTTTACTAAGTTTCTGTCCTGTTAGCATGCCATGACTGATAGTGTGGTGTAGAATGAGCATGGCCCCCAGAGGCCCATATGTTTGAATACTTGGTCCCCAGTTGGTAGAACTAGGAAGAATTTAGAGGTGTGGTTTTGTTGGAGGAGATGTCACTGGGAGAGGGCTTTAAGGTTTTGAGTCTCAGACATTTCCCAGGGTGTCTTCTCCGCTTCCTGCTTGTGAATGAAGATGTGAGTGAGCTCTCAGCCGCTGCCACTGCTTTGTCTTTGTTCTACCATCACGGACTTTAACACCCTGAAACCACAAGCCCAGTTAAAGGCCTTCTTTTATAAACTGCCGTGGTCATGGTGTTTTGTCACAGCAGTAGAAAGAAAGGCACACAAATAGAAGTGTGAAGGTAGTGGAGATACATACAGGTAGAAAAAAAAAGGCACAGAGATAAGGGGGCAAAAACCTAGAGCTTAATGTTTGTTTTGTAATCTACAAAGAAATTCCGTATGCAAAGACTCAGAGTTGATTCTACAATTTATCTTTAAGCAATATGATATAGTATTACCACAGGACATGACACGGTAATTTATTTCTAAAATGTTCGATTGTGGTAGTGTTTTCAGATTAAACTTCATAACTGACTAGTGCTTTCATTAGGATTTATTTTTAAGTTGATTCTGTGCTGAAAGATGGCAAAAGAAAGAGAAACTGCGCATTTCTCTATTGTGGTAGCTGTGCCTAGAGGAGCATAGCACAGCCTATCATAGGGCAAAAGGCCCAAGGAAAAACAGCCTTCCCCTGACTTGACCCCAGGACCAGGGCTTGAAATCCCACCATCCCTGAAGTCTCTGAGCAGAAATGCCACAAATTCCTGAGCTTGCCCCAGAACCAGACAACAAATATCCACCAGCCCTGAGCCACCCATGAAAGCTCTGCCTCCATCCCCAAGAAATAGTATATAAGCTCTGTACCCTGTTCAGTTTGTTACAGTTCGTCATCTGAGACAGCCACCCTCCTGAATTCTTCCTTCACAGTAAGTCTCTCGAGAGGGGCTTGTTGTGCAGTGTGACATTTTCCCTAGCGTGAAGCACCCAGAGCAGAGAAGTGCAGAGCCAAGCAGAACTGTAACATTTTGCAGGGGAACTTTCCCCTAGCAGAGAAGAGAGCAGAGCTTTAACACTTGTCTGGAGCAGAGAAGAGCAGAGCTGTAACAACTTTGCTGGGGAAACCCTGCCCTGGCGGTTGAGTTTTTATACTTGCATTGGGGAAAATTTCCCTGGAGCAGGGCTGTAAGATGCTGAACTTATGGAGACTTTGTGGTATTCCTTGGCTCCTGACTGCCAGGAGACCTTTCCATCCAAGCAGCAATGCTTACATCTTTTATTTTGCTACTTTATGCGTCTATTTCTTTCTTGTTCTATTCATTGTAGAAAGGACTCCAAGTCACACATTAGCCTGTTGTATGAAGATTAATTTGGCACACAAATGGAAAGCATCCCACCAGCACAGTTTAAGATGTGAAACACAGGAATTTCAAGATGCTCCTGAGTCTTTTGAGGATATTTTACTTCTGCTACACAGTCAAGTCTTGGCCATATTTTCCATTGTTTGTTTTCATGCATCAGTTACCTACTGCTATGTAATAAAACCTCCAAAATTTTAGTATCTGAAAAAAACCAATAGTTTCTCATTTCTTATGTGTAGTAGGAGGCTGCTCGATTGTTCCTCGTCACTTAGACCCAAAACAATTACACAGAAACCAAATTATTTACAACAATGTTTGGCCAATAGCTTAAGCATATTGCTAAATAGCTCTTACATCTAGAATGAACCCATGTCTATTAATCTGTGTATCACCATTTGGCTGTGGCTTACCAGCAATGTTCTGGCTCATCTGTTCCTGACAACAGCTACATGGCATCCCTTGACTCTACCTTCTTTCTCCTAGCATTCAGTTTAGTTTTTCCCCACCTAGCTCTACTCTACCTTATCATAGGCCAAGACAAATTCTTTATTCATTAACCAATAAAAGCAACACATATACAGAAGAACTTCTCACACCACTTATGTCCACCTTCCAATCAAGATAAATAAATATTTTAGATAAAAAAGAATTACTGAATTGACAGAGAAGTTAAGCTGGTCTGGATCAGACTGCTGGTCTTGGATAGGCTCATTCATGGATATGAAGTCAGCTGAGGGATGAATGTGTGGATTTGGCCATGATGGGAGCTTGTCTTTGCTCTACTCATTATGTGGTCCTCTAGCAGGTAAAATACCTGGGTCTGTTGCCATAATAATGGCATCATTCAAAGGCAAAGAGAATGGCCATACATGGCATATAATTTCATCATCTCTTTGAATATGAGAAAAGGATATAATAGAAAAGTCTCTCTCTCTCTCTCTCTCTCTCTCTCTCTCTCTCTCTCTCTTCTTTGAGACTAGAATGTGGTCTGCCTGATTCTGCCTCTACTTTTGCTGGGATTAATGGTGCGTGACACTAATCTGGCCAAGAGATAGTTACTTCCTTGATCATCATCAGCTTACAGTATGCAGCATCATAGACTGTTTTTGCCAACTGGAGAGGCTCTTCTAGTTGTAAGAAGTAAGCTCCCTTGTAAGGTATCAGGTATCAAGGGACTGGAAAGGACTCCATGGAGCTGAGAGTGACCTCTGGTTGACAGCCAAAAAGCAGCCAGAACTACACAGAAGTGGAATTTTGCCAACAATCACTTGACCTTGATCTCTATGAAAGAATGGTGGCTAGCTCATTCTCACACTTTTTAGTTTTGTGAGAGCTGTATAGAACCAGGTAGGCTGAATACAGAATCCTGACCATGGACACAGTAAAAATAGGGCTAAGCTGCTGAAAGCCCTTAAACATTTGGTGATTTTGTCTGTAGCAGTAGAAAACTAATATGTAATTTGAGGGGGGATTTTTTTTAAAAAAAGACCAAGATTTAAAAAGTTATAAATAGAAAACAAGAAAAACTTTTATAAACACCACACACAGGGATTTAAATATGTGTGAAGTTGAAACACAAATTAGACCTCAGATACCTGATGGTTAATGTTCAGTGTAGAATACAAGCTTCTATTATTATTTCTGCATTTGTTTTTGTATGTGATTCCCAATGGCAGATGTAAAGAACAGCATGATAGACCATGTTAAAGAACAGAGGAAATCAGAGCTGTGAAGCCTGAGGACCGAGTGATCTAGCCTCCTGTACATTTTATGGTAATGCAACATTTGGTGGAGAAGTGGACAATGATCAGTGCTAGTGTTATTTGTGTGCATGTGAATGCTCAAGTGCACATAGATACATGTATGTGTGTGCATACTCATGCATGTATGCATGCATGCATGTGGGCAGAGACCAGAGGAGCCATTTGTTTTCCTCCATAATAATGAGATTACAAGTGCATTCCACCTAGCCAGTCTTTTACAGAGATCATACTTTAGTCTCTTTGTGTGTCCAGTATTATCAGTTTGCAGACTGCACTACCTTCCCAGTTCTAGACTTAAGCCTATGTGTGTGTTCTATACACTTGGGACTGCACTGCTTTCCCAGCTCTGGGTGACAGGACTTTTGTGCTGTTTTCAGATAAGGCTCATGCTGGTCTCAAAGGTATAGCATAGCCCGGGCTGGCTTTGGACTTGCAACCATCTTTTATCTTTAAACAAAGTTCATGCTCTGCCTCTTCTGTTTAATTATTGAAGGAACAAGAGGGAAGTATAATGGCACAGGTTGTTTGAAACCCTACTAAGGTAGAAGAGATGCTATGATGTGGGATTCCCCTCTGTATCCTGTGAATATGTTTTATTACCATTGGTTAATAAAGAAACTGTTTTGGCCTATGGTAGGGCAGAATATAGGTAGGCGGGAAAATGAAACTGAGTGCAAGGAGAAAGAAGGCAAAGTCAGGTAGATGCTATGTAGCCACCCAAGAAGCAAGATGTGGGGTAAACAACGAGCCTTGTAGAGGAGATGCAACATCAGCCTGATGTGGTTGTCAGAGACACCGCTCCTGGATCAGAGTCATTTCACAGTGTGTGAAGAGACATTGAAGATGCCCCATTGGCTGGCCACACATCTGTGTGTGTATGAGCAACACAAATTGGATTCAGAAGGTTAATAATAAAAATAAATAATAATAATAATAATATACAAATAAAAGAGGGCATGAAGCTGGGAAGGAGATAAAGTATGACACACTAGGGAAGTACTGGTGTATATGAACAATGTGCATTATACAACTATATGGAACTTTGAGAGAAAAATAATTTTTATTAAAAAAGAGTATTGAAGAAATATTACCTTTAAGGATGTGATGATATTGGCTAGGGTAAGATACATCTATTTGAAGAAGAAGAACATGTTTGTATAAAAGAGATCCCTTAGAATGACAGTAGGTTGCAGGAGATGCCCC
Source organism: Alexandromys fortis (assembly GCF_014885135.2). Lineage (NCBI taxonomy): Eukaryota > Metazoa > Chordata > Mammalia > Rodentia > Cricetidae > Alexandromys > Alexandromys fortis. The sequence continues at coordinate 2,652,084 of NW_026068037.1, forward strand.
TAGGACCTGAAGTGTGAGATCTGATACTATAGATAGAGAGGATTTGTGGGGGTTATGGGGCTGTTGCAGGCGGTTTCCTTTCATTGAAACATTCTATCCAGGAGTGGGGAGACCCTTGAGGCTCAACAGGTAAAGAGAAGTTGACTTGCTGGGGAAGTAGAAACTTGGAAGGTTATAAAAGGCCCCAGTTTTATAGGAGTAAGCTGCTAGACAAAGGGGACTGGACAATGAGCTATGGAGAGATTTAGCTGGGAGACAAGGTTTCTTCAACAGCCCCTTGCCTGAAAGTGATGGGGAGCTCTACAGTAGCTGGTTTTGTGAGTCTTCAGCCAAATTGGCAACCCCTCACCCACACTCCTGTTAGGAACTCCAGTACTCATTGGTTCACCAAGTTGGATCATTACTTAGGTCTGCCATTGCAGGGGAAACTCCTTCAGCCAATGGCCTTTGAGATGCTGGGCCAGGTTGGGCATGACCTTGTGGACCCAAACAGGCAGACTTCCTCTTTCACTCTCTCGGCTGCTGGATTTGCTCCCTGTTCCTGTGCATGCAGAGGACTGTGATCTGTGCGTCCACCTCCCTAAATAAAGAACCCTTGATTATACTCAGTTCTGAGCTAGTGTGGTACTAATCTATTCGCATTCTCCTGTAACTGGCTGCCCACGTGGGCCCTGAGTCCATGCGTGCTGGGACTGACACAGAAAGTTTCCCTCCCATCGCACTCTCCAGTCCGTCAGCTCAGTCTCGCTTTTAGCCTGTGGCCCACTGCTGTGGCTTCTCCACCCGGCATCTTGTCAGCCTGGACATGCTTTTCTCTCACCACAATCCCTACCATGTCCTGCCTGCCAGCCGCGTCCAGGCCCCATTTGCAACTTGCAACTGCCTGCAAACTTTGGGCTTCTTGATATTTTAGCCAAATCAATCCTCCTATATGAATGTGCTGTTCTTAATTAATTAAGTCCCAGGTAATTCAGGTAGTGGAACTTGCTTTGCCACTGCCAGTTACATGCAACCATTACTGTGGCACCAGCTGGCCAATAAAGATGATTACATCTACTACAACTGACTGAAATCTCCTAACAGAGGTAAGTTTATTTGGTTAACGAATAAATTGATAAATTTGAAAGTTATATGATTTCAGACAATATCACCACTTAGGAATATCATATTCTTTTTTGCTTACACTATGGATGGTAGTCTGTAAGGCTTATGTGATTTTTCTAACACATTCATTTATTTGATCTTGGGGACTTAGTTTTGTTTTTCATATTATATTCTTAAGAAATGGGTTTGATAACAGAGTCAAGAATAAGGTAATTTAGAAATGATACAGTCTTTATAGACTAATAATGAACAGCTAGCCAGCAGGGTTAACACTATCAAAAATCAAAAGTTTGTTGAAAAAATTAACACCATTGAAAAGGATAATATTAATTTGACGGACAATTCAATCCACATCAAAGGGTGCTGAGAAATTATCTGAAAGAATTCATACTGTTGAATTTAACAATCAAAATCTGTTAAAATGTTTTGATAAGTTAGTTTTTGATAAGTTTTGATAGATAGAGTATCTCTCCAGGAGGGCAATCTGCATGCCATCTAAATAATATCCAAGGATGAGAAGTTATCCTTAATGGATAAACTTTATACCTTGGAATTATATGTTCAGAATGAGGAGGCTAAGTGCCGCAATGAAATCACTAGAATTATATGCAGGGCAAGAGATTCAGTCTTTACAAAAGGCAGTGGTGAAAAGATTTGAAACAATTGAAGAAATTGTCAGAACTGATGAACAGGGAGAAAAGGTACAAGAATAGGATTTAGCCTCACTGGTATGTGTCAGAGTCAGATATGATTTATCAAGGGCTTTAGCTACATACCCTATAATCTACTCTGACAAACCATCCAGTACAAAATACCAAAAAGGATTCAAAGAATGAATGATTCTTAAGGAAATTAAGCAAGCAGTAGTATCATATGGTCTGCATTCACTATTTGTTACGGAAATCATGAAAATGTGGGCTTCAAGCAATAAGGCCACCCCATAAAACTGGCTTCAATTGGTCTCAGCAGTCCTTGAAGATGGACTACAGCTGCTGCAGAAATGCTATGGGCAAGAAGAGGCAAAAAAATTCTAGAATAACATGGAAAAGCAAAAGTATTTGAGGAATCTCAAGATGAAATTCTTGGTGAGGGCTATTATGTGAATCCACAGGATTAAGAAAGTGAGCACACAGCAGCCTTAAATGCCTAGGACAGGATTTAAGAACTAAGAAAAAGAACTGACTCATATACCAGGGTTAAACATGGCCAGAGGGAACTATTTAGTGTCTTTTAAAAACAAACAAACAAAAACCCCCAAAGATTAACTAAGGCTGTACAAATAGGAGTAACAGACCCAGAAGACAGATGAGTACTTATTGAATCTCTGGCTTTTGAATATGCCAACTTAGAATACAAAAAGCTACTTGGGCCTTTGAAGGTTATATCAGCACCATTGGAAGAATGGATCCTGCAAACAATGAATGCTGAGACATTTGACTATAGTGCTGAGGCTTGGGTAGGAGAATAAATTTGAAATGGTATGAGAAGACATCAAAATGCTAAATGTCTTAATTTTGGTAGAATAGGAATCTGAGAAGAAATTGTAGACAAGAAATTCCTAAAAATAAGGTCTCCTCTGGGAATGGCAAAAATAAAAGGTTTTGATCTTCTGGACTATGTAGATGTGGACAAGGACAACATTGGAGCAATGAATGTAGATCGACAAAAGACAGACAAGGCAACCTGATATCATTGGGAAACTCCTGTGGGAGCCTCTCACAGGCCCTCATGTCAAAAGTGGTCCAGTCATTCCCGGTCAATGGGAAAGACATTCTTACCAAGAAAATTAAAAAAATTCATTGCCAGCTGTAAAAGAACATACTGTTCTGGATGATGGAATAAACATAGAAGATGAACCAAAAATTCCAATAGGAAATAGGAAATGTACATTTTGGTAGACTTCTATAAATGATTGAAAAGTTTTTGCAGTCTGATAAACCTCTCCACAGATGCAATAATCTGAATCACACCAAATCAAACCAAATTAGAAAAAGTCCAGGTTTAATGGATACAAATGCTCCTTGGTGGCCTTCCACGACCCTCACCCCAAGAGAGGAGATGGGGAAGGAATACCGGAAAACTACATGTTTGTTTTCTGGGTTGCTGTTTAAATACATCTCTGAGGAGGGGGGTCATTGTTTGGTGGGCTTTCTTGGGGGTAGAGTCTGGACTGAGGCAACTCCCAGGGAAAGAACAGAACAGAAGTAAAAGAAAAGAGAAATATTTGCCTTCACAGTGCCTACTCATAATAATTATCAGCCTACTAGGAGATAACAATGGACTGTTCTCCCAGAAGGAATGGTAAATAATCTCTCCCTGTGTCGATACTTTGTAAGTCAGCCATTGGAAATAATACATATACAATTTCCTAAATCTATAATTTACATGGAGACATTTTGCTATTTGATTCAAATGTAGATACTATAGAAAGAATGTTTTAAGAAGTAAAGAAAGTTTTACCTAAGTGGGGATTATAAATTGCTCCTGAAAAAAAATACAAAGGGGAGATTCTATCAATTGCCTAGGTTATAAAATAGATTTACAGAAAATTAGAACACAAAAAGCACAAATTAGGAGAGAGACCAGTTGTGGACTCTTAATGACTTTCAAAGATTGTCAGGAGACATTTTCAGTCTACAACCTGCTGTTGGGATAACACCTGATCTAATAGCTCATTTAAACAAAACCTTAGGTGATGACTAAGACTTATATAGTTCCAGGGAATTAACAGCTGAAGCTGAGAAAGAATTGACTCTGGCTGAAAAGAAACTACATAAGTCACATGTGGATTGGGTAGATCCAAATCTTAATTGCATTCTAGTCATATTGCTTTCCAGAATTTCCTGTATATGATATGATATGATATCACAATGCTGATAACATTACTTTGAAATCAATTTTGGGTACCAGCTGCTAAAAATGGTTCCAACTTGGTTAGCTGAAATGGTGCACCTTCTTACAAAGTTCTGGCCAGAACTTCAAATAAAAACTTCAGAAAATCCCTACTGAATACTCAGAGACTATTTGCAATTATACCAGACACTAATCTTGAAATTTAACCATCATTTTAGTTTTACAGGATCCCATAGAAAGAATACCACCTCATGACAACTGTAAACAATTCTAGAAGGCAAAATCCCCTCTCCCAACAATGTTTGTCCTCAGGGTTAGGGACATCAATTAGGGGTTGATTATAACTGCTTGGGGGATGGGGTGGAAATTATGTAGACTCAGGGATTTTCTTTGAAAAAAAAAGGAGATTGAATGGGATAATATGTAGATTAGTGTGAGCATAATCACACTAATAATAATAGTGAATAATAGAGTGAATACTTGTGAGCTACTATTTGTAGACAATTTACTTTGGTATAGATTCTTGCATATTGATACAAATTCAAATTATATTTGTTATATTGTCTATGATCCCATTTCTGTTTACAATATTTGTACACCTATAAAAAGTTTTTGTCAGATTGTATGCATGTATATTTCTACCTCTGTTTAAGACATTTTGTATATTGATACAATTTTCAGATATAGTTATATTGCACTATACATTTCTACCTCTGATCAAGATACTTATACATTGTTACATTTTGAGGTCATTGTCGTTATTTGTTGCACAGTCATTTAAAGATTGTTTAATATTCTAATATGAAGTCCTTGTCTTTAAACTATATAAATATTAACTATTATAGGTCAATAGCCATCCATGTTTGTCATATTTATAGTTAGACTAATCAGGTTCTTTAGAGGCATAGAGATTGAATTCTGCATAGATAGGTAATCTTCAACCACTTCAAAGAGCTGTAGAACATGGCATTTAAATAACTTAGGGTTCTATTGATGCGAGATAGGATTGCTACTGGCAGCGCTGATCTATTTCTGAGAGAATGTTCGGCACTGAAGACACTCTACTTGGAGTATGTTTTCTTCTTGGCAAAACTGGCTTTCGGCAAAGAACTTCCCATGCCTCTACCACTGACAAAATACACAGTGTCTGGACAGGACAAGCAGGACACAAGAAAAAAGACTGCCAAACCTTGCCAAGACAGGGTAAGATGGTCTTGAAATTTTTCCTCCCTCTGAAAATGGTCTGTCAGTTACTCTAGGCCTTACCCAAAGTTGTTTTCTCCAATGTTGCAAATGATTCTTTGAGTGATTGCCCAGGTAGTCAGTTATCTCTGTCATTTACTACACATTTTGTAAGTTGCTTGATTGTACTTCCTATCTCTTCAAGTAATGCTATCTCCCTTCTCAGGTCTTTGATGGGGTTGAAGACTAGATAGTTGTAGTTACTTTCCTCTTATGACTTAGCCAAGCCATTTTCAATACAAGGCTTAAATTTCTTAGGACAGAATAATTTTTGAAACATTTTGCATATATTTCTTGCTTAATATTGTTTATGCTGGTTGTAATTCTAATCTTTATACTTATTATCGGTTCTTATCGTATATAGTTTTGTGTTGGGTTTGGAACTCTTTTATTTAGACAAAAGGGGGAGGTGCAGGGGAAACTTTTTCAGCCAATGGTCTTTGAGATGTTGGACCAGGTTGGGCATGGCCTCGGGTACCAAAAACAGATGTGCTTGGTCTCTCTCTTGGCTACTGGATTTGCTTCCTATTCCCCACTCATGCAGAGGACTGTGATCTGTGAGTCTGTCCCCCTAAATAAAGAACACTTTATTATACTTAGTTCTGAGCTAGTGTGAAACTAATCTATTCATGCTCCCCTTGAAAGACCCTCGGGGAGGACCTTCCCTCAGGAGGAGACCTCTAGACCCAAGGAACAGTCCAAGACCACTAGCTGCAACCGGCAAGAGGTTTCTTTATTGAGAGTACACAGGTACCTGAGGTTGGCAGAGTCTATTCAGAAGACTTGCGCATGCTCAGGCTAGGCAGGGGGTCTTTTATATGGAAACGGGCGGCAGAAGCAGGCATACAGAAGCAGATGCATGGTTACAGGGATCCCATTGGTCCTTTCAAATGCGGCGAGGGGTTTACTTGAGGACAAACCCCCTGGCTCTTGGCTGGGGACACAAACATCTGATAACAGCTGACTAGGCTCTATCTAGGGCATATGCAGTCTTCCCCAGAACTCTTCATTCCCCTCCTAGGCCAGATATCTGACCGTAGATATCCTGTTTGGCAGCCTAGGAGTACTGACCTTACCCTGAACTTTACTTGTTTGTTTTAAAGCCTTGCAAAATGGCGTTACAGCAGCTAAGCTGGCGTCTTTCACCCTACATGCCATGGGTTCACTTTCTGAACTGAGTAGATCTCTCTCTGTGTCTGTGACTGTCTGCCTGTCTGTCTCTGTCTCTCTCTGTCTCTGTCTCTCTCTGTCTCTCTCTGTCTCTGTCTCTCTCTCTCTGTCTCTCTCTGTCTCTGTGTGTGTGTGTGTGTGTGTGTGTGTGTGTGTGTGTGTGTGTGTAGGAGTCTGTCATGTAGGGCTCTCCAAGCTATAAACAGAAGAAATTGATATCCAAGAATGGTTTTCAATGGGACTGAATGGCAGACGATGACAATGTTTGGTAGTAAGTGAGTCCAGGAAGATTGACAAGGCTCAGCAGCTGGTGTGCAGAAGGCAGCCAGTAGACGAGGTAGCTCAGGGACTGACATGAGCCTGGTGTAAAGCCTAGGGTACTGACAGTCACCCCAACTGTTATATGGGGCCTCGTTGCCCCATTGGCTCCCATCCACTCAGTTGTCGTCTTAGGTCCTGTGGTTTGGCTTAGGTGGAGTTGCTATTGTTGCCCTGGTGGGTCTGTGGTACTCAGTGTTTCACAAATCATCTCTACAACCCTAAGGTTTTATTTGTCTTTCAGTGTGTTGACATTTTCGATAATGGTGTGAAAACAATGGCAGCAAGATTTGCTGGCTTCTCAGAAGAAATCAGGACAGTGACACACTTTGGGGTGTATGTCTCAAGCTGTCAAATACTTCCATGTTTATTGCTGTACTGTTGCCAATAACCAAGCTCTCAGATCAATCTAGGTCCCGATCAGTGAGTGAATTAATTGATAAAATGTACCAAACGTACACAATTGAGTTTCATTCAGTCACGACAAAGGATGAGCTGATGCCATTTTCTGGGAAATTGGTGAAACTGGAAAGCATTTTGTTAAATGAAATAAGCTAAAGTTGGAAAGACGGTGGTGCCACATGGAATGACAAAGGGACGGGAGGTAGGGGAGGAACCCTAGGAAAATGTGATAGGAGGGTGAATATGGCCAAGGTGCCTTCTAAGAAGGTTTGAAGGTGTCATGATGAAACCACTTTGTAAAATTAGCATATGCTAAATAAAGGGCAGTGGCATTCAGAGTGGTTACACTGTGTTCGTGCTCTGCATATCCAGATGTGCACAGAAAAGCAAAAGCTTGTATCATTTATGAATGCCTCTCATAAACAAAAAATACTAATTTTCAAAAAGAGTAGTTCTTTAGATTTATTTAATGTGCATAAGTGTTTTGCCTGCACGTATGTATGTGTACCAGGTGTGCACAGTGCCTGAGGAAACCAGAACACAGACTAGACCTGGAGTTATAGAAGGCTATGAACTGTCATGTAAGTTCCAGGAATTAAACCTGGATTCCCTGTGAATTCATTTACTGTCCTTCCTTTCTAACCCGTGTCTTTAGTCCCACTTTATTTTATTTTATTTTTTTTTTGAGACAAATCTCACTGTTTAGTCCTGGCTGGCTTGGAACTCCCTCTGTAAGACAGACTGGCCTTGAACTCTCAGAGAGCCACCTGTTTTTGCCTCCTTAGTGCTGGGATTAAAAGTGTATTTCACTACACTTTGTTTTATTTTTAAATGTGTGTTTATGTGTGTCTGTGCACATGAGTCCAGGTGCCCATGGAGGCCAAATGGGGGAGTGGGTCTCCTGGAGCTGAAGTCACAGTTGCTGTAAGCAGCCCAACATGGGTGATGGAAACTGAACTCAGGTCCTCTGAAGAGCAATGTATGCTCTTGACCATCAAGCCTCAGAACCAGAAATTACTAATTAACTTTCAGTCTTGGCTTACAGTTAATGGCTGGTAACAAAAAGTACCAACTTTTTGTAATATGTAATATATTCCTACTGCTTAGTAAAACATGATGCTGTTTCCATAAAAAAGAAAAACAAAACAAAACAAAAAAACATGCAACTGTTTGGGTTTGGAGTTAAATTTACCACTTTTTATGGAAAACCATTCTTACTTGAAAGACTGAGAGACAGGCTATAGTATGTGGCAGACATTTCTTGTCCCTTCAAGGAAAACAACTGACAGTAGTTGTTGCCAGTAGTTGTTTGAGCTTTCAGGTAAACATTGTAATTTTGTTAGATTTTGTATCTACCACCATGAGCCTGGCAGTTTCCATTGTTCTCATCTTCCCTACTCAGGGAAATGATACATTCACAGTGCAAGAGAAAACAATGAACTTTTAACATCAATATATGTAAATTTATTGATGTGTTTCCAGGTTCTACATTGTGAAAAACTTTTAAGAAACTACCCATCATCAAGTTTAAGTATACTATCAAAAAGCAGATCTACCATTATCCACAAGGGCTGTTAAGATGCCCTCTCCCCAACTACATATCTGTGTAAACAGACAAGCTTTTCATATACTGCAACCCAAACTGCATGGCCGCACATACATAGGGCAGTAGCAGCTGTGAGAACCCAGTTGTCCTCCATTAGAGCAGATGACAAGAGACTTCCTCAAATGTAAAACAATGCCTCTTCTTTCTTTTCACTGACTATTTTGTCTTGGAAAACAGTTATTTATGTTAATATGTGAAGGTTTTATTACTCTATTTTAATAAATTATACTTTTTTGAATCTCATATTTAATTTCTAATGTGGTAAGCATGGATACATATTATTCACATTAACATTCTCTGAGGCCACTGGGCAGTGGTGGCTCATACCTTTAATCCCAACACTCAGATCTCTGTGAGTTCAAGGTCAGCCTGGTTTATAGAGCAAGTGCCAGGAAAAACTCTGAAGTTGTAGAGAAACCCTGTCTCAAAAAAAAAAAAAAAAAGAAAGAAAGAAAAGAAAAACTCTTTGAGATTTTCAATGACTTCCAAGATTATCGATATACCCATAACCAAACAGTGTGACTGAGTTAGAAGACTCAGGTATAACAACTATAAGATGTATACAGAATAGGAGATGTTGTGGAATATTATTTGAAGATGTATTATGTTTATTTATGCAGTGAAACATTTGTTTTAATGATGCAAAGTTGTGTTGCATTCTTTTATTTTGCATTTGTTTAACTTTGTGAAGCTGAGGTACTTTTCCTGCTTAAAACACCTGATTGGAAAACAAACAAACAAACAAACAAAAAAAACCCTACCTGATAGGTCTAATAAAGAGCTGAACAGCTGGCAGCTGGGCAGAGAGAAAGGACAGGTGGGACTAGCAGGCAGAGAAAACAAATAGAGGAGAAATCTGGGAACAAAGAAGGAGAGAGGAGATGAGGACGCAAGGGGTCAACCACCTAACCACACTGATGTGGGAGTGTCATATATCAATCTGTTGATTTCATTGGTTAAGTAATAAACCAACTGCTTGGCCTCATAGCTTAGAACATAGATGGGAGGAGGAAACAGAATAGAATTCTGGGCGGAAGAGGAAGTGAGGTCAGACTCTGCTCTGCTCCCAGAGAGACTCTAGCTCTGCTCTGGAGCAGAGACGCCATGCTTGCCATGCTACACTCTCCCAGGATGGATGGAGGCTAGAATCTTCCCTGTAAGCGCACACTGGGGTGCTTACACACATCATTAGAAATGGGCTAGTCCAGGTGCAAGAATTAGCCTGTAAGGGCTAGAGTTCATGGGCCAAGCAGTTCTTAAATGAATACAGTTTGTGTGTTGTTATTTCGGGCATGAGCTAGCCAAGCGGCCGGGGTGTTGGGGACGCAGCCCCGCCGCT
>NW_026068037.1:2664466-2697006 GCF_014885135.2 Alexandromys fortis
ATGCTGGGCGGAAGAGGAAGTGAGGTCAGACTCTGCTCTGCTCCCAGAGAGACTCGACAGCTCTGCTCTGGAGCAGAGACGCCATGCTTGCCATGCTACACTCTCCCAGGATGGATGGAGGCTAGAATCTTCCCGGTAAGCGCACCTTGGGGTGCTTACACAGATGATTAGAAATGGGCTAAATTAATATGTGAGAATTAGCCTAGAAGAGGCTAGATAGAAATGGGTCAAGCAGTTAAATGAATACAGTTTGTGTGTTGTTATTTCAGGCATGAGCTAGCCAAGCGGCCGGGGTGTTGGGGACGCAGCCCTGCCGCTCCTTATTTCAACACCACACAGCCAGCCACAGAGTAAGAGTGAAAGGAAGGTATACAGAAATAAAGACAAAAGCCCAGAGGCAAGAGGTAGATGAGATAATTTAAGAAAAGCTTAATAATCCAAGCTAAGACTGGGCATTAATAAGTAATAAGTAATAATAAGACTACACGTGGATTTATTTGTGAGCTGAGTGGGTGGCCTCCAGTAGAGCTAAAGAGCAAAAGAGTAAAACAACCAGCAACAAGGAGATGCATGGATTGGTTCAAACAACTTGGTAATTCTCTCTTCTTAAAGTAGCATTGCAGGGGTGAACAGGTGGGAGTTCAAGGCAGAGAGTTAGTTCTAAGAGTCATTTGGGTCTTAGACTCTACCATGTTGCCTTAGCATTCCCTGCAGCACAGGTTCTTAATCTAGGGTCTGTGGTTTCAGGTTTTTCCTGAACTAGGGTAGGTAGGGCACCTCTAATAGATATGCGAAATTTCCTTCAGTTATTGACAGTAAGTCATGATAGTGTTGATTTGTCAAAAATAGTGAGCCATAGGCACTTTCACAGCACGTTATATTGACTGAAAACACCTCAAAATTCTGTCCTTGCCATCACTACTTTGAAACCATGTTGCTAGAAGTCTGCTAGATTTTGTTAGGTAGTGTATCAATCAAAAGTATATACAGTAACAACATAGATTTTTTTTTTTATTCTAGCTGCTTCTTTTCTGTCCAGTTGACATAAGCTACTGTTAATGTGGTAAGAAGCATCTTAATTGACGAATTGTCTCCATTAGATTGGCCTGTGGGCAAGCCTGTGGGTTGTTTTCTTGATTAATGATTGATGTGGATGGGCCTAGCCTTGAAGGCGATGCTAATTCTGAGTAAGTAGTCCTGGGAGGCATAAGGAAGGCAGCAAACAGTGTGCAATGTTCTGCATTGGTCTCTGCTCCAGTTCCTGCTTTTGATTTTAGCCTTGAATTCCTGTTCTGATTTCCCTTTGAGATGAAGGATAAAGTGTAAGCTGAAATAAACCATTTCCTCTCCAAGTTACTGTTGGTCATGGTGATGTTTCACAGCAATAGAATGCAAACCAAGACAGATTTACTTTTAAATGATTTAATAGTTATTTTTCCTTATGACCCAACATAGCTTTATGCACTTGAAATATCATTTGGCCAATGTCAGGGTGGGGGGTCTAGGGGCACAAGGTTACAAATGTGATTGAAAAGCTGTATTCTAAGGTTGCGATCAGAGGCAGAAATGGGGGTGGAGGTGCAGTCAGATGGGGGGGAGGTGTGGTCAGATAGGGAAGGAGATGCAGTCAGGTGGGGGAAATGCAGTCAGGTGGGGGAGGTGTGGTCAGATGGGGGTAGGTGCAGTCAGATGGGGTGGGGAGGTGCGTTCAGAAACTTCTTGAAGGAAACTCTCACAGCCAGGCACTGTCATCTAACATCTTTGATCATACAGCCCACTCTCTTCCAACACAGACAGTGACTCTGAAGTCAACGCCATAAATTCAGAAATGAATGAGATATTAGGCCAAAGTTAAAACACTGGTAGAACATTCTTAAAACATCTTCCTTCAAATGAGTATTTGTGACAAAGAAATGTTATAATGAAGGGAAAGCAGTAACTTAGAGTGGAGAAACCTGGCAGACAATTTCTTGCTCGTGCCAGTGAGGCGAATAGTACCATAATCAGACACATCTACACAGGTCCCTGACATGGTACACAGAGACAGACATCTTCTCTGAGGTGCTTCTCCTCCAAGCTCCAGCCTTGACCAATCACTAGGAAACCTTCAACAGTGCGAACGGAGTGGAAGTGCCCAAGACATGAAACTGAAGGGAATTATGGCTCTCAGAACAAAAACACTGACAAAATTCAAGTAAGGCCTCCAGCTTCACAGAAGCAGTATTAATTCCCCGCTCTGATGTTACATAGATGTTACAGTGAAGGGAAACTGGCTGTGGGGACAAACACTTGAAATCCCAGAACTCTGAGGGCAGAAGTAAAGACAATGACCACATTCCAAGCCAGCCTGGTTTACACATGGAATTCCAGGCTAGACAGGGTGACATTAAAAGGTCCTAGTTCAAAAATTCTAACCTTCTCCCAACAGAGGAGAGAGAAAGAGAGAGAGGGAGGGAAGGAGGAAGGGAGAGGGAGAGGGAGAGAGAGATAATCCAGACAGGACACAGGATGTACTTAGCCCTTCTGAACCTCAATGTTCTCAGACTGGGAGAATCTAATGCTCATCATAAGGGACTGTTATTGGATAGCATAAAAGAGAGAAAGTTGTGTTTGGAGAGATGGCTCAGTAGCTAAGAGGGTTTTCTGCTTCTGCAGAGGAGTACAGTTCAGTTTCCAACAGCCACGTTGGGAGGCTCATAACTGCTTGTAAGTTCCACTCCAGGGGATTCAATGCCTTTTTCTGATCTTCATGGGCACCTGTATGTACACACACACACACACACACACACACACACACACACACACACACACACACACACACACACGTGCGCACGAGCACTCTTAAAGTAAAATAAATCTTTAATATTTTAAAAAAATGATTAAGTCTCTGAAGCCTAACAAATGTTAGATAAATAACCATTATCTTATGTTGAAGAGAGAAACCTGGAGTCTTTTCACCATTTAAGTAAACTTAAGGGAAACATGTATATAAGTATTCATACAGTGCTTCAAATACACCACATATGCTCCAAGTCAAGTTACCATTAGTGATGGTAAGGTCACCGTAGTGCTACTGGCTTTAACTAAACTTACAACACTGTTGGGGAATGTAATTTAATTGAGACACACTCTAATTTGGATTAAGGCTTTTTTCTAATTTAATTCTCCATGCCTTATATTTTCACATAGTTGTTAGTCTATAAATTATTAATTTAGTCGCTTTGTTTGATTATATTTTTTCTGGCATTGCTCATCAGTGCTAACATGTTTAAACATTGGTCTTAGTGGTTGCTGAAAGCAAAGTGATGTAGGAGGAAAATACTCCAATGACCCAAATCTAATAAAAACTGTGCCTTGTTTAAAAAAAAAATGTTTCACGATACGGAGTTTGGCTTTGTGACTGACTGCTTCCACATCCTGATGTTAGAACCATCATTGTGGAGTCTCTTCTGAAATGGAAGAGCTCAAGTTGAGAAGATAAGAGGTTATCAGTCTTTCCTGCTTCTTGTGTCCCTTGCTTTGCCCATGTGCTGCTCACGGTGCGGACTGCAGACTGTGCCAGTCAGCAGTAGGGGCTGGGAAGAAGTGTTACTAACACCACCAGCAATTTGATGGGGTTGTTTGTTGAATGAACTAGAAAAAGGTCTTAGCTTCTTCATGTTTTCCTAATAAGTTATTGTCATTGTATTTGGCAAGCATTTTAGTCTATGATGGGCTAGAGAAGGAAAGAACCATACCTATTCTCTACCTGTGGCTATGGAAACATTGGTCTCTAGCCTCAACTCTGTCTGGTGACAGACTCCAGGCCATGTGCAATTGAAAGTGCTCAGTGAAAAAGTTGGGGGTCTCATGGAGCACACTGAGCATGTGCTAGCTAAACATTTCTCCTTGTAAGAGTCTCTCCCTTCTCATCCCTTTGTTGTGTGTTTGTGTTCCCTGCCTTGCTCTAAGCCAGGAATCTCTCAGTTGGTCCCAGGCTGTGCTCTGGGCAGAGCAGGCTGGAGCAGCACTAGAGCCCTGTCATGTTCTCTCTGACTTGTCTTTTTCTGATCATTTCCTTTACTTATTCCAGAAAGTTCACTTGGATCTCAGAGTGCTTAACATGGTCAGTGTTCACATTAGTTTTCTTGGCAAGAATTTTGCCTTTAACTTATGTTTCTAGCAATGCCAACAACATTCTGGGTGCCTCTGTAGACTCTTCCAGCTTTGCCAGGGAAACATTTATGGGGTGTTCCTTTTGAGTAGCACCCATTCCCTTGGTGCTCATAGTATCATGCTTATTCACATACATGTGACCAGAGAACAACACGTCATCTAAATAGTCTAGAGTGGTGTGGTCCTCCACCTGTGAATGCAGCTTCTGTGAGGGAGTCAATGACCCTTTCACAGGGATCACCTAAGACCACTGGAAAACGTAGATATTTACAACTTGATTTATTATAGTAGCAAAATTACAGTTATAAATGTCGCGGGAGGTCCTTCTGCTCCTCCAACCAATAGCTGCTGAGATACCAGCCCATTGGGGGCGTGGTCTCTCTCCCTTTAAAAAAGCGGCTACTTCCCTCCGCTTGCTCTCTCTTCACTTCCTGCTCCGCCGGTGACTACACTCCCTTCCTGGTTGCGCAGAGGGCTGTTGTCTGGGACGGTGATCTGTAAGTTTTTTCCTCTTTAAATAAATACCACCCTATTAATCATAATTCCAAACTGGCGTGGCATTGTTTGTGACTTACGCCTTCATATAAAGTGTGATGAAATAATTTTATGATTGAAGATCTCCACAATGTGAGGAACTGTATTGAAATATCCAAGCACTGGGAAGGTTGAGAACCACTGATATAGAGGTCATGTATCCAGTGACTGTTGTCTTCCTGTTTGTGTTTGTCATTTTGTCCAGTTACTGGAAGGTGGTGGTTCCTGGAGGAAGTTCATCTTTGAAAAAAATTCTTGATACTTGTGAACCTTCTCAAATGTTGACTTGTAGGGTGGGGTGTTTATTTGGGGGTTTTAAAACTTTGTTATAGTGTGTGGCAATCTGCCATAATAATACCCACAATTCTCTACTGTTCTCCATAAGGCCCATAATTCATCTATCTTCCATAGTATGGACGAATAAGAATCTTAGCAAGATGAAACAGTTATTATGTTTCTCTAATGATTAGCATCCTCCAGGGACTCCAGTCAGCCATGTGATAACGGTCAGACTCTCGAGTTTTTGTACCGACTGCTTTGTGGCCTGGCCCTGCTTTGTTTCTTCAGCCGGAGCATGACTTCCTGCCCGTCCCTTTCCTTGTCTCTTTGGTCTATGAAGATCCTGCTCTGTTGTCACTTGTCCTACAATACTTTCTGAGCTTCTCCCTGCCCGCACCTTCCATTTGTCTGGCAACACTGATTCCTCCCTTTTTCATGCTAGCTGTTCATTTGGGGAGCTGCAGTGACCTTCTCCTGCAAGGTTTGGAAATGGACTTCAGCAAACCTCAGATGGTTTATTCTTCCACGGCCAACCTGGAAATCTGATATTGGGTTCCTTTTGGGAACTTCTTCCAGGATGACAGTGAATACCGCACTCTCACAGAGCTCTGGGAGACGAAGGAGATGTGGCTGGAAACGACAAATCTAGGGTCCGTGGGCAGTGCTGCTGGGGGCTTTCTCTGTAGCAGCTCCATGACTTGACTGTTCCTCCATTGGGTAACTTCCTTGTTCAGCTCACTAAGCTAGGCATCAGCTGGTTAATAAATGGCATTCAAACCAACCGGAGAATGACCAGTGGATACAGATTAGTGTCTTCTTGTGTTACTGGCTTTTGGATGATTGATGTCTGCAGACTTTCCTTTCAGATAATCAGGTTATGAAGCCTGATGTGAAGTATCGTTGGCTTGATTAAATGCAATGTCATGGTTCTAAAAAAATGAAGGCCTATTCAAACCCATTACTTATTCTACAGTAGTAAATGAGGCGTTTGGTTGCATAACGTTTGGTGCATAGAAAGGATACCCCTCATTTGCATTTAACAACCTATTACTTGCTCAAAATTCTATCAATGGTTGTGTTTATTGCAATAACTTGGTATACTGTTGATACCAGAATATAATTCATTAAATTCAAATGCATTCAGTTTTAATTCACTTTATATTGCTACTCCAATTACTGAGTTTTCCCATTGTATTTTAATAGCAGCAACCATGCAGCCTAAACTGCCTGACTTCTTTAAAAAAATTAAAAAATATTTATTCATTTATTTATTTATTTGTATGAGTGTTTTTGCCTCCTTTATGTCTGTAAGTGAACCATGTAAGTGCCTGGTGCCTGCACAGGTCAGAAGAAGGCATTAGATCTCTTGGAACTGGAGTTTTGGATGGTTGTGAGCCACTGTGTGAGTGCTGAGAATTGAACCCATGTCCTCTGCAAGAGCAACAAATGCTTTTAACGCCTGAGCCAACTCTCCAGCTCATGTAGCCCAGGCTGGCCTCATACTCGCTGTGAACCTGAGCTTTTGATCTTCTTTCATCCAACTAACAGTGTACAGACGTGGAACGCTGGGGTTTGGTTGTGCTAGGGGAGCTCTGTACCGACAGAGCTGCATTTCCCCCAGGAGAATCTGAGTGTAGCCAAAGTAATCTGGAGTAAAGCTGCACAAACGTCTGTAACTCTAGGCCCAGGGTATCCAGCATCCTGTTTTAGCCTTCGTTAGTATCAGGCACATATGTGGCTACACAGACATACAGAGAGGCAAAACAATCATCTATATAAAAGTAAATAAAACAAAATTTAAGAAGCAAGACCTATAGAGACATGCACCATGTTTTGTAACATAGTAAGCAAATGTCTTCATTAATGAAAAGGTGAGAGTGAATTGGAGATGGAATATCTGGTTTATCTGGCAAAAAAAAATATTGTATGTTTGTGGTCTTGACCCTTCAATTCTTCACTGGCTTATTGTTTTCTTTCTGCCAACACCCTGATGTGACATGGAATAATTTAAGCTGTCAAATGCTGACTCAGAGTTTGTCTTGAGAAGGCGACATGTTTGGAGTTGATGGGAGGTGCAGACTTGTCGTAGCAAGGAAACCAAATGAGTAGGAAAGGAATCACTGCCCCCTTCCACAGCTTATGTAGAGGCCTTGCTGGAATGTGTCCAGCCGCCCCTCACAGCCCTGGATCTGCATCTGGGAGGCCACTCTGTAGCCTCCAATAGGGGGATTCAAGTGTAGGCAAGTGCTTTTAGCTGGTGCTTTAGTTCCTCCTCCTCTCTGGTAGCTACATGACCTGGGAAGGGGAGTCTGGGTATGGATGGAGCCTGGGTACCTGGTGCACCCATGGAAAAGTACCTGCCAATTAGGACCAATTCCTTCAGACTCGGGCCAACAGAAATTCAACCTTAGTTGTGTTTGAGTCTTCAAACATTTTTGGTTTGTTGTAGCAGTCAGTGTTCTAAGTAATACAAAATGTCTGGTTCTAAATAATTTTAGTTCTACTTGGCTCCTGTGGAGGTCGTTGCCTTGGGCCTCCTCCGGCTGAAGTAGCTGACTCAGGCCTGCTCCAGTAGAGGCCACTGGCTCAGGTCTGTTCCGACAGATGTCCCTGGCATGGGCCTGCTCCCTCGGAGGTCCCTGACTCGTGCATGGTCCTACAGAGGTCTCTGGCTTGAGCCTGCTCTCTCAGCGTTCGCTTCCTTGTATCAGCTCTTGTGGAGGTCTCTGCCTCAGGCTGTAATTTCAGCTCCACTTGAAAGGTGGATGTTCACCTAAAAATTATTAGCATGTATTTTTACAAAATATTTAATATAATTGAGTATGCCAAGTGTTCAGAGAGGTCTCAAATTTTCCTAAGAGATTAATAGAGCAAATGGATTGAGACACTTGATGAAGCAGCTAATAAACAAATGACTACTTGTGTAAATTTTGCTGATATCATGCTGTTCACTTCCAAATAAGTTCATTTTTGATGTTAATATCCTGGGCAGATGGGAAAGATGCTGTTATTTGTGGGCAGACTGGAATTCTTATTTGCCGAGTGCATTTCACAGTTGTCTTTCTTTGTATTTCACTTCTTTCTAGAAGAATTTGCAAGGAGGTATAAAAAATGACTTAGCAACAAGGTTAATAAAATAGAAAAGCAGACTGTAGAAAGAGGAATGAGGAAAATATGCTACCTGTAATTATTCTCACGGCTGCTGTGACAAAGTTTCAACCTTGGGTCTAAGCTTTTTGGCAGGCTGGTAAAAGGCAGCATGATAAATTACGTATCAGCCTGAGCAAAGAGGAAGTGTGTTCCTGCCCCAAGGGAGGCTAAGCTTTTTGTAGTTTCAAAGTTTCTGAGGAATAGTCCTCAACGTTTTCATCTTAGGGGAACCCACGGGGAAGGAAAGCACAATGGCTTTGAGTAAAATCTCCAGCTCGAGCTTTATAAAATACATTGTTTACATCGGCGAGAAGTCACTATTGAGAGCCTGTCTATGGATTTGCTTTTCCAACAGCCTAGCTCTCCAGGACCTCGTTCAACTTACAGAGATTTGTATGGTCGCTTAAAAGAATCAATTTTCTTTGCTCAGTATGTGAGAACTCAGCCCAAAGGATACTTTCAAAAGCACTGTGACGAAGTGTCATTAGCCAAGGTTAACTGATATTTAAAGAGGATGATTTTCTTTGATAGGTAATTAGGTTTTTTAGAAATTCTGGTTTTGGGTTCACAGGTGGATTTTTAAGGAAACACTCCTATATCAAAGTGTAAGAATCCTTGTTAAACCCAAATCTTTCTCTACCTGGTCTACTGTGCTTTCATTACTCAGGGAAAACTGCAGCTCGAGGTGGTCGCATTAGTCATCATTTCAGAAACAAGAAGACTGAGGCTCAGGTGGGTCCATGACACACGGGCTGTGAAAAGACAGATCGAGCAAGAAACCCAGTCATATGACTGGGAGCTAATTTCCGCAACCTGATGTAGGCCTTCTTGACCTACTGTTAAGCATAATCTGGGATAATTCAACCAGCCAGTATTGAATATTAGTGACAAAAAGAACCATTCATAAACTATTTCTGTACCCCAGAATTCTTTTTAATTTTGCATTTCCTGAAACTGTGGTTCACCCATCAAATACAAATAGGAATAGCAAGTACAAATACTGAAATGAAAGTAATTACAACTATAATATTAATCTCTAATAGAATAGCACTATTTTTAAGATGGGTGGTACAGCATATTGTTCTTTCAATTCTCTGAAGACTTCCAAGCACTTAACATTACCTTAAACTCATTAAGATAGTGCTGAATCAGATATTCAATGTTATAACTTTATTCTTATTATTTATTTAGTACTATCAAAGGAGTTAGTTCTCAGTGGGAATTGATAGTGTTAAAAGAATGAAATATTTCATGTTCTAAAAGGACAAATACCATTTAACCAATACTTTCATTCTAAGATAACCAATAAAAATGTAGGAAAATATTAGCAAGTCTCCAATAAAAGTCTTCCTAATGCGTTAAACAGATAATTACTAAAGTATGCAAGTGTATATTGCTTTGATTTGCTCTGTGTTACCCTATAGAAGTAAAGAAGTTCATGTGGTTGTATTGCTTAAGGAAATAAAGACAGTGAAAATAGTTTACCAAGTTAAAACACAATCTCTGTATTAATTTCTGTATTCCTATAGCAATTACTGTAGCAAAATACCCGATAATCAACTGGTAAAGCATGAGAGGATTTATTTGGATCATAGTTTGGGGTTTTGGTTCATGGTTTGTTGGTATTACTGCTTTTGGGTTGTGGCAAAACAGGACATGGTGGGCAAGAAGCAGAAGTAGAAAGAAAAACAACATTCCAATATCTCTTTTGGAAAAGGGCATACAGCGATGCCCAAAACCTTCCATTAAACCTTAGCTTTCTCTGTGTATGTGTATGTGTGTGTGCGTGCACGCGTGTGTGTCGTGTGTGTGTGTGTGTGTGTGTGTCGCGTGTACATATGCACATCTGTAGAGGCCAGAGGTGGACATGGTATCCCGCTCTACCATTCTTTGCCTTGTTCCCTTGAGACCAGGTCTCACTAAAACTCCTGCTTGCTTTCGGCTAGACTAGCTAGCTGGGGTCCACCTGTCTCTGCTCCCCACTGCTGGGGTTAGAGCTACAGAAAGCCATGCTCAGCTTTGTATGTGGACGCTGAGAATTCAAGCCCAGGGTCTCATGCTTGCATCTTATCTGCTGAGGCATCTACTCAGCACCTGTGGGCCCAGCTCTTAGAGGTTCTGCACCTCCCAATAGTGCTAAGACGCTAAGCTGTCAACACAGCGGCTGTAGGAACTGTCAGATCTACCCCATAGAAATTTCTCTGGACCTATCCACTGGACTATAAATTATTTCTTGCTTTTTAAATGTAGGAATACTCTTTTTTGAGAAGTAAATGGCAATTTTAGGTTGGCTGTTTCTTCCAAAATATGTTTCATTATTATTAAAAATTTATATACTTGATTTTGACTTTAACCATATTGTCATTAATACAAGCTGTGTTTCAGCATAAAAATGGCTACCTGTTTTCTTGGACTCTGTTTTCCTTGGTGGAAAATTTGCCAGAATTTGGCTAATTTAATTAAAAACATTAATCCATTAGAACATAGGAAAATAAATGGATTGTCTATTTGTCCCTGGCTAACTTTCAGTCTGAATAATTAACTGCTAATTATAGGCTTGTGTCCACAGTCTAAGAATTTTTCATGTTCAAAATTAAATTTTCAGGTACTTGTTTCCAGGCCTGATGACGTGGGTTCAGTCCCTGAGACCCACAAGCTAGAAGGAGATATCTATTGCAACTGGTCTACTGACCTCCATATGTGTTCTGTTTCTCTTATTCTCTCTAACTCTCTCTCTCTCTCTCTCTCTCTCTCTCTCTCTCTCTCTCATGCTTCATTAAAATTTTGTCTACTCTTTTTTTTTTATTTTACTGAAAATAGATTTTTTTCTTATAATGTATTCTGACTATGGTTTTCACCTTCCTACCTCCTCCCAGTTCCTCTCCAACTCCCATTCTGTCTGGATCCACACCCTTTCTGTGTCTCCTTAGAAAACAAATAGGCATCTAATGAATAATAATAAAATAAGATAATACAAGAACAAACAAGTCAGGTAGAACAAAACAAACAGAAGAAAAAGAGCCAAGAAACACATACAGATACAGACACATGTTCTCCTTTCCCAAGGATTCCATAGAAATACAAAACTGGAAACCTGAAATATATACAAAGGACCTATAATGTTAAAAAACAAAAATGCTGTGACACAATGTTAGGAGACAAAGACCCTCGAAAGATGCACAGAGTTCCTTTTGTGTTGACCATTGCCAGTGCGTATGCGGCCTAACTCTAAGAGTGATTTGTTTCTCCAATGAGACTCCCTTGGAGAGAACTAATTTTCATTTGCAAGTGGTTATTAACTGGAGCTAGCTTCTGGATTAGGTGTGGGGAGGGTATGTCCACTTCTTTCCGCGCTAGGACCCATCGGGTGCAGACCTGTGCAGGTCCTGTGCATGCTGCCAGTCTCATGTGACACTGACCCTGCAGCGTTTAGAAGGCCTTGGTGTCCTCCATGCCCTCTGATTCTTGCACTCATTCTGCCTCCTCTTCTGCAGAGTTCCCCGAGCCTCTCTGCACACTATTCAGCTGCGGGTATCTGCATTTGTTCCCATATGCCATAGGAGGAAGCTTCTCTGATGATGGCTGAGCAAGACACTGACAAGACACGTATATCAGAATGTTTAGGAATCATGCTATTGATAATGTAGATTCCTTTGGCAGAAGAGTAGTATTTGGTTTTCCCTAGGTTCTTGGAAAATTTCTCTAACCTAAAGAGATACCAAAATTTCTCTAACCTAAGCAATGGCTTAGGAAGTTGGAGGCTGAGACAAAGGGATAGGATGTTGTGTAACAGTTTCCTCTTAGTAGGGAAGCTGTAGGGAAGCTCCTTAAGCAGGAAGGTAAACAGCACAAAAGAGCTTCAGGAAGTTCCTGAAACTGACCAGATCCACTATGCACCTACCCTCTAGATTAAGCAGTAAAAGTTGAGAGTCCTCAGAAGAGCAGAATCAAGCTGAAAAGAAGACTCTCAGACAGGCCAAGTTGCAAAGAACACTCTGAGACCAAACCAGCTGCCTGGAAGAAGCAGAAATCAGCTGAGTTTCCTGGAAGAGGTTTAGACCAACTGAGTCATCTGGAAAGGACTCTCTCCAACTTGTTGAGCTGCCTGCAGGCTATGTGGTGTGCTACAGGTTCCCAGTTTTGTGAACTGTTTCCCATGCTGGGACAGTCTTCCGTGATGCAGATGTCTTTGAGTTATTTATACTCCTGTAAGTGAGTCTTACCCATATTCTTATAAGTATGCCCCAATAAGACTCACTGTTTCACCAAGTTGGACTTTGGTAATATCTGTACTTTGGTCTGTTGTGGGCTCCCTGTCCGAGGTGAGTAGGCATGTGTGTTACATCTCTCCAGGAGAAGCTATGGCACAGCACAATTGGTGCCTGAACAGAGACACAATAGAACCAAAGATGAAACAGCTGACTGGAGCTGGTGGGAGCTCACTGACTCTGGACTGACTGCTGGAGAACCTGCATAGGACCGACCTAGGCCCTCTGAATGTGGGTGACAGTTGTGTTGCTTGGACAGTCTTTGCAGCCACTGGCCGTGGAACCAGTATTTATCCCTATTGCATGAACTGGCTTTTTGGAGCCCATTCCCTATGAAGGGATACCCTGATCAGCCTAGATACAGGGAGGAAGGCCTTGGCCCTGCCTCAAGAGATGTGACAGACTTTGTTGATAAACAAGGAGCAGGCCAGGTACATGCAGTACTAGGTCAGGCTTACAATCAGTAAGCTCAATATGATAAACAAATGACAAAGCCTGGGACTTGTTCAGGCTTACTCAAACATGGAAAACTGTAGCCCTGACCAGCCCTTATCCAGATCTAACCAATTAGAATGTACTAATATGATTGCCACTTGCTTAAGCCAGTCACATCTGAGATAAGCTAATTGCCATAGGACATCCCCCTTGGCTGTGCTTAAAAGGAGCCTATGGACTTCTCTTAGGGTCATCGCCATTTTACCTTTGTGTAGGATGGTCAGTTCCGTATGGTGGAATAATAAAACACTCTTGCTGATTGTATATATGGTCTTTATGGGACTTCTCCAGGACCCTAACACTGTGAGCTAGTGCAAACGTACAGAGTTACTAGTTGCTTTTACCCAATAACACTGAATCATGGGAGCTGGGATTTCCAAGCCTTAGGAGTTGCTGATCAAGCCAGGAGCATTGTGTTTCCCTTGTCCCTGGTCCCTACAGGAGGGAGTGAGGTCATAATCCTTCTATGGGTAGTAAGGTATGCAACTAAGGCTAAGCAGCATGTGTGGGGAGCATCTGTGGAGGAAATTCAGATAGTTGTCTTTTTATGTATGACATGTATTAGCATTCCTTTGTGCTATAACAGGGGTCACATGGTTCTTCCTATGGGTCATGAGACATGCAACTAAGGCTGGCTGAGTCATCAGGATTAGGAGTGTCTGTGGGAGGAATCCCAAATGGGAGATTTTATCTGTGTGGTATAAGGTGACAGGACTGTTTGATGAGTGGGGTTCATCACGTGAAGACAGAGATGCCCTGAATGCAGTTAAAGGTTACGGTGAAATTTGCAATCATTGAGATTAGCATACAAAGATCAAAATGTCGGCAAGCAGCAGCAGGGGTTGCCTAGCCTCCACTGAGTGTGGTTAGAAATGCATCTGAGGCCAAGATGGCGGCCAAGCAGGAGCTGGTTTGTGTAGAGGACCAATTGCAACAAGACAGGCAGATGCAGCAGCAGCACCCTCCATGTTAGCCTCTGATTCAGCAAGTAAATTAGAAAAACAAGAGGATGAAAGAGAAATGGTAAAAGCAATAAAAGATACCCCTCAAGACCAACCTTCAATAGAAAAAGAGGAAAGATTTCCAATCCACCATGTAGATGGAGGCATTCACCATGGACCTGCACAAGAAACTGGAGGAATGAGGAAACACTTGATGTCACCTGAGCTGCTGCGATTAGGGGAGACGTCTAACAAGCAGAGAAAGAGCCTGGATCAGCCTGGCTTGTGAAACTGTGAGACTTGGGTGAGGACAGGATCAGTCTGACTGCTATGGGGGCAGAAAACTGAGTAATGTAACTTAAGGAAAAGCCTGCAAACCTAAGTCCTTGAAAGAGTGGCTTATCAAAGCCATTATGAACACTTGATTATCTCCATCTTAAGTCCCCACACGTAGTGGGGACTGGAGGACCCCAGATGAGGGGCAAATGCTATTAACGGAACTAGGAAAAAGGAAAGCCAGACAGAGCTGTGTTCACAGAGGACCCAGAAGGGACCTTGAGGTTCTTGTGGAGAGTTAGTGTCTTTGCTGAGGCCTGGTGGTGGGACAAGATCTTCATATAGTAGGAAAGGCTTTGGCAGATCTCAGTGACTTACACCAGCATGTAAAGAGTGTCCACAGAGGGATAAAGCAACCCAGAGGAGATAACATGGCAGTGGGAAAGAACTCTCTGGCTGGCTAGAAGACAGATGTGATAAGATTTGTGTCTCACTGGAATTCTTAAGGAATAAACTGATAGAAGCCAAACTGTGTGCAAAGGAGCTTACTGGCTTGTCCTATGGGTTTCTTAGTCTGTTTTCTTATAGAACCCAGGACAACCAGCCCAGGAATGGCACCACCCGCAACGGACTGGGCCCTTTCTCATCAGTCACTAATCCAAACTTCCTTTTGGATCTTATGGAGACATTTCCTCAACTGAGCTTCTCTGCTCTCAGATAACTCTAGCTCCTATCAAGGTGACATGAGCAGCCAGTACAACTGAGTCCTTGTCAGACTGGCACACAAACGCATCGCTATTAATCCACAAGCCTCCCTTTCTTGTCGCCAACATTAAAACATAAGTACCTTTAAAAATTCAAACAAATTAATAGTCTGTCTCTTTACAATATCCAATTTCTTTAAAAGTCCAAAATCTTTTCAAAGTTTTTTAGCTATTGCTTCCTGGAAAAATCAAAATTAAGTTAAATACTTCTTAACTTCAAGAGGAAGGAATCAGGGCAAAGTTATAGTCTGAATAAAACAAGACCAAACTCCCACAGCTTGCATCTAGGCTCCGGCTGACTTCCCTCCACTGCTGCTGCTGTTCATGGTAGCTGGCCCATGGTTCTGGCATCTCCAAAATGCTTCGGTCTTCTGCCGTAGCCAGGCTGCACTTTCACCAATAGCCTCTCCTAGGCTTTCGCTATGGCGCCAAGCCCCAACTTCTTTGCATGACCCCATCCACTCCCAGGCCTTCAACTGCCACTGAGGCTGTATCTTCACCAAAGGCCTCTTGTGGCCTCTCACAGTGCCTAACCTTAGCTGCTCTCCATGACACTGTCATGTCTTCAGTGCCGTCTGGGTGACTCTTACACATTACCAAGTATGGCTGCCAGCACAAGGTACAACCTTGAATGCTTCTGGAAAATAGATTCTGTGTGCTGACCCTGAGGAAACACTTCCCAGATTTCACCTCAGTGATGTGGTCTCTTCTTAATCACTGCTAATTCATTCACTCCACCCACAAATGGACTGGGACCTCCCCCAACCGTAACTAATTAAGAAAATGCCTTATTAGATCCTATGGAGGCATTTTCTAAAGTGAACTTCCCTCCTCTCAGCTGACTCTAGCTTGTGTCAAGTTGAAGAAAGACTAGCAAGTACAGCTATGGGCCATGCATGCTGAAATACTGACACTCTAGGCAGGATGTTCCTGCTTGTTCAATAAAGGCTTGGGCATTGTGGGTAGGATCAATAGCTTTCCAACTGATTTTAAGGCCTTTTCCATAACATAGAGTTCACATCTGGTGCATACAACACATACGCCTGTGGCTAGCGAGGTTGTAGGTCCCAATGGGAAAACCACTTCTGTGATATTATAAAATGGATTTGATGTGCCTATCAAACTACCTCTTAAACATGTGTGCTTGCCCCTACAGATTACCATTATTGTCAACCTCAACTCATAACCATTGCTGATGCTCCAGAGTCAGAACAAGTGACAGTGGCTATGGCACTGTGGGACATTGAGGAGCACCTTTAGTCACTGTCTTAGGGTTACTATTGGTGTGATGAAAACCCATGACCACAACAACTCTTATAAAGGAAGACATTTAATTGGACCTGGCTTGTAGTTCAGAAGTTTAGTCCATTGTCATCATGGTGGGAAGCATGATGACATGCAGGCAGATATGGTGATAGAAAAGTAGCTGAGAGAGTCCTACATCTGGACTGGCAGGCAGCAGGAAGAGAGAGTGAGTCCCTTGGACCTGGCTTGAGCTACTGAAACCTCAAAGCCTGCCCCCAGTGACAAACTTCCTCCAAAGCATTGCAGACTATTGCTATTGCCCTTGGTTACCTCTGAGAGGTGGTTTGTGAGCATACTGCTGCAGCTTGCTTGCTGGCAGGGACCTTAAAACACCATAGAGTTGTGGCAATAAACATGTACCTCCACCATGAGTCTGGACTCACAGAAAGCTAAGAAATGGGCTGGATCCAGCCACGGCTTTAATCCTACCCATATTGCTTGGTAAATTAGAGACTCATGTAGTCAGAAAAAGGGATAGATATACAGTAAAGAGAGATTCAAAGATGAAGAAAACCTCTAAATGGTTTACAGTGTGTTAAAAATATATGCAGACTAAAGGTTAAAGTCCCTAAAATAAAAAAGAGAGTAGTTGGGTGTGGTGGTACACACCTTTAATCCAAAAGCTTGGAGGCAGAGGCAGACAGATCTCTGTGAGTTCAAGGTGTGGTAGCACATGCCTTTAATCCCAAAGCTTGGGAGGCAGAGGCAAACAGACCTCTGTGAATTCAAGGTATTGTGGCACACACCTTTAATTCCAGCACTTGGGAGGCAGAGGCAAGTGGATCTCTGTGAGTTCAAAAACAGCCTGGTCTACAGAGGGTGTTCCAGGACAAAGATACACAGAGAACCTGTCTCAAAAAGCCAAAAATTAAAAATAAAAGAAATGAGTTTAAAATAAAGCCACTTAAAGACGAAAAAATATGCAGAGAATCTTGAAACTGTATGTTATTGTGCTCTCTTTGAATTGTTTGAATGCTGAAGAAGGAGCAACAGCTGCTAAAAGATATTTGCTTATAAATGCTGCTAAATTAATCCAAGATAGGTATTTTGAACATACCTTGACTTCAAAATTGAACTCAAAAGGTATGTTACTTTGGAGAAGAGATTTTGCTTTTGTTTCCACAGGAAATAAGAGGCTGAAAATTCATTCTGAGTTAAGAAAAATCAGGTTTGATCAAGGAAGACCACTTGAGAAATCTCTGGTAGGAACAGATGGCCTGGATATCAGAGTTCTACATCCAGAACAGATTCGACTGCTGCCTGAGATGATCAAGACTCACAGGATACTCCAGTCAGGACTTGATCATAATTCTAAATTTTCTTTAGGTCCCCATAAGATTATCAGCACCCCACCCAACTGGAAGTAGCCTGGAATACTACACCCACATTCCCCCAAAATGGACTATGGCTATTTTCCTTTGTTAAAAAAAAAAAAAGGAAAGAAGGGGAAGCGGTGCAGGAGAACAATTCTATATCTGTCAATTATGTTTCAAATAAACGCTTATTGGTCAGTAGTCACACAGGAAGTAGAGGTGGGGCAATAAGAATAGGAGAATTCTGGGAAGCAGAAAGCTCCCTTGGCAGTCCTGCCCAGACTACAGAAGAAGCAAAATGTGACCTGCCCTGCTGAAAAAGGTACTGAGCCATGTGGCTAATATATACTAGAATAATGGGCTAATATAAATTATAAGAGCTAATACAAAGCCTGAGCTAATGAGCCAATCAGTTTATATCTAATATAGACTCTCTTTGGGGCATAACAGCTGCAGGAACCAAGCAGGACATAAACCTCAACAAGCGGGCCATCATGTTACAGAATGATGCCCAACAAATCAGGCCCCTCATGTTACAGAATGGCACGGCCAGGGAGACAAGCAGGCCCTTCATGTTACATTTAGGTTTTCATTCAAGAAACCAGTGGAAGACCAATTTGCTTCATAGGCAAGTTTGGAGGTAGAATCTCCAATCAATTAAACCTTTAGATAACATGAAATACCTTGAGGAGAATCACTTAGGTAAGCTGCTTGGGAAACTGTATCAAATAATAAATGCTTGATATGTAAACTGCTGTTTGAGGCAATTTGCTATGCACTAATACATGATCACTACAATAGATATAAACATTCCAGATGTGTGACCCTAAGCCTCAGTGTACTTACTTTAGGATGGGGAACAGTCCTATATAATAGTTCTGAAAATTCAAGTGTGAAATCACATGAATGTAGAACTTATAACAGTGCCTAGTGTATATGGAGCTAAAAAGTTTACTATTATACAGCAAACACATATTCTACCCCTCTAGGGAAATAGAACATGACAAATAGGCTTGACATCCATTTATATTACTTCATAAATATAAGTGATTAATGATTTTAAAATATAAACCTTACTCTGGTCATGGAGTGAATAAGAATCTGATAAAGGGCTGGAGAGATGGCCAAGTAGCCAAGGGTGCTCTTTCAGAGGACCCAAGTTCTGTTTCTTGCTCTCATGCTGGATGGCTCATGATGGCCTGGAACTCTACTTCCTAGGAATCTAGCTCTTCTGTCCTCTCATGTGAACATACGTATACACACACACACACCTACACACACACATTATTTAAAATAATATACATTTTTTAAAAATCCAATACATTTTTTTCTCCAAGTAGATAGCCCATTTTCTCAGAATAACTTAATCTATTTTCATGTTGACTAAGAATCACTCTTTTGTGGGTTAGTTACTTACATACAACCACAGTTGTCTTGGGACTTTCTGTGCTGCCATCAGACAAATGCTGTTTGAACTGCTTTAATTTTATTGTGTATTCTGATAATGATAATACAAATTCTCCCTTCATTTTTTTAATTTTTCCATTTATTTTATGTGTATAGCTATTTTGCCTACATTAATACATGTACACCACATGCAGGCCTGGTTCCCATGGAGGTCAAAAATATTTCCTGGATCTAGAGGGTGAGTTGAGACACAATGTGGGTGCTGGGAACTGAACCACGGTCTTCTGCAAGAACAATCAGTACTCTTAACCACTGAGCCATCTCTTTACAGCTCTCTCCCTTCATTTTTGGGATAGGTAACCTCTGAGACAGCCCCTTAGGATTACTTCCTCTTGGAATTCATGTCCCTGGGCAATCTCTTCAGTTATGTGTGCTGCATGTGGTAAAGATGGCTATTGCTTCTGTGAGCAGATTGCAAACACACTGTGCTTCTCTCGGGTACTCTCCCTTGTTCCCTGGAGCACTTTGAGAGAAGCCAGCTGACTTGTGAGCTGCTCTGTGGGAAGGTCCATACAATAAGGACTTCTAAGCCTGACAGCATCAATGAGGATCTGAAGCCTTAGTCTCTTGGGCTTGGGGGGAACTGAAGCATAAATAGATGAACTTGAGAGCAGATCAAATCCAGTTGAACCTTTACATGAGACCAGAGCTCCAACCTGACTCCTTAATTACATTCTACTGAAAGAATTTGACCTGGAACTGTCAAGTTAAACCAAATTTACATTACGTATTCACAGACACTGGAATGGTAAGCATTTCTTGTTTTCAGGAGCTAAATTTTGGATATTTTCTATAGATTTTAGGTACTAACACGATTCTTTTCAATTCACATGAACATGATATGTTCTTATTCTTAAAAACATTTAGAGGGTTTAAATTGATATCACTTAATATTTGTAAGTCATCTTAGGACCAAGTGATTCCTTTATTGCATTATGTTCAATTAGTGCATTGTATTCCATTCAAATTACCCGGCTCCTTTTATGTCCCTCAAAAAATTTGAGTTTTCTTTATATATATTTCTTATTAGATTTATTTTTAGTTATTTTGTCCTTTCTGTTGGTATTATGAATGGGGATAATTTCTACTTGATTATTGTTTGTATGTAGGAAATTAATTGAATTTTGTCTCTCTTTCCAGTAATCTCCCACTTAATTGAATTCTATTATTAGTTTTCATTGTTTTCCATTGTGTCTCTTGGGTTTTCTATATAGACAATGATCAAGTGTTCTTTTTAAAGCAAACTTAAAGACATAGAACATGAAGTTAAAAAATTCATGTTAATGTGTACCCCTGATACATATATTATAAACAAACTGTAATGTGGAACCAAGAATTTGGAAATAAATAAAAAGGTGGTAATCATTGTATTCATTTATTTCTTTCCATTGTCTAGCATACTTCCTAGTAGAGAAGTTACTGAACAGATGGTGAATAAGCAACTGAACAGATGATCTCTATTTCCTTTCATTTGGTTTCTTAGGTCCCAATTTAATCTCCTGAGTCACTTTATTATGAGGTTCTACCATGTCCCTGGCTGAGCCCATGTTAGATATGATATTTACTAAATTATTGGCACACCATCAATAGGATCCAAATAAGACTATTACTAACCTAAATACCCATCATTTATTGGGGAAGAGAGTATGAATCCTGGTAGGTGGAAGTTTCTGTCCTACCGGGTCCCACAGCTGTACAGTCCCAAAGAAACACACAGAGGCTTATATTAATTATAAACTGTTTACCCTATTAGTTCAGGCTTATCATCAACTAACTCTTAAAACTTAACCCATAATTTTTGTCTATGTCTACCCATGCAGCTTGGTACCATTTCTCAGGCATTCTCATTTTGCTTCCTCTGTATTTGGCTGGTGACTGTATCTTGGTCTTTTCTCTTTCCCGAATTCTCTTAGTCTGCCTATGCTTCTTGCCTGGTTACTGTCCAATCAGTGTTTTATTAAACCAATATGAGTGACAAATCTTTACAGTGTACAAGAGCATTATCCCATAGCATTTCCCTTTTTTCTTTTCAGAACAAGATCCTGAGTATTATCTGCTTTGTTTAGCTTTTATTCTATTACCCATAATAACTTATAACCAACACACTAACACAAAAATCCATAATCCATTTTTATGTGAATGAGGGAGTTGTTGAAATAGGAGCGGCAGGGCTGTGTCCCCAGCACCCCAGCTGCCTGCTAGCTTATGCCCAAAATAACAACACACAAACTGTATTCATTTAAAGACTGCTTGGCCCATTTCTATCTAGCCTCTTCTAGGCTAATTCTCACATATTAATTTAGCCCATTTCTAATAATGTGTGTAAGCACCCCAAGGTGCGCTTACCAGGAAGATTCTAGCCTACATCCATCCTGGCTCTGAGCTTCATGCGTCTGCCTCAGAGCGCAGAGCTATCGTGTCTACCCGGGAGAGGTGAGCATGGCATCTTTGCTCCTGAGAGCAGAGCTGTCGGCTCTCTCCGGGAGCAGAGCAGAGTCTGAACTCACTTCCTCTTCCTCCCAGCATCCTATTCTGTTTACTCCTCCCACCTATGTTTTAACCTATCAGGGCCAAGGAGTTCCTTTATTGCTTAACCAATGAAATCAACAGATTGATATATGACACTCCCACATCACTTCCCCTTTTTCTGTTTAAACAAAAAAAGAAGGCTTTAACTTTAACGGAGCAAAATTACATGTAACAAAACAGTTATCAAGTAAAAATTACAATAATCTATATCATAACTAAGGAAAAGTATAACTATAACTAACTATTCTTCAACTCCTTCAAAGACTCCAGAAGGATATAATATTACCTAAGCAAACAAGAAATCAGCAACTTTCAAACTCTAGAAATGACAGAGACATCTCGCTGCCTGTATAGTCACCCTAAGTTCCTCTGTACCGTTGGGGCATCCATCTTCAGCCTACAGGCCCATAGTTTCCAGCAGACATTTCCTTTTTCTTTTCTCTCCCAAGTCTATGTATATTTTTAAACACACTGTAAACTGTTTAGAGATTTTTTTCATCTGAATCTGTATTTACTGTATATCTCTTTTTTTCTGACCACACGAGTCTTTAATCTACTGAACAATATGGCTAGGATTAAAGCTGCAGCTTTGGGGTTGGGGTCTACCCCATTCCTTAGCTTTCTGAGAGTCTAGCTCCTTGGTAGAGGTACTGGTGGGAAGTAATTTATTCCCACAACTCTGTGGAGTTTCTAGGCCCATGCCACTGGCTATTCATAAACACCATTTAAGTGTTTGTGGCAGAGCTTCTTAAAAGAACTGTGAGGTTTTTGTCATTAATACTGAGTCAGGAATCCTCTCTTAAAGGAGCCATTCTTCTGCTCACTGCCAGCAAACAGAGCTGCCAGAGAAAAGACAGTTACCAGGAAGCTACACTGTACTTGACAAGAGTACTGTTCTTGTCTATCTAGAACCCTTCTTTTTTTTCTTTTTTAAAAACTTTCTGAATATTAACCTTCATCAGGCAATGAAAGGAGACAGAGACAGAGACCCACAATGGAGCACTGGACTGAAATCTCAAGGTCCAAATCAGGAGCAGAAGGAGAGAGAGCACAAGCAAGGAACTCAGGACCGCGAGGGGTGCACCCATACACTGAGACAAGGGGGATGTTCTATCGGGAACTCACCAAGGCCAGCTGGCCTGGGTCTGAAAAAGCCTGGGTTAAAACCGGTCTCGCTGAACATAGTGGACAATGAGGACTACTGAGACCTCAAGAACAATGGCAATGGGTTTTTGATCCTACTGTACCTATTGGATTCGTGAGAGCCTAGGCAGTTTCGTGGATGCTCACCTTACTAGACCTGGATGGAGGTGGGTGGTCCTTGGACTTCCCACAGGGCAAAGAACCCTGATTGCTTTTTGGGCTGTCGAGGGAGGGGGACTTGATTGGGGGAGGGGGAGGGAAAGGGGAGGTGGCGGTGGGGAAGAGACAGAAATCTTTAATAAATAAATTAAAAAACAAACAAAAAAAAACTTTCTTGGACTTTATTTGGAAATTCTTGCCAAACTTTTATGTGCCATTTGTAGATGGAATTTTCTGTCCCACCTGCAGTTGTTCAGTCCCATAAAAAACACACAGGGGCTTATATTAATTATAAACTGTTTGACCTATTAGCTCAGGCTTATTATTAACTAGCTCTTATGACTTAATTTAACCCATAATTCTTATCTATGTTTAGTCACATTGCTTGGTACCTTTTCTCAGTGAGGCATTCTCATCTTGCTTCCTCTGTGTCTGACTGGTGACTGCATCTCTGCCTCTCCTCTTCCCAGAATTCTCCTAGTCTCGTTGTCCATCTATAATTCCTGCCTGGCTACTGGCCAATCAGCATTTTATTAAACCAATATGAGTGACAAATCTTTACAGTGTACAAAAGCATTCTCCCACAGCAAATCTCTGCAGACATTAAAGAATAGATTGATATTAATATTAGTGTGTTTCTTTCCTTGTGTCATATGCAGTGGCACAAATAAGGCAAATGTACCTCCCCTTTGAGCAGGGATCATTAAAAACTTCTTGTTTACACTGAGACAGGCAGAATATACAGCAATGTAATGTTGCAGGAGGAACTGAGAAACATGCAAAGGAGAAAATTGTATGATCTGTCCAATGGAAAGGAAAGGTAAAAAGTCAGAACAAATATGAAAACCAGGTACATGTTGTTATCAAGAACACATTGAATCAAATGTCTTGTGGTAGTGATGGTGCTATAGAAGACAGTCATTACCGTTGCCTAGCATATGAGCATATGTGGACATGGATCTAGAATAGTTAAAGATCTGAGCTGAACAGATTCCATAGGAAATATCATTCAGGGGAAAAGTGGAAGCCATGATCTGAGCAAGAAGCTGAGGAGCTAGGCTCTCTATTCCAGGTACAAGGAAAACCAGCTTAAGAGTGACACAGGCTGATGGACATTTTCAACAAAGCCTTCTCATCCAAACGGTGGAACCTGAATTGGGCTGGGGGTCAATAACAGAATTTGAAGGAATTGACAGGGAATGTTGAAGATGGGGGAGCAGGAGAGAGGTGTTTCTAGACTGGAGACAGGTGGTGGCAATGAAATTTGGAGGATTATCTACAGTACTACTTAGAAACATTCTCTAGCTAGGACTTTGGGACCTTTTGTCTGGACTTAGCTAGAGTTCTTTGTCATCATGATGATTAAAGAATTTTGAGAACTCTCTGATATTTTGGATGAATACACAATCTGTGTAGAATCTTCAGGATGATCTGAGAGTTAGTGGCTCTGAGGATGAAGTTTTAGTGACAATAAGTTTGCTTTGAAAATTTAAATATATTTTATTTATTTTAATAAAAATATATTTTAATATATTTTATTTATTTTAATATAAAACATATTTTAATAAAACAATGATATCTGTTACTTCTGAAATAATTCTACACAAAAACATAACTATGGGCTTTACACTATTAATTTTATGTGGCTAAGAAACATAGCAAAGCATCTTTTAAATAAATGCATAATCATACTGAGAAACTTGAAAGTTTTATGACCTGTTTTTTTAAGATTATTTTTCATTTTAAGTTTTACCTTTTAATTCTAATATATTCTGTAAAAAACTATTACTACTTTCCTGCCTGTAGTTTAGCTTATTATTAATCTGGTTAAATTAATGTGAAGTTAATGACTGTATTTTAGAATAACCTTCTAGAATGTAATACTTTTATTGGAACAAAACTATTTTTGCCAAAATTATGTGGAACTAATGAAAAATTAATTACTTTATAAAATGCTGGCTTTTTATCTAAAACTAATAATTCCTGTGCATCTCTTAATCCTCCTGCAAACAGTTGGCAAGAAATACAATCTAAGTTTCCCAGTTCAGATTCTCTGAGAGCTTCAGAGTCACTTTTATTTTTGTGTGATCCAACCTTTCAACTTCTCCACAACTTTAATCTTAACAAAACAATCTTCTAATTAAATTCAGGCATATTAGTCCCCCAAAGCAGGAATTGGGGGATGGGGGTAGAAACACCAAGCATAGTTTAGAGACCTCACACTCTAAAGCAGGGTTGGAGGGATAGGAACACCAAGTGTAGCTTAAATTTGGACCTCACACTAACAGTTTCCTTTCTTTACAGTTCATGCTGCACTTTTACATAATACTTTCCAATAAAATGGAATTTTAAAAAATCTTTTAAGTTGGTGCTCAGCTCAGAGCCTTTTATCCACAGTTTGCTGGGTTTCACTCCATTAGCAGATCATGCAGCAGAATAAATTCCGGAATCCGAGATTTTATTTAGAAGCATGTGAAGGGGTAGATTTCAGAAGGAAAATCCCTTTAAGCTCCCAAAACTCACATTCCTAAGATTGGTGTCGCATTGTTAGGGTGCCGTCTTGATTACGCCCTCACTCAAGAGCCACAACAGCAGATTTCACAGTTTTGTATTGGGGTTTACTTCAATAATTAAAACTTCAAACTGCCCTTTGTTGTTAGTTTTTTTAGTGACTCTCCTGTTGTAGTAGTATTTCATTTTAGTGTAACTATCTAGCAGAAGGGTTATTAACCCCGACTTTTGTTCTTAAAACAAATACTGTGGCCTTGTTTAGTGCCTAGCACTGCACCAGACTTTGTTTATGGAAGAGGCTTTCATAATCCTCTGAAGGAGAAAAAAATATTACCTGACTTAATTCTTAATTCTTTTAGCACAAGAAGAAAAGGGTCCAAATTTGAAGACAGGTTTGGAGAGCACCACACATATATTATTGAGAAACGTTCCTTTCCACAGACTTCTCCC
This sequence comes from Alexandromys fortis, assembly GCF_014885135.2. NCBI lineage: Eukaryota > Metazoa > Chordata > Mammalia > Rodentia > Cricetidae > Alexandromys > Alexandromys fortis. The sequence goes on from NW_026068037.1 coordinate 2,690,206, forward strand.
CTGGAAGATATTTTTTTCTCATACAGAGAATGGACCCTGTTTCTTAGGTTAATTGCTGGAATATGATGAGGTTCAGTTGCATTTTTAGTAATTTTCAGATTCTATTCCAGGACATTTGGGATAGAGCCCAAGAGCTTAGCATGTTTTCCTTTTTTCATGGTAAAATTGTGCAAATATGCATTAGAGTGTGAAAACAAACAGTCTAATACATTTTTTGCAAAGCTCTTTATGTTTACTGTTTATTGCAGATACCAGATCCTAATTAAAATGCGCTAACAAAAGCCAAGACACAAAGAACAAAGATATAACAAAACTTCATCTTTATAAAATATTTGTGATTAATCCTGGGGGGTTTAGGGCCTCAAAGCACCTCAGTGGAATTTTAAAAGGCTTCTTCCACCACGCCAGGGAGGTGATAAAATTCAGTACTATCAGGGGGTCCAAGAAAGATAAACCACACTGTGATTATTTTGGGGATGCAATCTTCCTATTAAAGAGGTTCTAATCATTCTTTGATTTGAGGTCCTGAAGGCTTTTTCCCCATTATATATCCCAAATGAATAGTAACCAGCTTGGAGAAGACGTGAACAAAGAAGAGATGCTAAAAACATTCCCTTTGGAAGAGGTGGCTGTTGATCTGTGTTTTGCAGAGAATTTCTGCATGAGTGTGGGACAGATTGCTCTTGGTCTTTTTTGGAAGAATTAAAAGAGTAAATGGAAATATGAAGAGTGGTGTTGCCTGATGGGAAGGAGAAGGGATTTTTAAAGTTTCCCCAATCTCTGCAAGGTATAGAAACTATTTTCCTCTTGCTATAATAAAATACCATGACCAAAAGCAACTTAAGGAGGGAAGGGCTTCTTTAATCTTATGATTTTAGAGGAACAGAGTCCATGATGCGGAGAAGAAATGGCAGGAGGAGTAGGAAGTAATTAGATCACTTTTCTTCTGCATGCAGGGAGCACAGAGAGAGAAAAGGAACCGGGCTACAAACCTCCAGTGTCCACTCCTCAGGGATGTACTTCCAAAGGTTCCATAACCTCCCAAACAACGTCACCCACTGGGGACCATGTAAGCATTCAAATACATGAACTTATGGGGAACACTTCTCATCAGTGTGCAGTATCAGATAACACCCACGAGAGCAAATACTTCAAAGTACACAGCACAACTGGTGCACAGCAGTGTGAAGAAAGGAGGAAATTACAAGGGCTAAGAAGTCAGAATTACTGCTTTAACCCTGCTCCAGTGGTTTGCATTAAAAAAAAATTTGTCTTTTAGGCAACTTATCTGTGTAGCTATTTATTACAGAAGAGCAGATACAGGAAAATGGTCTGATGTGTTTTTAAAGATGGGGAAAAGTTGGGGCTAGAGAGATGGCTTAGGAGTTAAAAACACTTGATGCTGGTGCAGAGGACCCTGTTTGTTTTGCAACAAACCCATCAGTTGGGTCACAACTAATTGAAACTCTAGTTCCAGGGGATCTGAAGTTCTTCTTTGGCCTCTGTGAGCACTTATGAATGTAGTGCATACACACACACACACACACACACACACACACACACACACTGAAAATGTTAAAATGTAGAAGTGTAAAAGCCCTCACTTACTGCAGTGCTTCTCCAAGCCTGGTTCCATAAAGTCCACAGAATGGAGCAGAAGAGATGCTGGCAACATCTCCAGCAGAGAGAGCAGTGGGTACAAAGATGAGACGTTGAACTTAATGTCGAGGAGGTGTTGAAAGAAGGCCAGTGTAGATAAAGAGGCAAAACATGAGCATATTTCATCCCAGTAGTGATGACTAGTCATTGGGAGCATAAGCAAGGGAGTTAAAAACTCTTTTGTAGTGATAAGGGTGGCGGGCTGTGGCCTGGCTCCTGGCTAGCTTTACCTGAAATGATTACACGGAAACTGTATTCATTAAAACACTTGGTTTCAGCCTCTTATTGTCTAATCCTCACATCTTGATTAACCCATTTCTAATAATCTGTGTAGCACCATGAGGTGGTGGCTTACTGGGAAAGATCTTAACCTGCATCCATCTTGGAGAGGAGAGCTATGGCATCTGACCAGCTATGCTTTCTTTCTCCCAGCATTCTGTTCTGTCTACTCCACCTATCTATGTTCTGACTTATCATGTCAAGCAGTTTCTTTATTAATTAACCAATGAAAGCAACATATAGACAGATGACCTTCTTCCATCAGACCTCTTTCGTGAAGGGGAGGGGCTAGTGTGTGAGGAGTTACTGGACCCACAGGAATGGGTGGGTGGAGTCGTCTAGGCAGAATTTAGACAAGAGGATGTAGCACTGAACTCCACAGAGCACATTTCAGGTAGGAGACCATGCCCTTATTAAAGGAAACACAGCTGGGTGGGAAGAAGCCAGGCTGGTGGTCCCAGAAAGTAGAAGAGAGCTCTTCAAGATGGAGGAGGGTTTAGCTGCATGAAAAGAACTGGAATAATTTTACTGATTAACTTAACCAGAGAAAGCTGCTTAATGCTCCATGTGAAAACAGTTTGGGGGAAGTGAATAGAAGACAGAAGGGTAGAGATGATGAAGTTAAGAGATTATCTGGCTGGGTGGGGGGAAACAGAAATAAGAGAAAAGCTCCAGGGTGGTATGAAGTCTAAGGAAGATGGTTATTTAAGACAAGAGTTGAACATGTTTTTAAAATGATGGAGACAATAGGAAAGAAGAAGATATGCTGACCAATGGGAGATTTCCAGAAGAGTGGGAAGGAATCAGCATGGGAGGAAGGCCTGTCTGTAACAAGCTTTAGAAAGCAGAGAGACTGTGGTGGAAGAGGACGTCGGGGGAATGCAGAGGGTTACAGATGCCAGGGAATCTCTAGGCTTCGTAATGTAAAGCCAGGGTTTGTCTGGTGGCTCTTATTTCCTCTGTAAAGGAGTAGGCAAGGCCATCTGTTAACTGTAATGGAAGAGGCATGAAAGTTAGAGATTTCAGGAAACTGAAGACACTTTAAAGCAGTAATTAAAAACCTAAGAGAAAAGCCACCAGGTAAATGTAACATGGTTATTGAGCAGAACCAAGTACCTAGATGTGATTAGTGCCATGGACTTACAATGATATCCATGGTTATGAGCGTCTACTAACAGGCAGGCACAGTGGCAGGGACACATGATAGTTCTTCACAATGCAGTTTAGGAAATGAAGTTCAAGACATGAGGAAGAATCACAGTTTTCCTTGGGAACTAGAGATAAATACGTATGAGCAACTGAAGAGATGGAGAGAGAGAGAGAGAGAGAGAGAGAGAGAGAGAGAGAGAGAGAGAGAGAGAGAGAGAGAGAGAGAATTCACAGAGGGCAAGCACAACAGTCAAGAAGTGTGAGAAACACGGATCCTGGAAGACTAAAGGAAGTTATCAGGTGGGGTGAAATATGTGAGGTTGTGGAGAATGTGAAGAGGACTGAAAAATTGTAGCATGAATAATAAAAAGCCAGAGACAGATATTGGGGTTCAATCTGAAGATCAGAAAATCAAAGCAGCTAGCCACTCCTGCCTCCATGAATCCTCAGAATGAGACTGAACTGAGGCTGGTCTCCTCCATTTTATATTCCTGTCTAGCCCTGGGATTAAAGGCATGCACCACTATGGCCAAACTTTTATGGTGAACTAGTGTGGCTACTGGCGTAAGTTGTGGCTACAACTACCTAGGCTGTATGACTGACCAGTGTGTCTGTTTTACTCTCTGATCTTCAGGCAAGCTTTATTTATTAAAATACAAATGAAATATTACATTTCCTTTTGCATAAAATTAAAGGCTATATAATAAAACTATATATAATAAGTACAATGACTATATAGAATATATAGAAGCAATAAATACATCAACAATTTCTAGTCTATTTACATTTGACAAATTTAGAGAAAATATTCTCTTATCTATCCTATCTTGGTAAGTCCAAAGTCTTATTCCTAATTTATTTTCTATCATAACTTTCTTTCTGCATATGGTAAACAAGGAAAATTATAGCTATCTACTCTTCAACTCCCTTAGAGACCAAAGAAGGATATAATATTAACTGAGTAAGCAGGAAGTACAAACAAGCAATTTCTGAAATTTGTAAGAAATGACAGAAACAACTGGCTGGATGGATAGTCACCCAAAGTTGAGGCATTCATATTTGGCCTACAGGCCTAGAATATCTGACAGATTTTTCTATGAAGTGGGGTTTTCGAAGGACTACCTTACCTTGTCTGGGCAAAGTTTGGCAGTCGCTCTCTTTTGTGTCCTGTTTATCCCATTAGGACAGCATACTGTCAGTAGTTGAGGCAAGGACACTTTCTTATCCAATGGCTTGCTTTTGTCATAAAAAAGTAAACTCCATGTGGAGTTTCTTGAATGCCCAATATATTCTCTGAAGTAGATTGGTGATGCCAAGAGCAGACATGTCTCTTTGTCAAAAACAGAGAAAAAGGAGCCTATGTTATTATTAAAACATCTTAAATGTCATATTCTGGGGATTTCTGAAGTGTAAGAAGATGACCTGTCTATCTAAAATATATCTTTGTTTGACCTTGAAAACATACCTAATGTGACTACACGTTCAATTATAATAGGTAATTAACTACTAACCTGCATTCCCTTTTATCCTAAACAGTTGGTAACAATAATTTTCAAGGACTAGAAATTTGTATTACATAGGCACAATACCTTGAACAAGAATAAAAATGTATGTACAGTATGTAATAACAAAATTAATCCCAAATTTCTGTCAACATACAAAATTTGTATACAATATACAAAAATCCAATCCAATGTAAAACATTTAAAACTATTAGTTGCTTTTTAAAAGTAGATTCAATAATCTACCTTTTAATCATATCATAACCATATACTCCCCTTTTTCTTTTCAAAACAAGAACTTGAATCTAATTTTCCTTTGTTTAGTTTTCTTCTGATCATTACCAATAACAACTTGTAACCAATCCTCCTAAACAATGACAAATATACATAGCCAATTGAACAACCAAAACCCACTCACCCCACCTCTTGGGAATGTGGATGTCATATCCTTAAATTTATTTTCTGCTGTCTGAGGGTGATGATTTCTTTTTTTTTAAAAGATTTATTTATTATGTATACAACATTCTGCCTTGATATATGCCCACACACCAGAGGAGGGTGCCAGATCTCAGTAAAGATGGTTATGAGCCACCATGTGGTTGCTGGGAATTGAACTCAGGACCTCTGGAAGAGCAGCCAGTGCTCTTAACCTCTGAGCCATCTCTCCAGCCCCCAGGTGATGGTTTCTTTAGGGGATCCTAAAAAGAAAAATTTGGGTTAATTGTCAAATTCTGGGAGAGGCAGCTGTGTCATTTGTTGTCCAGTCTCTGCATCAGGGCTTGTCTTAAGTCCTGGCTAGAGTAGTCTGTGAGGCTGGATCATCTCAGTTAGCCACCTCGAAATCGTGCTGAGCAGTTTGTAGTCCAAAGCCAATCGTTAGGTGGTCTTCTTGAGTTTAGTGATGTTATCATAGTCCTGCTTTTGGAGACTCCAAAGATTGCTGTTAGATATGCTCATGGTTTGCTGCAGAAAACTGATAGAGACTCAAACTGGAAATCATGTACAGGAAGGTAGATGAAATCTTTTCTAGAATTAGTTGGTACTCTATCTGATCATTAATATCATCATAAAAGTTTAACATATGTATATATATATGTAAGCTTAATATATATGTATATGATTTTTACATATTAATCTTATAAATCTTATACCTTAAGAAAAGCTGTTACATGGTCAATGTAAAACTAAAGGATAATGAGATTAGTAGCAATAAAATAGTCCTTAAATATTTGTTTTTTTCTTCTGTACCATATCAGGTGGCTCTTCTGACATGAGACAGAGATTTTGGATTTCACTTTAATAAGCATGCTTGGGTGTAGAGAAGGAGAGAGCCACACTCCAACTCCAAAATTAATTGTACTGGAATTACAAAAAGACCATTTGCATATATATCTGTAGAGAACAACAGAAACAAACATTTGGGAAGATTTATGAAATTTTACCTTCTTGGAAATGTGATATGCCAATAGGCTAATTTAATCTTAGGCTAATTTTCTTGAGACATTTTTTTCTGGATTATTTGACCTTTTGCTTCAGATGTCCAGTGGTCTTCAGATTCCTTTGCTGAATTTTTTAATCTCCTGAAAACACAGAAACAAAACCCTTCCCCAACCCTAACTTTGAGGAGATTCTCTTTGGCAAGTTATATCTGATCAAATGAAAACTATTTGTTAGTTTTATAGGTTAGTTTAGATTAAACGGTCATGCTGTTTGATGAAATATCATCTCTTCTAATTAAGAGGTGTCTCTTGTTCAAATCGAATCTTTGTCAATTTTTATGATATCCATAGCTTTTCTTCTTCTGTGGAAACAAAAGCAAACTCCTTCCCCAATGTAACACATGTCCTGGTTTCCATTCTGAGCTCAGTACATCTTTAAAGTATATCAGCTGATTTAATTCTGAAGTTATTTTCTTCTATCCAATGTATCTCCACAGTTATTGTTTCTTTCTCATTAGCATTTAGAAAATTCAAAGTTAATAAAGCATTATAAATATATTTCTGGGGGTATTTTTTGTCCCTGTCTGTTTATTTAAGATACCCTTTAGAGAGACGGAGCTGGGAGGCGCAGGCGCCGGCAGACGGAGCTGGGAGGCGCAGGCGCCGGCAGACGGAGCTGGGAGGCGCAGGCGCCGGCAGACGGAGCTGGGAGGCGCAGGCGCCGGCAGACGGAGCTGGGAGGCGCAGGCGCCGGCAGACGGAGCTGGGAGGCG
>NW_026068037.1:2702552-2715332 GCF_014885135.2 Alexandromys fortis
AATAAATAAATAAATAAATAAATTAATTAAAAAACATAAAAAAATAAAAAAAGATACCCTTTAGAGTTTGATTTGCTCTTTCTCTTACTGCCTACCCTGAAGGATTGTGTGGTATACCTGTAATATGCTTTATATTATAATAAGCAAAAAACTGTTTTATTGTCTTAGAGTCATATGCTGGAGCATTGTCTGTCTTTATTTGTACAGACATACCCATGATGGCCATATTTCTAGCAAAGTGTTATTACTGAATCAGCCTTTTCCAAACTCAAAGCAGTCACCCTTTGAAAATGTGAATAGGTATCAATGGTGTGGTGCACATATTATAGTTTTCCAAATTCTACAAAATGAGATCTGTCAGATCTCATTCCTTTGAGCACCCTTTGGATTACTTCCTGCAGATAGTGTTGTTTGGTGGACATTTTCTTATAAATTCCTTGGCTTGTTGCCATGTGATAGAAAAATATTTTTTGAACTTTTACTATTGACATGATATTTTTAATAAAATTCTGAGGCCTTTAGTACATTTCCAATCAGTAATTGATCAATTTCTGCATTACCTTGTGCTAGTGGACCTGTCAGACACATATGGGATCAGATGTGTGTTATGTATATGGAATGATTTGTACCTGATTGCATCTTGTAACCAAATAAATATTAATGTCAATTCTGTATCATTTGGTATAAATTCAGTGGTTTCAATATGCAAAACATCTCATTTTACATGACGTGAATCACTAACTATATTGAGAGGTTCTTTAAAATCCCTTTGTACCATGATAATAGCATATAATTCTGACTTTTTGACAGAATCATAAGGACTTTGATTCACTTTACTTAAATTTTCTTTTTTGTAACTTTCCTTTCTAGATTTATTTGTATCAGTAGAGGATGAAGGGTGTTTATTGGTTATTGGTGTTTCTCACACAATGTGAGGAAGAATCTAGCTAGTTCTCTTTATAAGTTAAATTCTCTTGCTTTGGGATATTTGTTGTTAATATCTCCCCAAAAAATTACTACAAGCTCTTTGCGAGAGTTCACTTTCTGCCCATAATTTGCCAATGCCATCATTATTAAAAGGTACTATAATATCTCCTGGGTCTATTCCTGCTAATTGACAGTCTTGATTTTTTTAAAAAATATTTATTTATTTATTTATTTATTTATTTATTTATTTATTTATTTATTATGTATACAATATTCTGTTTGTGTGAATGTCTGAAGGTCAGAAGGGGGCACCAGACCTCATTACAGATGGTTGTGAGCCACCATTTCGTTGCTGGGAATTGAACTCAGGACCTTTGGAAGAGCACACAATGCTCTTAACCACTGAGCCATCTCTCCAGCCATCGATTTTTTTTTTTTTTAGAATTAACTCAGAGACATTTCCCACATAAGTTTTAAATTTTTTTTACCCAGTTTATGTGGTAAACATACCTATTCTAAGATAATATCTTCCCTGTGAATTAAAATTCCTGTAGGGGGATTTTTGAAGAGTAATATGACTAGGATGCAGTTAAGATTTGAATCCACACAATCCATAAGTGCCTTCTGTAATTCTTTCTTCAATCAAAGTCAATTATCTCTCAGCTTCAGCTGATCATTCCCTGGCATTATTTAAATACCTGTCACTTGCTAAGGTTTTGTTTAAATTAATCAAGTCATCAGGACCTATCCCAATAATACACCATAGAAGGGAAAAGTCTCCTAGCAATCTTTGGAAGTCATTAAGAGCCTGCAATTGATCTTTCCTAACCTACACCATTTGAAGTCTAATTTTTTTGTAAACCTATTTTATAGCCTAAATGATTAATAGAATCTCTTCTTTGTATTTTTCAGGAGCAATTTGTAATCCCTAACAAGGCAAATTTTTCTTTGCTTCTTCAAACATTCTTTCTAAAGTGTCTACATTGGAGTCAGATAGCAAAATGTCATCCATTTAATGGTAAACCATAGAGTCAAGAAATTGCTTACTTATCATTTCCAATGGCTGACTTACAAAATATTGTCACAGGTGGGGCTATTTGAATTTCCCTGAGGGGAATCTCCCTCAAAGGCAAATTTTTCTCTTTTTCTTGTAAAGGTATAGTGAAGAACAATCTTTTAAATCAATAACTATAAGAGGCTATCCTCTAGGCAATAGAGAAGGCAAAGAAATTCCAAACTAGAAATTCCATTGGCTGTATCACCTTATTAACAGCTCTTAGATCTGTTACCACTCTCCATTTTCCATCTTTCTTTTTAGTGATAAATACAGAATTCCAAGGGCTGGTTGGTTTTTCAATATGCTGAGCCTCTAAGTTGCTCCTGTGCCAGCTGTACTAAAGCCTGCAGTTTCTCTATTGCTAAAGGCCATTGCTTAACCCATACAGGTTGTCTGTTAACCATAAAAAGGTAGGACTGTTGGTGCCTTTGAAATATCAGCAGCTATTTTGACCTGTTCTTGTATAACCTGGATGGTGGGTGACTGTTCTTTATAATATGTTGTAATATTTTTCCTAGAAACATTTGTTATTTTATGGTTTGTTTTTTAGACTGGGGGAATGTTAATATGAGTATTCCATTGCTGTAACAAATCACATCCCCACAAATTCATTGCTATGTTAGCCACATATGGTTTTAATATTCCTCTCTGTTCTTTTGGCCCAATACATTCAACCCATCATGTGCTCTGCTTTACCTGAGATAAAGCTCCAATCCCTAAAAACTTAACATTGATGTTCTGAAGAGGCCAATTTGGATGCCAAGATTCTGATGAAATTATTTTTATATCCACACCTGTGTCTACCAGAACTTCAATGACAACATCATTTATTTGAATTTGAATTGCAGTCTTTGTTCATCTATAGAAGTTTGCCAGAATACTCACTTTATGTTCTCTCCTATTTTTTTGTTCTCTTTTCTATAGCTGTTTTATCATCCAGAGCAACAGTATGGCTTCTTACAAAAGGCATTAAGTTCTTTAATTGTACTGGGAAGGGGAGTTTCCTTTAAGAGACAGGAAATGATTGAACTGGATTTGGCATAAGGGCCTATAAAGGGCTTCTCATAAAGTTTACTGACAGCAAGAGATTACCTTGAAATATTCCTCATTGGCCTACATTCATTAGTTCAATGCCTTTGCCACATTTTCTGCATAATCCAGAAAGGAGGGCAATTTGAATGGATTATGCTTAGAAAAACATTGTTTATAGGAACACTCTGTCTATAATCCCTCATAAGGTGGTCTTGTTTGCCACGATTATGACATTTTGATATTCCACAAACCTCTGTAAATTACTTCTCCTATTCATATATCACCATGCTCATAAGATTCAATATCAACTATATCTTGAATCCATTCCTCCAATGGTGTTGACCTTGCCTTTAATTGCCTAATTATTCTTTTGCATAGAGAATTAGCATTTTCAAAAGCTAGAGATTCAGTTATTATTTGTCCAGCTTATGAATTTGGTATCATTCTATTTACTGATGAAGTCAGTGAATAGATAGATAGATAGATAGATAGATAGATAGATAGATAGATAGATAGAAGAAATCTATAAAGGCTTCCTTTGGGCCTTATATAATAAATGACTCAATTTTCTTTCCTATTTCTCCAATTCTGCCCCAAACATTCAGAGCTGCTGTGTGGCATAAATCCAGGGTGTGGTCATCACATGAAGCTTGCCTTTCTATAATAGCATTGTCTTCTTCTCCAAGAATTTGGTCTTGGGGGACTTCCTTACCTCTAGCTTTTCTCTGTTGTTCAATAATCTTAGCCTCTTCTCTGAACCAGGTACTCTATTGTAATTGTGGACCAGGCATAAAACAACTTTAACCAATTCTATCCAGTCATTAGGGATTACAAGCTAACCACGAGTTTAACATTTGCTTCACAAAAGTGAATGCATGCCATATGAGACTATTGCTTCCTTGAATCTCCTTAAATATCTAACGTTGGCACAGGAGCCCAGTCAGTTGTGACAGATCCTCTGTCGTTTGGCAATTCCTTAGGCCTTAGGCCGTTCCTCTCTATTTTTAAAATTCAATGCTGAAATTGGTTCTCCATTAAATTCCTCTGTCTGAATTTGAATAGCTCTGTGATCTGTTTTATTAGGTTTTTTGAAGTCCTGTGTCTTAGCACTCAGGTTAACCAACTTTTTTAGTTATAAGAGGAAAATTATAAATCTGATGTTTACAATTGATATTACATAAATTACATCTAAATTAGATAACCTCTCATTTAATCGATCTATTTTCAAACTCTAGTATATTATCATACAAAGATCCAAATCCCTCCATTATAATGTTTTTTTTCCCATTTTTAATGTGGGAAAAACTCTCTCTTTTAGCTAATTTAAGAATTCCCAATTGTCTTATCACATCTACCAATGACAGCAACAAGCCTCACATCTCCACCAACCCCCTTCTTAGGCTGCTACCAAACTAGGCAGGTGCCTTGGAATCCAATCAGGAGAGCCTGTAACCCATGGTGGAGAGAGGGGGCATGATCAGCAATAGCTGGTTATCTAAAAAAATGCATAGGGCTGTTAGAGGCTTGGGGGGAAAATAAAAGAAAGCTTGGCAGGCTGGGACTGGAGCTCTGGTCTATGCCAGTGGCCAAAAGGTCTTAGGCAAATGACTTTTTTGTGTGAATTCATACCCCAAGCATTGGGCCCCAAATATAGCACAAATAATAAAAACTCAGAGACAGATGTTGGGGTTACCTCTCCCTCTGACTGAAATGGCGATCCTGCCTACAGGAATCTCAGAATGAAACTGTGTGTGAGCACTGTCTCCTCCCATCCTTATTTTCCCCTCTAGTGCTGGGTGTAAAGGCATGACCACCACATGACCCTGCCTGCTGAGTTGACCTTGTAAACAGCTCTCTACTTCCACCCTCCATCCACAGTGACATTAATGGTTCCCAGGTCTGTGCCCCACACCTGACTGCCTAGGTAAATTTTGGCATCTCAAAGACTCCCCACTCTCCACCAGTTGATGTTTTTGGAATGCATGGTTCAAGGGAATCCAGTAGAGTTACTCTGAGACGTGGGAGGGATAAGTCACACAAATTTTAAAATGAAGCTATGTCATTGCATTTTTGTTGTCTTCCCAAGGGTCTTCAATTTCTAGAGTGGCCCAATGATTTGTGCTCAAGCACTTAATAAATATTTGTTCAATAAATAAGTTGATGTGTATAAAGTCTTTAAACTTCTATGGTTAGGTCTTGATAGTCTTCTCGGGCAGTCAGCAGTTGGATGGCAAAAACTGTCAGTGCCATCGACAAAGATTTTAACCTTGATCGGAAAATATTGTTTGCTTTGTTGGGTAGAAAAATTCATAGTCAGCCTACACAATTGTGCTAAGAATTATATAAAGGCACAAGTGGGTGATTAAATTCAACCCATTTTCACTCACAACGCTGTGTGCTTTGGTGAGGGGCTGTGTCAGCCCAGAGATGGAAGGAGGTTTTGAAATACACATTTACCCATGAGGAAATCCTTGTTCTGTATGTAACACAAAGGACCCTCAGGAAGTGGAGTCTGTATCTCCCTCCTTCTACCAGGGGTCACCTCTGTGCTTCCAAAGGAGCTTGAAATCGAGTGTAGCAGTGTCCCATAGCACACCTGGCCTCCTCTCCAGCTGCCTGGAGGATTAAGTTTTGGGAGGTCTTTGAGAGCCCAGGAGGGAAGATGGAATATAAAGAAACTCCAGCCTCCCCATTAAAATGCCAAGTACTGGGTCTGACCTAACAATAGCAAACAAACAGCAAGCTGGATCTGCTTTTAATTCCAAATGAGAACCCATCCCAAAGAGAGTCAAGAAGGAAAGGCAGCTTGGTCACAATGTGTGCTTTGGCTGAGGACTCCAGGAAGCCTCCCTTTTGTTAACCCTAGCACCATCCCCCCTCCCTTCCTAGAAGCTTAACTCCCAGCACTGAAATGGTTGTGTATTGAGGATAAGGCTGTTGACAATAGGGTTTAAGCTGCATAAATAACTGCAAATTGCTGTTTGGCTCAACAACTGCCAGCAACAAATGTGTGAGAAAGGAGATGATACATGGAGCATAAACTGTGGGAGGAAGGGCTGGGGAGCAGGGGATTGGGATCTGGCAATCAGCTCTGGGTGTAAAAGGCACTCTGACAAGGTGATCACAGGCCAGCCACAGTTGTTGCACAGCTACAAGAAGTTATTTTGATGGGACATGTGGTGCACTTCAAATAGAGGATGGGGACACAGATGATGGGTAGAGCATTACAGGAAAGTTCTGGTCTAATGAACAAGCTACTGTGGTAACTGAGCAATATAATGAAATGTTCCACATATTCACCTCATGATTTTCACTCCACTCTCGTGGTGATGTGGGGAGTGACAGGAAAGATAGACAGGAAAAGTGTCTTATAGGGAAAGGAGAAACGCATGGGTGCAGTGGCTCAGTGGGTAAAGGCATTGCTGCCAACCCAGCCTGAGTGTGCTCTCTCTTTTGACTTCACACGGATGCTGTGATGGTGTGCACACACACATCACATGAGCTCACGTGTGTACAAGTGTATGTACACACATACATGCACACCGATAATCAAACAAAGGCATGGATTTTATTAGGGAGAAGGGAAAGTGCTGGTTCAGACAGCCAGTTTTGCTCCCTGGGCTCCCTGGTAAAATTATTGGTGGGTTCTCCAATAGTCATCTGTATACAACCCTTCCATCCTGGGCCACAGGAGGCCTCAAGGTGAACAGACCAGCTGCCATCATGCATATTGGCTCAGGCCAAGGGCCTATGCAGGGCCATCCTCTGTCGGACCACCATCTCCTTGTTCCTGTCCTTTCCAGCCTCTCAGGTTCACGAGCCCCTTTGTTTTAACCACAGGGTCTTTCTCCCACAGTCTCTGGAAGCCCAATTACCCCAGAAAAGCACTTCACTAAATTAGAGCATGTTGAAATAGGAAGCGGCGGGGCTGCGTCCCCAACACCCCGGCCGCTTGGCTAGCTCATGCCCGAAATAACAACACACAAACTGTATTCATTTAAAGAACTGCTTGGCCCATGAACTCTAACCCTTACAGGCTAATTCTTGCACCTGGACTAGCCCATTTCTAATGATGTGTGTAAGCACCCCAAGGTGCGCTTACCGGGAAGATTCTAGCCTACATCCATCTTCATCGCATGTGCCTCAGAGAGCAGAGCTATCACGTCTACCCGGGAGAGCTGAGCATGGCGTCTCTGCTCCAGCAGAGCTGTCGGGTCTCTCTGGGAGCAGAGCAGAGTCTGACCTCACTTCCTCTTCCGCCCAGAATTCTATTCTGTTTACTCCTCCCATCTATGTTCCAAGCTGAGGCCAAGCAGTTGGTTTATTATAACTTAACCAATGAAATCAACAGATTGATATATGACACTCCCACATCACTTCCCCTTTTTCTGTTTAAACAAAAAAAAAAAGGCTTTAACTTAACATCGCAAAATTACATATAACAAAACAGTTATCAAGTAAAAATTACAATAATCTATATCATAACTAAGAAAAACTATAACTATAGCTAACTATTCTTAACTCCATCAAACAGTCCAGAAAGATACAATATTACCTAAACAAATAAGAAATAAGCAAACTCTCAAACTCTAGAAATGACAGAGACATCTCACTGCCTGGACAGTCACCCAAAGTTCCTCTGTACCGTTGGGGCATCCATCTTCAGCCTAGAGGCCCATAGTTTCCAGCAGACATTTCCACAAAGCAGGAACTTTCAAAGGCAGTCACTATCTGCTTGTCCTGAAGAATGTCTTGCAGACTCTTTCATGAATCAGGAACCCCGAAAGATCATCTCACCTTTAGGCAAGTTCAGCAGTCCTCTCTCTGCGGGTTCTCTGTGTCCAGTTTATGCAATAGTCCAGGCAAGAGCAGTTTCTTGCCCAAATGGCTATCAAACTCCATAAGGATCCTCTTCGATGCCCATCTTCCTCTTGAAGTAGATTGGTGCTGCCAGGAGCAGAGTGTCTCATTGTCATGAAAAGTCCTAAGTTATTAAAACATTTAAAATGCCATATTCTATAATCTTTGAAAAATATGAAGAATGCCTATCTAAAATATATCTATGCACATCTAGAAAATCTTAACTAACATGACTACAAACTTAACTATTATTAATGATTATTCATTAACAACCTATATACATTACAAAATTAACCTTAAATTTAAATCACTAAAGCAAAATCCATATCAATGTAAATTATTCATACCTATATCATCTCCCCCTTTAAATGTAAAAGAACATTTATAAACAATATTTGGGAACATGGGCGCAGTTTTTTCTCTCCAAACTGCTTCCTGCTGAATGGGGGCGTCGTTAATTAGGTCTTTCATGGTATAACCTGTGTGCTAGTTTCATCTCAGTTGGCAGTTGAGCGAAGCAATTTTCTGAAGGTATTCACAGCAACCGTTCAGGAGGGCGTGGTCCATCATACCATATCGGAATAGAAGAAATGAACAGGGTCTCATCCTCTGTGAAAACAAAATAAGAAACTCCTTTCCAAAGTATCATGTCCTTAGATCCAAATTTCAAAGTCAAGGCATCAAAATCTCTACGATGGATTAGTTCAGCAGCATTTATAAACAAATATCTTTTAGCAGCTGTTGCTCCTTCCTCAGCATTCAAACAATTCAAAGAGAGCATAATAGTATACAGTATCAAGATTCTCTGTGTATTTTCCATCTTTGTACGCTTTATTTTAACCTCTATTTCGTTTATTTTTACTTTTATTTTATATTCTCTGTATCTCTTTGACCTGGAATAACTCTGTAGACCAGGCTCTCCTTGAACTCTCAGAGATCCGCCTGTCTCTGCCTCCCAGGCATTGGGATTAAAGGTGTTTGCTACCACACCTTGAACTCACAGAGATCTGTTTGTCTCTGCCTTCTAGGCACTGGGATTAAAGGCGTGTGCTACCACACCTTGAAGTCACAGAGGTCAATCTCCCTCTGCCTCCCAAGTGTTGGGATTAAAGGCGTGTACTACCACACACAACTTCTCTTTTTCTTACTTTTTTTTTAAAACTTTTAACTTTTAGCTTGCATATATTTTTAACACACTGTAAATCATTTAAACATTTTCTTTATCTTTGAATCTCTTTACTGTATATCTCTCTTTTTCTGACCACACGAGCCTTTAAATTACTGAGCAATATGAGTAGGATTAAAGCCGTGGCTTTGCCAGCTAGATCCAGTCCATTCCTTAGCTTTCCAGCCTCATGGCTGAGGTACCGGTTGTAGCCATGTTTACTGCCACAACTCTATGGCATTTCAAGGTCCCTGCCAGCAAGCGAGCTTCAGCAGCCTGTGCTTGCAAACCACACGAACCGCCTGCGTAAAAGAGTCAGAGTTTGCCGTGGCAGGACAGCCCAGAAAGCCGGCATTTTTAAACGGCACAGCTTTTTTCCTGCTACAGCTGAAAATCGAAAAGCATGCGTTCAGCTTTTCGTCAACACCATTTAAGTGTTTTGTGGCAGGACCTCTTAATGAGCTGCAGGGTTTTGCAGCTGAAGCTGAGTCAGGAAGCCTCTCTTAGATGAGAGTGCTTGCTTGCCTCTAGCAAGCAGAGTAGACCCAAGAAATTTCTGCTACCAAGAAAACATGCTTCACTCCATTCTTTCCCAAGCTTTCTCAGGCTTTTTGTGGATTCAGTTAGCCTCACGTCTGGGCGCCATCTGTTGAAATAGGAGCGGCGGGGCTGCGTCCCCAACACCCCGGCCGCTTGGCTAGCTCATGCCCGAAATAACAACACACAAACTGTATTCATTTAAAGAACTGCTTGGCCCATGAACTCTAGCCCTTACAGGCTAATTCTCGCACCTGGACTAGCCCATTTCTAATGATGTGTGTAAGCACCCCAAGGTGCGCTTACCGGGAAGATTCTAGCCTACGTCCATCGTGGGTCGCAGCTTCATGCGTCTGCCTCAGAGCGCAGAGCTATCGCATCTACCCGGGAGAGCTGAGCATGGCGTCTCTGCTCCAGCAGAGCTGTCCGGTCTCTCCGGAAGCAGAGCAGAGTCTGACCTCACTTCCTCTTCCGCCCAGAATTCTATTCTGTTTACTCCTCCCATCTATGTTCCAAGCCATGAGGCCAAGCAGCTGGTTTATTATAACTTAACCAATGAAATCAACAGATTGATATATGACACTCCCACATCAAGAGCAGAGGAGTGTTCGGTGGGGAAAGATAGAATCCACTGTGTGTAAAAAGATTAAAGGCCTGAAGACAGCACGCAGCACCTTCCCTGTACTGCCATGACCTTCCATAGTTGGTTCCTCCCTTTTGTCTTAGACAATGCTTGTGCCAAAATAGTTTTCTTTCCTGAGTGTTCCCAACCCAGCCCAGTCACAGGCTATCTGGTTTTGGTTTTTATAGTTAAATAAGTTGTATAAGAGCTTGGTAGCTTAAAATAATAAGTTATCCTTATTCGTGGATCTGAGAAGCTGAGTGGCTCTACTTTCTGTCTGCTCCGCAGTTGGCTGACATAGCTCTGCTTAATTCATATTTATTCCATATGGATTCTTAATACAAATTATTTATGCTAAGGGGAACAGTGACGATTTATCTGGGGAATGACTCTTTCAAAGCAGAGAGCCCAAAGGGCAAGTAGTAACCTAGGACTTTCTTAAGGCTTAGACTTAGAAATAATAAGCTTTCACTTCTCTCTCTCTCTCTCTCTCTCTCTCTCTCTCTCTCTCTCTCTCTCTCTCATTTTTTGAAACAGGGTTTCTCTGTAGCTTTGGAGCCTGTCCTGGAACTCGCTCTGCAGAGCAGGATGGCCTTGAACTCACAGAGATCAGCCTGCATCTGCCTTCCAAGTGCTGGGATTAAAGGCCTGCTTCTCTTTTATTGCAGCTGAGGGAGGGCAGTGGGGTACTCCACCTCTGTGAAACTATAGCAAAAACTGAAGCAAGAACATTCAGCCAAGCTCTCTGGGTCCTTCCCTGGCATTTCTCACCATGATGTAAAGAACAAGAAGTTCTTTGGAACTGCGTCTAATCTTCTTTGTTGCTGTGATGAAATACCATGGCCAAAAGAATTTCAGGGACAAAGGGTTGATTTCAGCTTGTACCTCTGTCATTAAGAGGGCAGGAACCAGAACACCAACTGCAGAGGAAAGACTTAATGGCTCACTCTCTAGCTCATTCTCAGCTTCCCTTTCACTTTTTCCTTTTATTGAAAAGAGATTCTTTTCTCATACAATATATCCTGACTATAGTTTTCCCTCCCTCCACTCCTCAGTTCCTCCCCACTCCTCCTCTTCTCCTCTTCCTGTCTGTCATTAGAAAAAGCTGACCACTAAGAGATAACAATCAAACATGAAAAAAATATAATAAAATATAAATAAATGCGATATAAAAAATAAAATAAGATGAAGCAAAGACTATCATATTGAAATTGGATGCAGCAACACAACAGGAGGAAAAGAGTCAGAGGGTAGGCACGAGAGTCAGAGACCCATTAGTTCTCCCACTCAGGAGTAACACAAGGCTAAAATTGGTAATATATATGCTGTGAACCTGGTGCAGACCTGGGTAGACCCTGCTCTTGCTCCTTCAGTCTCTGTGAGGTCATATGTTCCTTGCTGATTTAGAGTGCCTCATTCTGCTGGTGTCCTCCATCTGCTCTGGCTCTTACATTCTTTTCACTCCTTACCCAGGATTCCCTGAGCACTGAGGGGAGGGATTTGATGGAGACCTTCCATTTAGACTCTCTCTCTGAGTAATGTCTGCATCTGTTCCCATCTGCTGCCGAGGAAGCCTTTCTGATGATGACAGAATACGGCACTGATCTGTGAGTATAGTAGAACATTATTAGCAATAATTTTATTGCTACATTTTTATAGAACAGTGAGCTGGTACCTACATGAAACCTTCATTCCTATGCTCTTCTCTCTTTGGTGCAGGAAGGTACTCTGCTGGTGTAGGAGTTCCTTCTGTTTGTGTGTTGCTTTCATTGGTTAATGAATAAAGAAACTGTACAACAATTGGCACTCCAATGTGCTCAACTAAATCCATGTAAAACCTGAGAGGCTTAAAAACGGAATTCTAGCAAAAATATACAAAGTTTAACACACCTTCTTGCTCTTTGCTGGTGGTATGCAATAGCTCCTTTAAGAGAGGTTTTCCTGACTCAGCAGCAGCAGCAGCAGCAAAAAAGCCATAACGCACGCTTGAAATGCAGGCTTTCTCGGGACGTGCTGCCAGTACAACCTCTGACTCTTTTGGGAGACCAAGTATTTGGATGAGATTTGTGAGAAGCATGTGATCGCTTACTTATGATGGCAATGTGGACCAGCTGTGTGGCTGGAAGTGGGGCTGTGTGTGTGGCTCTCGGAAGCAGCTAGCAGCTCCACCATATTACAGTGGGCATGGCAAGCAGGCAGTACCTTTTGTAGCCTAGTAATCTTGCCCCTAAGATTATTAAGCACTTAGCATTTTAAGAAGCACTTTTAGTCAGAAAATAATTACAGATATGCAATAAAGACAAATCCAGATGAGCCAGTGTTAGATAAACGTATGTAGGCTTGGAAGAGAGAAGAAAAAGAGCATAGAGAGTCGTAAAATAAAGTTAATACTTTAAAAAAAAAGGGTAAAGTCTTTAAAGAGACAGAGTACAGATAGTCATAGATTAAAAGGAGTAAAAGAAAATAAGCCACATAAAAATGGAAAATTCACAGAGAGTCTGGATTATGTATATTATTGTGTTATCTTTGAATTTTTTGACTGTGAATGAGCAAAGTACAGAGAGACATTTCATTGTATGG
>NW_026068037.1:2720598-2721858 GCF_014885135.2 Alexandromys fortis
TGGATGGGGTTTGTGAGCAGATTGCTGCAGCTTGCTTGATGGCAACATGGACCAGCTTTGTGCCTGGAAGTGGAGCAGTGTGCTTGGCTCTCAGAGGTGCAAGCGGGTTTGCCATGCTAGACTGGTCAGGACAAGCCCACAGTACCTGTATTTGACCTAGGAATGTCACAGCTTAGATTCTTAATCACTTAGCATTTTAAAAGCACAAAGCAAAAGTGTTCCTGGACAGTAAAGAATTACAGATTGGCTTGGGAGACAAAAGATAAAGATTATAGAAAGTCATAAAATAAAGTTAATGCTTTAAAAAAGGGTAAACTCTTTAAAGAGACAGAGTACAGATAGTCATAGATTAAAAAGAGTAAAGAAAAATAAGCCATGTAAAAATGGAAAATTCACAGAGAGTCTGGATTCTGTATATTATTATGTTTGCTTTGAATTTTTTGACTGTGAAGGAGCTAAGTACAAAGAGACATTTCATTGTATGGGCTGCTAAGCTAAACCAGCATGTATATTATAAAGGCATCATGATTTCAGAATTTGGGTCTAAGGACATGTTGCTTGGGAAAAGAGGTTCTTCTTTTGTTTTCACAGAAGATGAGAACCTGTGGATTGGTTCTAGGCAAATATAGTTTAATGGACCAAGGCCTCCTGAAAGGTTGCTGTGAACATCCTCAAAAACTTACTTCACTCAACTGCTGACTGAGATGAACCTAGCACACAGGATACACCATAAAAGACCTGATTAACAGCGCCCCCAAACAGTAGGAAGCAGTATGGACAGAACTATGCCCATATTCCCAAATATTGTCTATAAATGTTTGTTTTCATTTAAAGGGGATATGCTATAGAAATTTGCATTTGATGTGGGAGTGTCATATATCAATCTGTTGATTTCATTGGTTAAGTTATAATAAACCAGCTGCTTGGCCTCATGGCTTGGAACATAGATGGGAGGAGTAAACAGAATAGAATTCTGGGCAGAAGAGGAAGTGAGGTCAGACTCTGCTCTGCTCCCAGAGAGACGCCATGCTCAGCTCTCCCGGGTAGACGCAACAATGGATGGAGGCTAGAATCTTCCTGGTAAGCGCACCTTGGGGTGCTTACACGCATTATTAGAAATGGGCTAGTCCAGGTGCGAGAATTAGCCTGTAAGGGCTAGAGTTCATGGGCCAAGCAGTTCTTAAATGAACACAGTTTGTGTGTTGTTATTTCGGGCATGAGCTAGCCAAGCGGCCGGGGTGTTGGGGACGCAGCCCCGCC
>NW_026068037.1:2723529-2741226 GCF_014885135.2 Alexandromys fortis
TTTTTTTTGTTTAAACAGAAAAAGGGGAAGTGATGTGGGAGTGTCATATATCAATCTGTTGATTTCATTTGTTAAGTTATAATAAACCAGCTGCTTGGCCTCATGGCTTGGAACATAGATGGGAGGAGTAAACAGAATAGAATTCTGGGCGGAAGAGGAAGTGATGTCAGACTCTGCTCTGCTCCCAGAGTGACCCGACAGCTCTGCTGGAGCAGAGACGCCATGCTCAGCTCTCCCGGGTAGACGCAACAATGGATGGAGGCTAGAATCTTCCCGGTAAGCGCACCTTGGGGTGTTTACACGCATTATTAGAAATGGGCTAGTCCAGGTGCGAGAATTAGCCTGTAAGGGCTAGAGTTCATGGGCCAAGCAGTTCTTAAATGAACACAGCTTGTGTGTTGTTATTTCGGGCATGAGCTAGCCAAGCGGGCCGGGGTGTTGGGGACGCAGCCCCGCCGCCCCTATTTCAACATGCATTAGTATGGTTCTTGCCTTTTTGATACAAATTTAAGGTCAATTTTATTATATGTATATGTATTTCTGATTTTGATTAAGGTATTGTGATTGTTTAGCTCATTTGAAATTTAATGTATAATAATAAATATAGGTTAATAGATAATCATCTAATAGTCAAGTTTGTAGTCATGTTAGTTAGATTTTTTAGATGTGCATAGATATATTTCAGATGGATAGACATTCTTCATATCTTTCAAAGACTAAAGAAGATGGCGTTTTAAATGTATTAATAACTTAGGACTTTTCATGACAATGAGACACGTCTGCTCCTGGCAGCACCAAGTTACTTCCTGAGGAAGATGAGCATCGAAGAGGCTACTTATGGAGATTGTTAGCCATTTGGGCAAGAAACTGTTCTTGCCTGGACTGTTGCATAAATTGGAAATGAAGAATCTGTATAGAGATGACTGCTGAACTTCCAAAAAGGTGAGATGATCCTTTGGGTTTCTGTTTCATGAAAGAGTTTGCGAGACATTCTGTGGGATACAGAAGAAAGTGACTGAATTGTCTTTGAAATTTTCTGATTCATGGAAAAGTCTGCTGGATACTATGGGCCTGTAGGCTGAAGATGACCCAGTGGTACCAAAAAACTTTGGGTGTCTGTCAAGGCAGCGAGATGTCTCTGTCAATTCTAGAGATTTGGAAGTTGCTTACAATGCACTTCTTGTTTACTTGGGTAATATTATATCCTTCTGGAGTCTTTGATGGTGTTGAAGAATAGATAGTTATTATTATAGTTTTCCTCAGTTATGATAAAAGAAAAAATAAATATAAATATTGTAACTGTAGTTTTTGCTTGATACCTGTTTTGTTATATGTAATTTTACTATCTTAAAGTTAAAGCCTTCTTTTTTGTTTAAACAGAAAAGGTGAAATTGGTGTAGGAAGTCCTTCTGTTTGTGTGTTGCTTTCATTGGTTAATGAATAAAAAAACTGCCTTGGCCTTTTGATAGGGCAGAACTTAGGTAGGTGGGGAAAACAGAACTGAATTCTGGGAGGGAGAAAGCAGAGCCAGAGAAGCCAAGATAATTTCCCACTGATATGGACACAGGGCAATCTGATCTGGGAAATCCCCCAAATGAGGTTTCCTTTCTCTAAGTTGTATAAAGTTGACAATAAAAACTGGCACAATCCACCCTTATCAACTTGACATGCAAGTATGTCACTGTTAAAACATAACCTTTCCTTTCTTATTTTTCCCCAAGGTCTCGTTACTATCATAATATAAAATATAATACAACTCTAAAAGTCCCATAGCCTTTCAAAATTCTAATTTTTTAAAACTTCCTTATTCTAAAAGGGAATGGTAGCATAAAAATAAATTTAAAAACCCTTAAAATTTTTCAACAACGAAAATGTAAGTATTGTAGCACAGTGTCTTGGGCAGCTCCAGCTTCTACAGCTCTGCCATTTGTAGGCACACAATTTGTCCCATAGGCTGAGCTTGGCTCACTCCACACCTGTAGAGCTGTTCCAGACAGACTTCCTATGGGACTGGTATCTCCATTGTCCCATGGTCTCCATTGCAACTGAGACTATACCTTCACTAATGACCTGTCTTTGGGGTCTGACCCCCAACAGCATCAAATACCAGCTTTTCTCTGACCTCTTCAATCCTGGAATCTATAGTATAATTAAGTCTTCACATTCATTGGTGGCCTCTCAGGGTTTCTGTACAAGTACTCTAATCCTGGTGCCAAGACTCAGTTGCTTTCCATGATCCCTTCACACATTCAAAACCAGTGCCACGTGGGAGACTCTTACTACTTGTCAAATTCTGCTTCCAGTTTTACAAGTAGCTTTGAACACCTTGGACCACAAGTTTCTGTGCGTAGTGAGGAGGCTGCTAGTTTGTTTCCAGCTGCTTAGTTCTGAAATAATCACACAGAAACTATATTAATTAAATCACTGCTTGGCCCATTAGCCCAAGCTTCTTATTGGCTAACTCTTACATATCAATTTAACCCATTTCTATTAATCTATATATTGCCACATGGTTGTGGCTTACTGGCTAAAATTCTAGCATTTGTCTCTGGCAGGGCTACATGGCTTCTCTCTGACTCTACCTTCTTTCTCCCAGCAGTCAGCTTAGTTTTCCCTGCCTAGCTCTATTCCCCTATAGTTCTTCTATAGGCCCAAAGCACTTTCTTTATTTATCAATGGTAGTCACAGCTTAAAGAGGGATATCCCACATCCCCAGGGAATACTTCCCAGAAGAGTTCACCTCAGATGCTTACCTCTTATTAATAACAACTGAGTTTTCAGCCCTAGGTGACCAACACCCATTGTCCCATTGATGCATGGATGGTTTCATGTTTACAGATTCTTAATTCAAAATCTCACAAAATGGTCTTTTCTTCACTTATAAACTTCACAAGATAGGCCTCCACTATCTAAAATTTCCCCAACATTCTTATCTTCCATGGCCCCACAAAACAGCCTGTTAAGCTCGGAGCTTTTAATGACTTTTCCAGCTCAAAGTTGCAAACCCTTCCACAGTCTTCCCAAACAATGTGCTCAGGTCCACCACAGCAGCAAACCCATGAGTTCCTCTGCTAGTTCTTTTCCTGTTGCTGTGATACAGTGCCATGGCCATAAGTGATGTGGGCAGAAAGAGGATTTCAGCTTACATTTCCAGCAATAGTCCATCGCTGGGGGAGTCAGGACAAGAGTTCAAGGCAGAAGCTGGGAGAGGGAAGACAGCTGGTTTCCTCTCTGACTTGTCCTCACCTGCCATAGCGAGCTGGGCCATCCCACATTCCTCATCAATCAAAACAGTCTCTCACCGACATGGCCACAGGCCGATATCCCCCAATTGGGCTTTCTTCTTCCTACATGACTCTAGGTTGTATCAAGTTGACATTAAAATTATCAAAGACTGATACAGTTTAGCTATTAGATGCAGAGCATTTTATCGCTAATAGTTCTTGCCACACTGAAGAAATTTTTGGCCAGTGACAGACAATGAAGTCAGTCCTTGGAAAGCAGAAGAGACAGGACAGGATGGCAATTCCAGGTGTTCCTTAAGTCCGCAAGGCTCAGTTCTTCCACGGTGTTCCTCATCCTTGATTCTATTTATCCTTCTGTATGGGGCATGTGAGCTGTCAACACTAATTTCTGTGGCCTATTTAATTTTATTACATTTCTGTTTGCAGACAAAACACATGCTGACTGATAAATACTCTTTGGACGTCCTTGGCTGTTAGACATGAAACCCATTGCTCTTAGGCCTTAGTGGTTTCTGTGACAAATATGTAGATGCCCAGGTATGTGTTTTAGTCTCCACCCTCCTCTCTTCATACAGCATCTCATGCCAGGAGGTTCACTGTCTTTGTAAGCCCATGCCCACATAGAAGTGCTTGGTTCAGCTGATGGTAGTGGAAAGAGACTGAGAGTCAGAAGAGTCAGGCTTTGATGGTGTATTTGGAGATCCTCAGCTGACTTTGGAGCCTTGTTGAACCTCTGTTTGCTTTACATATCAGGTATCATCCTGGCCTCATAGAGAGACTGTGAAAAATCAAAGATAACTATAATGAGAAGACTTAAAAAATGATGTATTTATTTATCATGTATACAGTGTTCTGCCTGCATGTATGCCTGCAGGCCAGAAGAGGGCACCAAACCTCATTATAGATGGTTGTGAGCCACCTTGTGGTTGCTGGGAATTGAACTCAGGATCTCTCTGAGCCATGTCTCTAGCCCCCAGAAGACATTTTTACATTGTTAATAATGATCGAAAGTGCAAGAATCATTTATTCCTTTGTTCACATATTCAACAATCTTGATTAGGGGTATAAATATGTCAGCCATGACATCAAATGTTAGAGGTAAATGAAACAAGCATGATTCTTATATTTTCTGAGTTTATAATCTATAAGTGATCAGACCATAAACTAATAAGTAAATAAAGTGTGCGCTAATGGGATGTGCCTAAGCTAGGCCAATTATTAGGTATTTTGCATATCTGTAGAGCTTATTACAATTCTGCATTTATAGTCCTCTCACCAGTCAGCAGGCACAGAGGTGTCTGAGCTCTGGGCTTGAGCCCAGGCTTGTCTTCCAACTTGGGACAAGAAAGCAGAATTAGAATCTTCCAGACTCACAAACTTTGTAACCTTTTGGGGGCTTATCAGAAAGTGTCAGTTGCTATAAAGGACGTCTTATGGCCCCTAAAACTGTTGGTGTGGACAGCACTGGCCCAACCTGAAAGAAGCAAAGCTTCCTTTACTCCTGGGTCTGAGCCTTCAGAAGGGTGATAGGGATTAAATCAGATGATGCTTCAGAGCAAAGTCCACGGAGGGATCCTCAGAGGTGAGGGGCTGCAGACTGGCTTGTTAAAGGTGATTGAGTTTTGTAGGGACTATGCTCAGAGCTGGAGAATCAAGATTGTAGCTAAGGCAGTACTATGTAGCAACGAGAACTGGTTGGTTCACTTCTGTTTTTAATAATATCACTGCATTGAACAGGAGAGGACATGGTGTGCTTATCATGGCTGCAGCTCTTTAGGGCACTTCTAAGCCAGACGCTCAGTCTTACAGACAATCAGAAACCACACCTACCTCTGAAAACTAGATAATCCTCATACCACTGTTCTGACAAAAATAGCTGCTAGTTCTCAACCCTCTTTCCTTGTGTTTGCTTCTAAGTTGAAATTGAAGGTTTCAGTATGTGCTGAAGCTTGGAGGATAGTGGGCCATTTGCCATGTCTAAGTTGCATACCTGCTTGTAATATGAATTCTGGCACTGTTAGGTAGGTGGAACTCATAACATGGGGATTCTTCCCAAAGAGGTTATCAAAAAGGAGAAATGCACATGAATATTTATGTTGTCTGTGATTCTTTCTCCCTTCAACTACCAAAATCTTAGCTCGGGGAAGTTGCATGGTACATGATTCTTGAAAAATTTCTTAACTCTGAGGACAGTACAAGGAGTTGCTGAGAATTTACAACCATAGATTGTTGCTCATTTTGATTAATGGCTGACAATACAGAATGTACCCAGATTGTAGCTGCTACTTCCCCTTTACCATAAGGCCTCGGTTCCAGTCTGGATAGACTTAGGTGTACACCACCATCTCTCTGATCTTTGCTCAGGCCACCTTGGCTTCCATTTTTTTTACAGCTACTTCCTCTGTGTAGCTGGTTGAAAAAAAATACAGGATAAGAGTGGGAGACACCCTCAGACATTGTCCAAGGGTAGAAAAGGACAATAAAGACTCCCTGCAAGGGATTCAAAGGAGTCAGGCTTTAGAAGGACCATCTGGCTAGTTGAAAACACACCCATTATTTAAAGAAAAAAATGAAAAAAATCAGTTATCAAGTATTTATGAATCTAATTAGAATAAAGATAGTAAAATAAAAAAGAAAAACATAATTTAGAAGAAATCAATAAACCTATTTTTAAAAGTCATGAAAAACAGTCAAATGGGAGAAGGAAACAATTCAATACTTGAAAATTGAAATAGAGGCAATAAAGAAAACAAAAGTCAAGGAAATTCTGGAGATGGAAAAAGTGGGTCAATAAACAGGAAACCACAGATGCAAACATAATCAACAGAATACAAGAGATGAAAGAGAGAATCTCAGGCATTGAAGGTACTATAGAGGAAAAAGATTCACTTGTCAAATAAATTGCCAAAACCAAAACATTCTTAACACAAAACATCCAGGAAATCTGGGACACCATGAAAAGACCAAATCTAAGAATAATGGGGGTAGAAGAAGAAATAGAACTTCAGCTCAAATGCACAGAAAATATATTCAACAAAATCAAAGAGAAAAATTTTCCCAATCTAAAGAAGGACATGCCTATGAAAGTACAAGAAGCTTACAGAACACCAAATAGACTATACCAAAAAAGTTCCCTCTCCACATAATAATCAAAACATACAGAATAAAAAAAGAATAGTCAGATTATTTTTTGCAAATGAAATATTGCAAACAAAAAAGGCCAGGTAACATATAAAGGCAAACCTATCAGACTTATGCCCAACTTCTCAATGGAGACTCTAGAAGTCAGACAGATGTTTTGCACACACTAAAAGACCACAAATAGCAACCCAGACTATAATACACAGCAAAACTTTATGTCACCATATACAGAGAAAACAAGATATTCTATGACAAAATGAGATTTAAACAATACCTAAACACAAATCCAATCCTATAAAAAGTACTAGAAGGAAAACTCCAACCAAAGGAAGTTAGCTACACCTACAAAATCATAGACAATAATCTCACACCAGAAAATCCCAAAGAAGGGAAGCATAAACACACTACCACAGCCACCAACAAAACCAGAAAATAGTAGGTATTAACAATCACTGGTTATTAATATCCCTTAATATCAATAGACTCAACTCACCTATAAAAAGACATAGGCTAACAGAATAGATATGAAAACAGGACCCATTTTTCTGTTGCATATAAGAAACATACATCAACTTCAAAGACAGATATTACCTTGGGAGAAAGGGTTGGGAAAAATTTTTCTAATCAAATGGACCTAAGAAACAAGCTGGTGTAACTATCCTAATATCCGACAAAAGAGATTTGAAACTAAAATTAATCAAAAGAGATGGAGGACTACATTTCATATTCATTACAGGAAAAGCCCATTAAGATAAAGTCTCAGTTCTGAACATTTATGCCTCCAATACAAGGACATCCACATTTGCAAAAGAATCATATTAAAGCTTAAAGCACACATCAAATCCCCACAATAATAGTGGGATACTCCAGCACCCCACTCTCACTAATGGGTAGGTCTGCCAGACAGTAGCTTAACAGAGAAATAAGGGACTCAAATGAACATAGTAGACATCTATTGAACATTTCACCCAAACACAAAAGAATATACCTTCTTCTCAGCACCTCATGGAACCTTTTCTAAGACTGACCACATTTAGTCACAAAACAATTCTTCAACAGATACAAACAAACAAATTGAAATCAATCCCTGTATCTTGTCAGATCATCATGGCTTAAAGTTAGATTTCAACAACAACACAACATACAGAAAGCCTACAATCTCACGGAAACTGAACAATGCTCAACTGAATCATCACTGGATCAAGGAAGAAATAAAGAAATTAAAGATTTCCTATGATTCAATGAAAATGAAGGCACAACATACCCAAACTTATAGGACACAATGAAAGCAGTGCTAAGAGGAAAGGTCATAGCACTAAGTGACTTCATAAAGAATATGGAGAACTCTCACAGTAGTGACTTAACAGCAAACCTGGAAGCCTTAAAACAAAAAGAAGCAAACTTGCCCAGGAGGAGTAGATAGCAGGAAATAAGCAGAGAACTAACTCAATAAACTGGAAACAAGGAGAACAATTTAAAAAATCAGTGAAACAAAGAGTTGATTGGTTCTTTGAATCAGTAAGTTAGTAAAACCCGTATCCAAACTAACAAAATGGCAGAGAGAGAGAGATTATCCAAGTTAACAAAATTAGAAATAACAACAGACACTGAGGAAATAATTGATCACTGAGGGAATCATTAGATCATACTTCAAAAATGTGTACTCTACAAAATTAGAAAGCCTAAAAGAAATGGACAATTTTCTGGATAGGTATGACTTATCAAAATTAAATCAAGACAAGATAGGCCTATAACCCCTAAGGAAATAGAAGCAGTCACTAAAAGTCTTCCAACCAGGGAGAAAAAAAAAACCTAAGGCCAGATGGTTTCAGCACAGAAATCTACCAAATTTAAAAGAAGTTCTAATACCAAGTCTCTTCAAATTGTTCCACACAACAGAAACAAGGGAAACATGCCCAAACTTTTTCTATGAGGCTACAGTCACCCTAATATCCAAAGCACACAAAAATGCAACAAAGAAAGAGAATTACAGACCAGTCTCACTCATGAACATAGAAGCAAAAATACTCAATAAAATACTGGCAAACCAAATACAAGAACACATCAAAAAAAAATCATACACCATGATCAAGTCAGCTTCATCTCAGAGATGCAGGGATGGTTCAATATATGAAAATCTGTCCATGTAATCCACTATATAAACAAACTGAAAGGAAATAACCACATGATGATCTCATTATATTCTTAAAAAGCCTTTGACAAAACAAACAGCCCTTCATGATAAAGGTCTTTGAGATCAGAGATACAAGGAAGAAACCTAAACATAATAAAGGTAATATACAACAAGCGGACAGCCAATATCAAATTAAATAGAGAGAAACTCAAAGTGATTCCACAAAAAAACAGGAACAAGACAAGACCGTCTACTCTCTCCATATCTATTCAATACAGTTCTTGAAGTTCTAGCTAGAGAAATAAGACAACAGAAGGAGATTAAGAGGATACAAATCAGAAAAGAAGTCAAACTTTTGCTATTTGCATATGATATGATAGTATACATAACTGACCCCAAAATTCTACTAGGGAACCCTGCAGCTGATAAATACCTTCAGCAGTGTAGTGGGATACAAGATTAACTAAAAAAAAAAAGAGAATCAGTTGCCTTACTATATACAAATGATAAATGGGCTGAAAAAAATAAGGGAAATATTATCCTTTATAATAGCTACAAATAAAATAAAATATCTTGGGGTGACATTAGCCAAACAAGTCGAAGACCTGTATGACAAGAACTTTAAAACTTTGAAGAAAGAAATGAAAGAAGATAATCAGAAATTGGAAAGATATCCCAAGCTCTTGGGTAGGTAGGATCAACATAATAAATATGGTGATCTTACCAAAAGCAATCTATAGATTCAATGCAATTCCCATCAAAATTCCAACACAATTCTTCACAGACCTTGAAAAAACAATACCCAACTTCACATGGAAAAACAAAAAACCCAGTATACCTAAAACAATACTGTATAATAAAGGAACCTCCAGAAGCATCACCATTCCTGACTTCAAGTTATATTTAGAGATACAGTAATAAAAACAGCTTGGTATTGGGATAAAAACAGACACATGGATAAATGGAATTGAATCAAAGACACTGACATTAATATACACACTTACAAACACGTGACTTTTGACAAAGAAGTCAAAATTATACAAAAGGAAAAAAAGAATCCTCAACAAATGTTCCTGGCATTACATGTAGAAGAATGCAAATAGATTCATATCTATTGCCATGCATAAAACTCAAGTCCAAGTGGATCAAAGACCTCTACATAAATCCAGGTACACTGAACCTCATAGAAGACAAAGTGGGAAGTAGCCTTGAACTATTGGCACAGGAGACCATTTCCTAAACATAAGCCCAGTAGCACAGACAATGAAAGTAACAATAAATGGGACTTAACTGAAACGGAGAAGGCAAAGGGCATGGTAAATAAGGCGAAACAGCAGCCTACAGAATGGGAAAAGATCTTCACCAACCCCATCTGACAAAGGACTGATCTCCAAAATATATGAAGAACTCAAGAAACTAGGAATCAAACTTCCAAATAATCCAATTAAAAATGGAGTACAGATCTAAACAGAGAATTCTCAACAGAAGAATCTCAAATGACTGAAACTCTTAAAGAATTGCTCAATATCCTTAGTCATCAGGGAAATGCAAATCAAAATAACCCTGAAATACCAATCTTATACCTGTCAGAATGGCTAAGATCAAAAACACTGATGACAGCTTATGTTGGAGAGGATGGGAAGTAAGAGAACACTCCTTTATTGCTTGTGGGAAAGCAAACTTGTACAGCCACTTTAGAAATCAGTATGTTGGTTTCTCAGAAAATTGGGAGTCAACATAACTCAAAATCCAGCAATACCACTCTTGGGCATATACCCAAAGAACGCTCAATCATACCACAAGGAAATTTGCTCAACTATATTCATAGCAGCATTGTTCATAATAGCCAGAACCTAGAAATGACCTAGATACCTCTAAATCAAAGAATGGATTAAGAAAATGTGGTACGTTTACACAATGGTGTGTTACTCAGTGGTTAAAGAACAATGACATCTTGAAATTTGTAGGCAAATGGACAGACCTAGAAGAAAACATCCTGACTGAGGTAACGCAGACTCAGAAAGACAAACATGGTATGTACTCATTCATAGGTGAATATGAGACATAAAGAAAAGAATAACCAGGTTTCAATCCACAACCTCTGAGAAGTTTGGTAACAAGGAACACCCTAAGAGAGACATGCATGGATGCACTGGGAAGGGGAAATAGATAAGATCTCCTCAGTAAATAGGGAGTGATGGGGGGAGGGGAGGTAAGAGTGAATGGGAGAGGGAGGAGAACATGAGGGAACAAAATGGTTGATTTGGTGGAGGAACAGGGAGGAAGAGCAATGAAAGAGATACCTTAGTAGAGGGAGCCATTATGAGGTTAGGGAGAAACCAGGTGTCAGGGAAATTTCCAGGAATCCACAAGAATGACCCCCAGATAAGACTCCAAGTAATAGTGGAGAGGGTGCCTGAACTATCCTTCCCCAATCAAATTGATGACCACCCTAATCATCATAGAACCTTCAACCAGTAACTGATGGAAGGAGATGCAGAGATCCACAACTAAGCACTGGGCCAAGCTCCTAGAGTCCAGCTGAAGAGAGGGAAGAGGGATTATATAAGCAAAGGGTAAATTCTATGGTGGGGAAACCCACAGAGAGCTGACCCCATCTAGAAGGAGCTCACTGACTCTGGACTGACAGCTGGGGAGCCTGCATGGGACCAAACTAGGTCCTCTGAATGTGGGTGGTGGTGCTGGAGCTTGGGCATTTTTTAGGCCACTGACAATGGGGCCAGAACTTGTCCCTAGTGCATGAACTGGCATTTTGGAGCCAGTTCCCTTTGGGGGGATACCTTGCTCAGCCTTGATACAGAGGGGAGAGAATTGGTGCTACCTCACCTTGATGTGCCACACCTTGTTGACTCCCCATGGCAGGCCTTACCCTTTCTGAGGAGTGGATGGGAGTTGGGTGGGGGAAAGGTTGGGGGCAGGGAGCAGGAGGAGGTGAGGGAAGGGTAACTATGGTTGGTATGTAAAACCTTTTGAAAATAATAAAAAAAGATTTAAAATATTATAGATTTCAAAAAAACAACCTAAGATTCTTTTGTTTTGGGTACCAGAAGTATTAGGACAAATATGTCTGTGAATTCTTTGAAAACATTATTTCAAAAAATTAAAGCCTGATTCTTTTTGCTTGGTTATGGGACAGACTTCATGAACTGCTTCTCTAGGGCCCAGTCAGCCATCATGTCATATCATAAGGACATGTTTGTGGTGAGAAACATGCTTCACGTTATCAGCCACCCAGCTCAGAGGCCTGGGAATGAGCCACCTTGAAAGTGAATGCTCCAAACCCAGAGATGTCTTCAGATCATTTCAGCCCCAATACTGTGGCTTCAGTCTTGAGGGGTCCTGGTAGAAGCACACACCTAAGCCACTCTTGGATTTCTAAACTGAAGAGGCTTAACGAGCTAATACAAGTCCACTGTTAACTTACTATGCAGAAAAAGAGAACTAAGACTCTCAATCTGTTGTTTGGATTTATCACAGCAAGGAAAGCATTATGGTCATCACCATCATCTCTCTTTATTTTGCTGTAACTTATGCATATGACAGGAAACATAGTTGTCTTTCTGAGTTTGGCTTCACTAACTCACTATGATTATCTCTAGTTCCATCAGTTTTCCTTCAGATGACAAAATTTCATTCTTTATGATGGAATGAAACTGTTTTTGATGCATTGATTCACGGATCCAGTCCCATAGTACTACAGTGAACACGGAGTTCATTTCTGTGCACTGACTTAGGAGTGCCATAGCCAGAACACACAGGTGCTGTATGCTTAACTGTTTGGGGAAGTTCTCCATTGGTTTCCATTGTGATTTATCTGACCTTATACAGGCCTTGTGCTTGGGTCATCTGCTATGAAGTCATGTGTTCAGCTGCCCTGTTGTGTGTGGAAAACACTACCCAGAGCCATGAGAGCTAGGCAGTAGGGATGAAGCTTTAGGGAGAGTGCTGGCCTGATTTTTCTGTGTCCTGTTACTCACCTTGTGGCATTTCAGCAATAGGATCTTACTGGCAAGTTGGTAGGTAAGCAAGGGCATCGGCAGTAGCTAGTGATAGTTGAGCTCTATGGTACCTCATTGGTCAACAACTCCAAAAAAGTAGCTCATTTTGGGAACTGTACTTTTTATTTTCCAGCTTGTATTTAGTAAGGTCACTGTTGCTTCATTGTGGATTAAATCCATTTAAACTTTTCTTGTATGTGTGTCTATACGTACTTTAAGAGAATTCTAAAGTAGAAAGCTGTTTATGGCCTTTTTGAAAGGTCTTTAATGTTAAGTTTTCCCTTTCTGTATCACCTCCTACATCCTACTCTCCTACCCACCCCAATTTAACACTTTTTATTCCACTATTTCCCTTTATTCCTTTTTTGAAGAATGTCATTGGATTCGGATAAGGATTACATTGCATCTGTAATTGTCTTCAGTAGTACATCCATTTTCACAGTATTAATTTTGCTCATCTAGGAGCATGTAAGCTCTTTCCATCTTACAGTGTCTTCTTCAATGTCCTTCTGCAGCATTTAAACGTATTCATTGTAGAGAATTTCACCTCCTTGCTTAGACTCCTGCATTGTTGTGGTTTTGCTATTATGAGTTGGATTACTCTAGTTGTTGTGTGTGTCTGTGTACATGCATGTGCTATATGTATGTGGTTGGATGTGCTTATCCAGGTGGCACATGTAGAGGCCAGAGGTTGAGCTTTGGATGTCTTTAAATCACTGTCCACCTTGTTTTTAAGATAGGGTCTTTCACTGAAACTCTAGCTCACTGATTCAGCGAGGCTGTCATCAGCTAGTCCTGCCTCATGCACTGGGGTCATGGCAACCATACCCAACCTTTATATGGGAGCTAAGGATCCAAATTCAGGTCCCTAGCTTAGTGCAAGCAGTGCACTCACTCAGCCACTTCCCAGCTTCCTATCTACTTCCTTCTTGGCATGTTTATCCTTGGCAGGTAGTAAAGCTACTAAATTTTTGTATGTTGATTTTGTTTGCTGATTTGCATACTTTGCTGGAAGTTTTTCTTTTTTTTATCAGATGTAAAAGTTTTCTGGTGGAGCCTTCAGGGTCTTTGACCATGACATCATACCATTTGCAAATAAGTATAATTCAATTTCTTCCTTTCCTATCTGTAGCTTTTTTTCCTTTTTCTAATTATTCCTCTGGCTAAGACATGAAGCACTGTATTGCATGAGTGCAGAAAGGGAAGACACCTTATCTCCTTCCTTATTTTGGAGAAAATGCTTTTTGTATGGTGCTGGCTATATTTTTGCTGTATGCATCCTTTATTGTGTATAGTCATGCTCCTTCTGTTTCTTGTGTCTGTACAGTGTTTACCATGATGGGATGGTGAGATTGTTAAGAGCCCCTTTTTTTGCAACTTATGGGGGGATTATGGTATTTCTGTTCCTACAGTAGATTTATGTACTATATAACATTTGCTGATAGTTGACATCAAGTTATCCTTGTACCTATAATGAAGCCAATTTTATTATAGCATAAGATCTTTTAAATGTATTGTTGAATTCAGTTTGCAAGAATTGAGGATTTTTGTTTTATATACATCAAAAAAATTATTCTATAATTTTGTTTTATTTATAACTTTCTACCTGTTTTTTACACTAGGGTAATATTGGTTTCATAGAATGAATTTGGTAGTACCCTTTCCCTTTCCAGTTTATCAAGTAGCTTGAGGAATGTTACCGTGTTTTTGCTTAAAAAACAGAAAAAATTATTACATATGAGAAAATGTGTGTGTGTGTGTGTATGTGTGTGTGTGTGTGTGTGTGAGAGAGAGAGAGAGAGAGAGAGAGAGAGAGAGAGAGAGAGAGAGAGAGAGAGATTTGAGAGTCATTTATCTTGTTTTACCATGTGAATCACAGGGACAAACTCGGCTCTCAGGCTTGGCAGCAAGCCCTTTTACCCACTTAGCCACCTCTCTGGCCCATTATGTAAAGGTTTTGTAGTACTCGGCAGCGAGTCCATCTGTCCTGTTTCATGTTGTTCTTGTTTGTTTTGTTTTTGTTTCTTTCTTTCAGTCTTTTTTTCTATTTTTATTTTATTAAAAACAGATTTTTTTTCCCATAAAATATATTCTGACTCTGGTTTTCCTTCCCTCACATACACAAATACATGCACACATGCACATGTGCGTGCACGCACACACAGACACACAAAGTCCCATTATATAGATAGAGAAAGATGTTTGCATACACAGGAATCCAACAAAAACACAAAACTGCTATAATAAATATGCAAGGGACCTCTGAGAAAAGTAAAATAAAATAATAACCTGAGAAAACATTATGAGACGAAGGATTTCCAAAGTTGGCACTGACTGTCGTATTGGTTGTCTACTGATGGACATGAAGGACATTCTTGAGAGTGGTTTGAAGCCCAAGTGGGATTCCCTTGGAAAGAATTAATTTTTTATTCGCTAGTGGGTATCAAGTACAGATGGCTTCTTGGTTAGAGTAGGGGCATATTGTCTATTTTTCTCAGAGCTGGAAATCCTCTGGTGCAGAACTGGGCAGGATCTGTGCATGCTACTGTTACACGAGGGTCAGGCTGCTTGTATGTTGGGGTTTCTGTCCTGTCTGGTACCCCACAACTGGTTAGCCCCAAAGAAAATCACACATAGGTCTAGGGTCCTGTTTGTTGTTGGGGTTTCTGTTTTGCCTGGTACCCCACAACTGTTTAGCCCCAAAGAAAATCACACATAGGTCTTCATAAATTATAAGCTGATTGGCCCATTAGCTCTAGCCTTTCACTGGATAACTCTCACATCTTGATTAACCCATTTTTCTGATCTATGTTAGCCATGTAGCTCAATACCTTTTTCAGTGGGGCAGATCACATCCTGCTGCTTCGGTCGTCTGGGCAGGAGTGGGAGGAATCAGCTTCCTCCTTCCCAGAATTCTCCTGTTCTCATTGCATCATTTCTACTTCCTGTCTGGTTTTTCCATCTATACTTCGTGCCTGGCCAATCAGTGTTTATTTAGAACATGATTGACAGAAAACAGACAATTCTCCCACACCATGCTACCATAGTCTTTGTCAGTTCATCCTGCTGTACTAAAAGGATGTTTCCTTGGTATCTTCCTTGCCCTCTGGCTCTTATAAACTCTCTACATCTTCTTCTGAGGGTTTTCTGAGCCTCAAGGAAAGGAATCTGATGGAGGCATCCCATTTAGAGCTGAGTGTTCCAAGATCTCCCACTCTGCATTGTCCAGCTATGGGCCTCTGAATTTGTTCTAATATAATTGCAGGAGGAAGATGCTCTGTTGATGGCCAAGCAAGGCACTGATGTACAGTATAGAAGAATGTCCTTAGGAGTTATTTTATTGGTACATTCCTTTAGAAGAACAGCAGTATTTGTTTTCCCCTAGGCTCATGCCCTGTTTGGTCTCAGGTTCTTGGCCACCCAACAATATTGGGTAGAGGTTTCAGCTTTTGGAGTGGCCTTAAATCCAACCAGATAATGGTTGATTACTCTAAAAAACTTTGTGCCACTATTGCATTTTGCAGGGAAGTTTCCATTATAGATCAAAGGGTTTGTGTAAATGGATGTTTTTCTCCTACCCACCCGAATAAACACTCAGAGGCTTATATTAATTATAAAAGATTTGCTGATGGATCAGGCTTATCACTAACTAACTCTTTTAAATTAACCTATTTCTATTATTTTATATTTTACCATGAGGCTTGTGACTTGTTCCCTCACATCCTGCTTCTCCAGTGGCTGCTGGCATCTCCCTCAACTCTACCTTCTTTCTCCCTGTATTTAGTTTGGCTTTACTGCCTAGCTACACTCTGCCCTGCCATAGGCCAAAACAGCTTACTTCAACTTCATCAACCAATAAAAGCAACACATATTCACAGATACAGAAGGGCATCCCACATCAACTCCCCTTTTCTGTCTAATTTAAAATGAGAGTTTTGACTTTAACATCGTAAAATTATATATAACAAAAGAGGTATCAAGTGAGAATAACAGTTATAATATTTAGTCTACTTGTATTTGACAAATTAAAGAAAATACTCTACCATCTATTCTATCTTTGTGAATCTAAAGTTTTATATCTAACTTATCTTTTATCATAACTAAGGAAAGCTATAAGTATAACTATTTAGTCTTCAACTCTGTCAAAGTCCCCAAAATGATATAATATTACCTAAGTAAACAGGAAGTACACTGTAAGCAACTTCCAAAATTCTAGAAATGGCAGAGATATCTAATTGCCTAGACAGTCACCCAAAGTTCTTCTTGATGTGGGAGTGTCATATCAATCTGTTGATTTCATTGGCTGAGTAATAAAGAAACTGCTGGCCCTGATAGGTTATAAGATAGGTGGGCGGAATAAACAGGATAGGATGCTGGCGGAAGAGGAAGTGAGGACAGACTCTGCTCTGCTCCCGGAGAGACCCGACAGCTCTGCTGGAGCACAGACGCCATGCTCAGCTCTCCCTGGTAGACACGATAGCTCTGCTCTCTGAGGCACACGCGATGAAGATGGATGTAGGCTAGAATCTTCCCGGTAAGCGCACCTGGGGTGCTTACACACATCATTAGAAATGGGCTAGTCCAGGTGCGAGAATTAGCCTGTAAGGGCTAGAGTATGGGCCAAGCAGTTCTTTAAATGAATACAGTTTGTGTGTTGTTATTTCGGGCATAAGCTAGCCAAGCGGCCGGGGTGTTGGGGACGCAGCCCCACCGCCGCTTCCTATTTCAACATCTTCTGTAACATTAGGGCATGCATCTTCAGCCTATAGGCCTAGACAATCTGGCAGACAGTGAAACAGGAAATTTGGAAATGTCCCAACTATATTGGCAGTTTGTCAGTCACTTTCCTGTGGGTCCTGCATGTCCCGTTTATACAGCATACAGTTAAACGGTCCAGACAAGAGCAGTTTCTTGCCCGAATGACTAGCCTTGTCATGTGGAAAGTAAACTACGTAAGAAGCTTTTTTGATGCCCATCATCCTCTTCAAGTAATTGGTGCTGCCAGGAGCAGACATGTCTCACTCTCGAGAAGAGTTTAAGTTATTTTTTTAAGGGAAAATAGTGCGTTTTATTTTATTTTATTTTTTAATATAATTTTTTATTGAAAGAAAAAAAAAATTTCCGCCTCCTCCCCGCCTCCCATTTCCCTCCCCGTCTC
>NW_026068037.1:2741656-2811950 GCF_014885135.2 Alexandromys fortis
GGGGGCTGGAGAGATGGCTCAGCGGTTAAGAGCATTGCCTACTCTTCCAAAGGTCCTGAGTTCAATTCCCAGCAACCACATGGTGGCTCACAACCATCTGGAATGAGGTCTGGTGCCCTCTTCTGGCCTTCAGGCACTCACGCGAACACAATATTGTATACATAATAAATAAATAAATATTTTAAAAAAAGATACTTTAAAACACTTTAAATGCCTTATTCTGTAGGTCTTATAAGTGTTTGAAGATAATCTATCTATCTGAAATATATCTGTGTATTACCTTGAAAATCTAACTAACATGACTATAAGTTTGACTATTATTGATGATTGTTAATTTGTATCTCTTAGTTATACATTACATTTTAAAATGAGCTGCATAAACATAATACTTTAAACAAGAGTAGAAATATATACATATTATAACAAAATTGACCTTAAATTTGTATCAATAAACCAAAATCCATACCAATGTATTTTGAGGTTAACAGTCATTTCTTGAATTAAAGTAGATTTAAGAATCTATCATTTTCTCCATTATTTCTATATCATGTTCCACTCTTTTCTTTAGAAAGAGATTGACTATGACCATTAGCCATTTATAAAAACCCCCATTAAATGAAGAGAAACATTTATAAATAATATTTTGGGAATTTGAGTGTAGTTTTCTATACTACTGATTGGTGGTATTGGTTATCTTATGGAGATCCTGGGAAATTCAGAATTATGGTCACAGACTGTAGTAGTCTATGAGGCTTCATCATTTCAGCCAGTAGCCTTGAAGGCTATTTGGATGTGGATCACCTGGTCATCACTCTTATTGGAGACCTGTCAGGGGTCTTGCCATGTTAGCCTGGAAGGGATCCACAGCTTTTCATCTTCTGTGGAAACAAAAACAGGATCTCTTTTCCAGATCAACATATCCTTAGAACCAAATTTTGAAGTCAGGGTACCTTTATGTTGGTTTAGCTTAGCAGTCCCCACAATGAAATGTCTCTCTGGGGTTAGCTCATTAATAGTGAAAAAATTTCAAAGCAAACACAATAGTAAACATAATCCAGGCTCTGGGTGTATTTTCCATCTTTATGTGACTTATTATTTTATATTATTTTTACTGTCTCTTTAAGACTTTATTATTTTAAACTATTTTTATAACTGCCTATACCCATTTTCTTTCTTTCTTAAGCATACAAACATTTATTAAACACAGTGTAACCTGTTTAGAGGTTTTTTTTTTTTTTTTTTGGTATGAACCTGTCTTTATTGTGTATCCATGTAAGCAGGTATGACTTGGACCAGAGGGACCACTTCGGCTGTTGATTCATCCTGCTTGGCTTTTCAACAGGGTGGCGGTAGTAATGAATGTCACACTTGCCCTCACCCCTGCCCCCTGCCCAGTGCTGCCATCAGGTAGGATGTAGCTGGCCCAAAAACTTCTCTTTTGTCTGTATGAGTAAAGGCAAAGTGTACCACACAGCACGTGGTTGATTAGCCTCTAATGGAGTCTGGTGGCCTGCTCCATCTTGCAGGCAGCTGTTGGGAGATTTGCCTCTGCACTGCTGTTGGCATGAGATTGTGGGACTAGGAAGCCCAGTGGGCCTATGTTTTTGTGCATTTAGAACTTTTCAAAAAGCTTTCTCAGCCTCTATGGGAATTCAAGAGCTCAAGGTGGGCACCATTTGTAGCTGCCCACCAGTTCCTGAATAAACACTCAGAGACTTATATTAATTATAGAAGTTTGGCTGATGGCTCAGTATCACTCCTAACAAGCTTTTACTTTTAAATTAACCAATTTTTATTATTTTATATTTTACCACGAGACTCACGGCTTGTTACCTCACTACTTGCTTCTCCAGTGGCAGATGGTGTCTCTCTTGACTCCGCCTTCTTTCTCCCTGTATTCAGTTTGGTTTCACCACCTAGCTATAGTCTGCCTTGCCATAGGCTAAAGCAACTTTATTCATCCACCAATAAATGCAACACATACTCACAGTATACAGAAGGGCATCCCACAACAGGTTTGTAGCTAGCTTGGTGGTTACCTTTCTCCTTTAGTAGCACACAGAGTATCTTTCAGTATGTGGAACACTATTCAGTAGTGATGAAGACTCTATGAGGCACCAGCTTGACTTCTCCATGTTCAGCGAATTATATAGGCGTTGTCTTCATCAATAGGGCCTTACTGTCAGCTTGTGGATAGCAACTGATAACCTTGGCAATAGCCTCTATTGTTTGGCCATAAAGCCCCTTTGGCCAACAACTAGATTAGATGTAACCCATTCCTGGTGCTAGATGCTTTATTTGATAATGAGAGCTGTCCCTTTGGGCTTATCTCGCTCCCATTATTTGTAATTTTATCTAGGTATACATTTCAATTAGGTGTACTTTCAAATATGTATACATATTGGGAAGCGTCTACTGCCTTAGGCTTCCATACAAGCCCTCAAATGGCCCTTAGTTTTACATGGGTTACATCTAGTCTGGTTGTTGGCCAAAGGGGCTCCACAGTCATACAGTACAGGCAACAGTCAAGGCTATCAGTTGCTCTCCACAAACTGACAGTTTCAGTTGTCCTTCCCTGTGTTTCATCCTTTGTTCTTCCTTCTCCCTTTCTGTCCCCTTCCCTTCCCATGGAGATCATCTCTCTCCCCTGTTCCTTTACTCTATACCTAACCTCTATGGTTACGTCAGTTGTAGATGGCTTATCGAAGACTTAACAGTTAACATCTACATATAAGTGAAAATATGCCACATATGTCTTTCTAGGTCTGGGTTCCTCACTCAGGGTGACTTTTTTTCTAACTCCATCTGTATACCTTCAAATTTCTTTTCTTCTCTTTTTGTTAAATGGCTGAGTAATATTTCACTATGTACACATGCCACATTTTCTTTCTTCTTGGTCCATTGATGGACATATGGGCAATTACGGGATGCAGAGAGTGGGCACAGTCTTCCTCAGGGAAGAGCAGCCAATGGGGTATCCAGTGCCAGTGGTCAGCCTGAAAGCACATAAATACAAGCACTCACATGGGCAGAGCAGGCTGTATTTATGTATTTAGGAATGCACACTATATTATGTTGGTCTAACAATCACAGAGCAGTGGGAAAACTGCGTGATGCCAGATTGGCATCCCCTCTCTCCTTGCTTGTGAGCCTCTGCTACTCACCCCCATCATTTTTGTTTTTTATTGTGCTATGTAACATGCTTAGACATCTTAGGAGTAATGTAGAATGTTAACATTTGGCCCTGGTCCAGTATGCACAGACCAAGAAACATTTATAAGATTTTTCCCTGACATAAAAGACATCAATAACTGCTAATGTGTTAATAAACAAATTGGGTTATTGTTGGTGTGTGTGTGTGTACACATATACCTGATATAGACATATCATAGAATGGTAGGTGTGTGTATGTGTTTGTACACATATACCTGATAGAGACATATCATAAAATGGTAGGTGTGTGTGTGTTTGTACACATATACCTGATAGAGACATATCATAGAATGGTAGGTGTGTGTGTGTGTTACACATATACCTGATATACACATATAGAATGGTAGAAGCACACAATAGGGAAAGATTCAGACTATTTGACACTATTTGCTTTGTTCACTCCTGTACAAAACACAAGACCTGGTACATTGAGGAAACTAATAAATGTTCACTGGATTAATTCTTGAGAGCTAGGTGTAAAGTCAACTAAAATAGTGTCAAAACACCACTATTCACAATAGCTAAGTTACAAAATTAACCTAGGGACCAGGTACATGAACAAAGAAATCATGGTCATATTCATGGTGGAATGTCTGTAGAAACTGTACTCTTCAATAAAATAACATTCTTCAGTGCAGGATGAACCTTTTATGATTGGAGGAAGGTGATTACAAATCATTTCTATTTCAAAGTACAGTGACAACTTCTCATTTAGCACCATCAGACATTCCCCAGAGAGTGGTAGACTGGGGCATTGCATTTAATCACCTCCTACACAGTACCAGTTGATTTATATCAGTGCTCATGAGCCAGTAGAGTATTTAAGGTCTTAGCTTTTGACAACCGCTACTGTCATAGCTTCCAAATGTTTTAATAATTGTGCTAGGTCACGTAGTAATTGAAACTGAGAACAAATTTGATAAATTGCATAATTTCAAATTGTTTACCTAGAATTCCATTCACATTACATCATCAAATCCATGAAAGGAATGGCTTTTAGAGGAAATCTGTGCTTTTGCCTGTCATGCATTTGAATCTTAGTCTTAATAGTTGTACATGGAACAAAGGTGTTCTGAGTCATCACTTACACACAGAAATTTTCATAGTCCGTAAATGTATTCATAATGTCCTCAAAAATGCCTTGCTGAGAGCTTGGCATAGAGTAGATTCTGTGAAGACTGGATGAACAGTGGACTGGTGAATTGAGTGAGCAGAACGGAAGCAGTGAAGACCTCTGTTAGCTGTCTCTACTGTCCATGACCCTTACAGACAGCAGAAAAGTATACAGACAGCGTGCCATTCTGAGTAAGACCCAATCTGATGCCCACTGACTCAGCTGGGACAAATTTAATCACAAGTCAGCATAGGCTATGAATAGTCAAAGATCTGAACAGAGTTTGATAGCTGAAATAAACAATTGATTTAGCCATTGTGTTACTGATCGATATTAATTTGTTTTCTACTATCATGTTAGTAGAAATGGGGCTTTTGTTGTTTTCAATGAACCTTTCCCTCAGTAGCTGTGGGCATTAGAATACTTGATCTCAGTTGGTAGCTGTTTGGAGAGGCTTTGAAGGGGTAGCCTTGCTGGGGGAAGTTT
The DNA here is from genome assembly GCF_014885135.2 of Alexandromys fortis. Taxonomy (NCBI): domain Eukaryota; kingdom Metazoa; phylum Chordata; class Mammalia; order Rodentia; family Cricetidae; genus Alexandromys; species Alexandromys fortis. Next base: position 2,746,470 of record NW_026068037.1, read on the forward strand.
GCCACTGGGGGCATACTTTGAGGTTTCAAAATTCATGTGCTACTCTAACCAACATGTTGGCTGCTTGCAGCCTCACTGCACCACCATGATGGGCTCTTACCCTTCTGGAATTGTAAGTCCAAAATAAACACTCCTTTCTGTCAGTTGCCTTGGTCACAGTGTTTTACATAGCTATAGCAAGAGACTAGCTCAGGGTTGACTTAGGAACCTTGCACGTGCGCTGTTCTTTGCAGGGACTGTATGTCTCCAGTATAGATGCACGGTGATCTAGCAGGGCCAGTGACTCTGAAACTTTGATAACTGTTACTGAACTACCCTGTTGTAGAATATTATTTAAGACATGTTATATTTGTTTATGCTGTGGAACATTTGTTTAATGATACAAAGATGTGTTATATTTTTTTTTACGTTACATTTGTTTAATTCTGTGAAGCTGTGTTACTTTGCCCGTCTAAAACACCTGATTGATCTAACAAAAAGCTGAACAGCAAATAGCAAGGCAGAAGAAAGGCTAGGCAGGGCTGGCAGGCAGAGAGAATAAATAGGAGAAATCTGGGGCGAGGAGGAGAGCCACCAAGCTACACAGCCAGCAACAGAGTAAGAAGGCAAAAAAAGATATACAGAAATAGAAAAGGATAAAACCCCAGAGGCAAAAGAAAGATAGGGTAATTTAAGTTAAGAAAAGTTGGCTAGAAATAAGTCAAGCTAAGGCCAGGAATTCATAAGGAAGAATAAGTACATTTATTTGGGTGGCACGCCACCCCCCCAAAAAAAAAGAGTAAAATGAGCCAAAGAGTAAAAGCAATCAACTACCTACCTTCCGCAAACATTTATTAGCGTTTATTAACCTGTCCTAAACTTGCTTGTAGTTTGTGTTTCCCGCGGTCTTATCAACAGCAGGTACTAAAAAACTGGATTCTTATGTGTAAGGAATCCGCAGCAGAGGATGGGAATGCCCTCTTTTATTAATTTATTCTCCATTCGGTTTTCTTTTTTAAAATTTATTTTATTTTGTTTAAAAAAGAAAAGAAAACTATCTCTTTTCATTTTAAATACCACTCCGAGTTCCCACTCTTTCCCCTCCTCCCAATTCCTTCACCTACCTCCGCACCTACCTCATCCACTCCTCAGAGAGGGTAAGGCACATTGCTTTGGAGAGGGTCCTAGGCCCTCCTATCTAGGCTGAGAAAAGGTTCCCAAAAAGCCAGTACAAGCAGTAGGGATAAATCCTAGCTCCACTGCCAGTGGCCATGCAGTCTGCCCCAGCCATGCAACTCTCACCCACATTCAGAGGGACTAGTTTGGACCTATGCTGGTTCCTTCCCTGTCTGACCAGAGTCTATGAGCTCCCTTTAGCTCAGGTAAACTGTTTCAGTGGGTGACCCCATCATGGTCTTGACCTCTTTGCTCGTGTCTCACTCCTCCCATTTTTCAACTGGACTTTGGGAGCTCATCCCAGTGCTCTGCTGAGAGTCTCTGCCTCTGTTTCCATCAGTTGCTGGATGAAGTTTTTATGGTGTCATTTAAGATAGTCATCAATCTGACTACAGGGCAAGGCCAGTTCAGTCACCCTCTCCTCTATTGCTCAGGGTCGTAGCTGGGTTCATCCTTGTGGATTCCTGGGTTATTTCTCTAGAGCCAGGTTTCTTGCTAACCCCATAATGGCTGAGGAACATTTTCTTTAACCATTCATTTTGAAAGAAACTCATGAGATAAAATTATGATTTTAAAACAGTTATATTTGCATAAGTTCTTAATAGTTACTATGATGATTTTGTTTATTTAATATATGTATTATATGACAAGCTGATACAAAGGCAATGCTTATTAGCACTTAGGTTAAATTATTTTTAATGTAGTTGTCAGGCATCATATTTAAATATTTAGTAATAAACATTTAAGTAATTTTATGTTAAAATTAAGATCACAAGTGATAAACTTCCTAAATAATATATTAAATAATTGATATTTTATGTATTCTAGTCTTAATTATTTAGGAATGATTTTATATATATATATGCAGTGTTAATACTGCTTTTTAATATATAAAAGCAGTGTTAATACTGTACAACAATATGTGATGCTCTAAAGTAACACATAATTATTTGCATATATATCAATAAAAATTTGAAAAGTCAGTGAACTTTGATAAGAGCAGAAATTCGGGGTTATGGCTTAATCATTGAAATGTGCAGTTCTGAGTCTTGTTTTTACCTCAGAGTCACGTCATATTTGTTGGGAGACAAAAGGGAGTATAGATAGATAGATAGATAGATAGATAGATAGATAGATAGATAGATAGATAGATAGATAGGAGATCAGTCTTTTGTCTGATGTGGGGATGGTGAAGATCTTTTCCCATTCAGTAGGCTTCCTTTTGTCTTATGACAGTGTCCCTTGATTTACAGAAGCTTCTTAGTTTTAGGAGGTCCCATTTATTTATTGTTGCTCACAATATCTGTGCTACTAAGGTTATATTTAGGAAATGGTCTCCTGTACTCATGAATTGAAGACTACTTCCCACTTTCTCTTCTATCAGGTTCAGTGTGGTCAGATTTATATTGTGGTTTTTAATCCACTTGGACTTGAGTTTTGTGCATAGGAATAGATATGTATCTATTTTCATTTTTCTACATGTTGACATTCAGTTATGTTGATGATGCTTTCTTTTATCCATTGTATAATTTTAGCTTTTTTTTTCAAAAATTGGTGTTCATAGGTGTGTGGATTAATATCTAGGTCTTTGATTCAAATCCATTGGTCAACCTGTCTGTTTTTATGCCGATACCAAGCTAAAACAGCTTTACTGTAGCTCTGTAATAGAGCTTGATGTTAGGGATGGTGATGCCTCCAGGAGTTTCTTTATTGTACAGGATTCCTTTGGCTATTCTGTTTTTTTTTTTTTTTATTTTTCCATATGAAACTGATTATTGTTCTTTCAAGGTCTGTGAAGAATTGTGTTGGGATTTTGATGAGGACTGCATTGAATCTATATATTGCTTTTGATAGAATAGCCATTTTTATTATGTTTATTCTACCCACTCAAGAACATGGGAGCTCTTTCCATTTTTCTGGTATTTTCTTTAATATCTATCTTCTAAGTCCTAAAGTTTTTGTCAAACAAGTCGTTCACTTCTTTGGTTAGTGTTACCCCAAGATATTTTATGTTATTTGTGGCTATTGTGAAGGGTGATTTTTCTCTGATTTTTTTCTCAGCCCCTTTATCATTTGTATATAGGATGGATACTGATTTTTTTTTTTTAGTTGTTCTTGTATTCTGTCACATTCCTGAAACTGTTATATGCGTTCCCTAGCAGAGTTTTTTGGGTCACTTATGTATACTATCATATCATCTGCAAATAGTGAAAGTTTGACTTCTTTTTTTCCAATTTGAATCCACTTGATCTACTGTTATTGTCTTATTGTTCTAGCCAGAACTTCAAGAACTATGTTGAATAGATATGGAGACAGTGCACATTCTGTTCTTGTTCCTGATTTTAGTGGAATCACTTTCAGTTTCTCTCCATTTAATTTGATGGCGACCTTAGGCTTGGTGTATATTGCTTTTTATTGTTTTTAGATGTGTTCTTTGTATCCCTTATCTTTCCAAGATCTTTATCATGAAGAGGTGTTGGATTTTGCTGAATGCTTTTTCAGCATTATATTTTTTTCTTTCAGTTTAATTTATATGGATTACATTAATAGATTTTCGTATGATGAACCATCCCTGCATCTCTGGGTCAACATGATCATGGTGAATTATTTTTTTTATGTGTTCTTGGATTCAGTTTGCCAGTATTTTATTATTTTTGCATCCATGTTCATGAATGAGATTGGTCTTTAATTATCTTCCTTAGTTGAGTCTTTGTGTGGTTTCAGCATCAGGGCAACTGTAACCTTGAAAAAAGAGTTTGGCAATGCCCCTTCTGTTTCTATTATGTGGAACACTTTGAGGAGTATAGCTCTTCTTTGATGTTCTGGTAGAATTCTGCACTGAAACCATCCGGCCCTGGACTTTTTTTGTTCTGGAAGCTTTTGATGACTGCTCTTATTTCCTTGCAGGTTACAGGTCTATTTAAATTATTCACCTGGTCTTTATTTAATTTTGATATGTAATACCTATCCAGTATTATGGATGAGTCTGCTTCTTTTTGTTCTAGAACTTTCAGGTGTGCTGTTAAGTCACTAGTGTGAGCTTTCTCCACTTTCTTTATGTAGGCTCTTAGTACTATGAACTTTCCTCTTAGCACTGCTTTCATAGTGTCCCATAGGTTTGGGTACATTGTGCCTTTATTTTTTGTTGAATTCTAGGAAGCATTTAATTTCTTTCTTTATTTCTTCCTTGACCCAGAAGTGGCTCAATAGATCACTGTTTAATTTACATGAGTGTGTAGGCTTTCTGCAATTGGTGGTGTTGTTGAATTCTAACTTTAAACTATGGTGATCCGATAAGATACAGAGGATTACTCCAATTTTTTTAAATATCTGTGAAGGTTTGCTTTGTTACCAAGTATGTGATCAATTTTAGAGAAGGTTCCATGAGGTGCCAAAAAGAAGGCATATTCTTTTGTGTTTGGCTGGAATGTACTGTAGATGTCTGTTAAGTCCATTTGAGTCATGACATCTGTTAGTTCTCTTATTTCTCTGTTAAGTCTGGTTGACATATCCATTGGGAGAGTGGGGTGTTGAAGTCTCCTAGCATTAGTGTGTGCGGTTTTATGTGCAATTTAAGCTTTAGTAATGTTTCCTTTACATATGTGGGTGCTCTTGTATTTGGGGCATAGATCCTCAGGATTGAGACTTCATCTTGATGGATTGTTCCTGTTATGAGTATAATGTGCCCTTCTCCATCTCTTCTGATTGATTTTAGTTCTAAGTCTATTTTGTTAGATATTAGGGTAACTACACCAGCTTGCTTCTTAGGCCCATTTGATTGGAAGGGTAATGTCTGTCTTTGAGGTTGAGGTATGTTTCTTGTATACAGAATGCTTTCATATCTATTCTCTTAGTCTGTGTCTTTTTATAGGTGAATTGAGTCCATTGATATTAAGTGATATTAATGACCAGTGATTGTTAATTTATGCTATTTTTTGGTGGTAGTGTTTTTGTGTTTGGGGATTTGCTGGTGTGAGGTTATCTGTTGCCTGTGTTTTTGTGGGTGCAATTAGCTTCCTTGGGTTGGTGTTTTCCTTTTAGTACTTTCTGTAGGGCTGGATTTGTGGATAGGTATTGTTTAAATCTGGTTTTGTCATGGAATGTTTTGTTTTCTCCATCTATGGTGACTAAAAGCTTTTCTGGATATAGTAGTCTGGGATTGTATCTGTGGTCTCTTAGTGTCTGCAGAACATCTGCCTAGGACCCTCTGGCTTTCATGGTTTCCTGTCAGGAGCCATTTCCCCCCTAAGAATCATTACAGGAATCACCCTAGGGAGTCTGCAGAGAACCTCACACCCATAATTGTGTTCTATTGAGAAAACCTGCCCCTCATCCAATTAACTGCTAATCTTAGCGGAACCCGCCTCACATTCCAGCTATCCAGGGAACCAGGTGTGGCAACTTGTGACTTCTGGCCTGCCTGTCCGAGTAGCCTGTCCTACGTGACCGGAACCACGCGGCGAGATCCCTTGCCCTGCCCCCCATTCCTTACCATATATAAGCAGCAACCATGACCCTAATAAACGGAGGCTTTGACAAAGTTGCTTGGCCTCGTTCTTCTGTCTTAGCTCATTCCCTTCCAGGTAGCGCCCCTCCGAGACCCTGGAATTACTGATTGCGGGTGGGTTACTAACCCCTAGACTGAGTAGCCCACCCAACACAATCCACAGTTTCCACTGAGAAGTTGGGTGTAATTCTGATAGATCTATCTTTATATGCTACTTGGCATTATCCCTTTGCAGATCTTAATATGCTTTCTTTTCTCTGTATGTTTTGCATTTTGATTATTATATAGCAAGGGGCTTTTTTTTTTGGTCCAGTCTATTTGGTGCTCTGTAAGCGTCTTGTACCTTCATAGAGATATCCTTCTTTAGGTTGGGAAGGTTTTCTTCAATGATATTGTTGAATATGTTTTCCGTGCTTTTGAGCTGGAGTTTTTCTTCTTCCTCTATCCCTTTATTCTTAGGTTTGGTGTCCCAGGTTTCCTGGATATTTTGTGTTAAGAATTTGTTGGATTTAATGTTTTCTTTGACCGATTAATCAAAGGAGGAGCTGCGGGCTACATTCCTGCCACCCGGCTCTTACACCCCCGAAATAACAACACACAAATTGTATTCATTTAAATACTGCCTCGTCCATTAGCTCCAGCCTCTTCTTGGCTAACTCTCACATCTTGACTAACCCATTTCTAATAATCTGTGTAGCACCACGAAGTGGTGGCTTACCGGAAAGGATTCTAGTGTACGTCCATCTTGGGCTAGAGCTGCATCACATCTAACCCAGAGAGGAGAGGCATGGTGATTGCCTCACTTCCTCCCAGCATTCTGTTTGTCTACTCCACCCACCCAAGGGCTGGCCTATCAAATGGGCCAAGGCAGCCTCTTTATTAACCAATAAAATCATCACAAAAAAGAAGACCCTTCTACATCACCTCTATAGTATCTTCAACCCCTGAGACTCTCTCTTCCATCTCTTGTATTCTGTTGGTTATATTTGTCCCTATAGTTCCTGTTCATTTACCCAGATTTTCCATGTACAGAATTCCTTCAGTTTGTATTTTCTTTATTGCTTCTATTTCAGTCTTCAAGTCTTGAATGGTTTGCTTCGCCAGTTTGATTGGTTTTTTTTTTTTTTTGGTTTCTCTGAGAGATTTATTGGTTTCTTCCAATTTTTTGTTTGTCTTTTCCTCTATTTCTTTGAGAGAATTTTTCATTTCCTCTTTAAAAGTCTCCATCATCCTCATAAAGTTACATTTAAAACCATTTTTTTCTAGTTCTTCTGGGTCAGTATGATCAAGTTTTCCTGTTGTATGACCATTGTATTCTGGTTATACCATATTGCTTTTTAGGTTGTTGGATGAATTTTTGCATTGCTGCCTACCCATCTCTTTTTTCAGTTCATGCTACAGTGTCTTTGCCTCTTGGTCCAATCCTTGCAGTAGCTGTTTGTGTTTTTGGGAACTTTCTTGCTCTGCTCTGTACTGTCACTGTCTGCGTCTCAGAGAGCCCCTGAGGGCTCTCTTGGCCCTCTCTTTTGGTCTGCTCTCTTGGTCCACTCTGTGCAGTCACAGCTTGTGCTTCAGAGTTCCTCTCTTGGCCCTTTCTCTTGGTCCTCTCTTTGTAGTTGCAGCTTGTGTTTCAGCATTCCTCTGAGGTTGCGGGGGGGTGGGTGTGGATAGGAGGATTTGGGGGCAGAGTGGAACTTGTAGCTTGCAGGGTCTGATGAATGGGATGGGGTTGTTGGAGCATTCTACCTGCTGGAAACTTGCCTGTTGGCTGACTAGAGAAGCTAAGGCAAGTGGGGAAGGGGCTGGGGTTTTGCCCCAGTATAGAGGGCCTAGAGAGTAAGGTGTCCCACTGCATGGGTGGTCACTCATTTCTTGGTCCTCTCTGTGTAGTAGCAGGCTGTGTTTCAGGGTTCCACTGAGGTTGCAGGGGGATAGGAGGGTTTGGGAATAGAATGAGTGTTGTAGCTTGCAGGGTCCGATGGATGGGATGGAGATATTGGAGCAGCTTACTTTTCCATTTTGTTTTTTTTTGTAATAAAAATTAATCTGAGAAAGATGTTAGAAAAAGGTATGTCTTTTCTTGTTAGTTGATCATTTTTTTATATATGCCTTACCATTAAAGAAGACTCTATGGAAATCTGTAGAGGCAACAACATAATCAAAGAGTAAAGAAAATAAAATTTTGGGTAAAGAAAAGTGGGAGTGAGATTCTGATATGGGTTTGTTTGGTAAAAACACACTTATAGCACTGGGTTCCAGCTGTTCACTGAAACATTATAAATGTTTGTATTCCCTGGCCACCAACATTAAGGTAGATGCATGGTTCGCTGTACGAGTTGAAGTGAGTGCTATCTTAATGACAACTGAGCTGTTCAGGAGACATGCACCTTTTCTTTAATCTCATTGTCTTCCCCTCTTCCCTATGTGACCATTTCCTCTCAACGAAGGACACAAGTCTCAACGATTTCTTCCTTGGTTAATATGTGTACTTTGCTGTGTCTTTGTTCGCTCCAGATCTTTGCACCTCTCAGTTCCAATGCTTGAAACTGAGAAGTACAATTGGAAGTATAGCTTCCAGGCTTTGGAGTTCAGATTTTACTTGTTTCTTCATGGACTATGGATCTTAGGCACATTATATGACCTATGTCTGTGCACTTTTCCAAGCTCCTGGTTCCTGTAAAATGAGAATGCTAGTAATTCCTGCCTTAGAGAGACTGAGATGGGGCTGGAGACATATCTCAGTGCTTACAAGCACTTTCTGCCTTTGCAGAGGACCCTAGTTTGGTTCCCGGTACCTACAGTAGGAAGCTTACAACTGTCTGTAACTCCAGATTCAGACTGATCACACACACACTCACACGCACACACATACACACAGCATGACTGGGATAAAATTATTCATTTTGCAAGACACATTGGAGTAAGCATTCCCTCATAGCTTGGGTATGAAGAACTGACTTGACATCTTTTATTATTATTATTAATTTAATTAATTGATTTATTTCACATCCCAACTGTAATTTCCCCTCCCTCTTCCCCTCTGTTCCCCCCATCCACTACTTCTCTTTTCTCAGAAAGGAGCAGGCTTAGCAACTATATTTATATGAACTGTTAATAGCAAGAATCACTCCCTCCGCCCTCTGCCCCTGGCAGGACCAGTTTTTCCTTATAGCAGCAGCTGAATCCAGCTGACAGTTTCTTCAGCAGTAGATATGTGAGCTGGTATTCAGACTATGTCCAAAGCTTCCCAGGTATAGACAAACATGTGTCTATTTTCCTGGCACTGTTCTAGGGTGTGGCTATTGTCCTAGGGGCACTATTACAAACACCCCTTTTACCCATCAATATCCTGTTTGGTGCAATACATTCTATGGTTATCTTACATAACTAGTAAATACAAGTGCTGGCAATCAAGCTCAGACAAACTCCCTGAGTCTCCTGCGAGTCCTCATTCCCTGAGACTTCTCTGGTCAGTTATTGCAGGATCTCATAGCACATGAGGCACTGTGGCAGGAACAGAATGGGTTCTCCTTCTCAGGTGGCTTCATGGAAATTGAAGCTTTGCTCAGTGCATAAACAGAAGGCTTTACCTTCTTCTGTTAATTAACGTTAATTACTGAAGACAAAACCCAGACTGGCTTAAGCAACAGAAGGAAACCTGTTGGCTCAAGTAGTTGGAGGTCCAGAGGCCTAGCTAGTGACTCTTGATTGGCTAGTTCAGTACCGTCACCAAGAACCTGGCTTATGATGCACTTCTATTGCTTATATACACCAGTGGTGAGGGCATGCTAGTTACGGTTTTCTGAGGCAGCTGCTGGGAAGGGTGATATTTGTGAGGATTTCTTTAACAAGAGATCTGCCTTTTCTGTCTCCACCACTCAGTTCCAGTAAGGTATCTAACCATAGTCACAGAATGAGATCCATAAACCTTGATCTGGGGAAGTAGATTGTTTTTTGATCTTAGGCTTTGGTTTACATAGGAAAGAACCAATTTACTGCCCCGCTTGTATAGAAACAAAAATGTCTTAGATCATCTCATTAATATGTATGGTTTAATGGATCCTGTTTCTTTTCCTCATTGTTTTGAACACAATCTTTCATTATGGATATCCATCATGGGTATACCCATATTAAATGTTTGCCAGTCAGTATTATTAACCGTTAGGTGTACCTAAAAAGGTAAACTCCCAACCAGCAATGCTCACACACTCTTCCCTCTCAAGGCTGATGCCATATTGACTGACTGTCTAATTGTTGGTCATATTGAAGATCTATCTTATTGATGTCAGCAGAAGAGTATCCCATAACGAGCCAACTTGCAGGAAGAATGGGCACCTGGACTCCTGTAGGCATCAGGCTGGGCTGTCTTGCCCTCCACTGTCATTAATGCAGTATCAGCCGAAGTTTGAGCTGTCCTGTAAGAATCAGATAAAGGTCTGTTGGGGGAAAATGTGAAGACAGGCCCAGGCATTTACCAAAAGGCTTTATTTTATACCCATTTTCACAGATTACCCAGATGAACCATGAATTTTACTTCCCCCATTTTTATATAAAACTACATACACCGCATTGTACATGTAAAACAAATTTGGAAAGGAGCCTCAAGCTGGCCTCTGAAATTGTGTAAGCAATTATCACATTTTTGTGCGCAAATGCAGTAATTATATGTGTAATTTGGCAGCTGGGTTTGAAAATTTGGCCTTAAATGGAACATAGACAGGAAAAATAAATGTTGGAAAATGCCAATATTTTATAAAGATTTTGAATCAAATAATGGTGGAATTATTGCAAGCCATCTTAATTTTTAATTATAATGATCATTACACAATATACAATAATTTTTTGAGAAAGAAAAGAACTATAGATCAATTGCCCATCATTTTTGTCAGAAAAAATGCCTCATTTCTTGGGGGAGGATAATTGTATTTTTCAGAGGTTATGGTACATATTTCAAAGGCTTTTTTTCTTGTAAAGAAGAGCTAGTGATTGCTCAGTACTACAAGTTCCACGACATTTTACTCCGGGAGAACAGAGCTCTTTGTACTGATTACTTAGGAGAAGAAGCAGTATTAACTCTGCGTTTATAACTGAGCTAGTAGTCTTAAATGAAATAAAGCTTTCTTCTAAGCATTAAGCTTTGGAATATAAGATTATAGCACAAATGAAACACAATTTAGATTTCTTTGATCTAGATTTAAATTGAACATACATAAAAAGGTCAGCTTTAAAATTGGTATCATGATCAATTCGAATGTGCATGATTTTTCATGATCACATGAGAGCTAGCGCCTTGGAGCTAATAGACGGATGGCCTTTAAGTACTGGTACCTTCTGTTGTTAGCAGGATGATGTGAAGATTGACTATGGCTCTGTAGCCAGCCGGCCTGGACTCCAGCTGTGACACACCCCCTCTCAGCACTCTCTGCACTTCAGCGTCCTCATCTGGTAAAATGAGAATAATAATTGCCCAGAGAGAGAGAGAGAACTTCGCTGAGACTGGATGAGACAATCATCTGAAGAACTCTGCCTTGTGTCTGGAAGCACAAATACACTGTTAAAAAGTCATTTGCTTTCTTGTCTTGAGCTCCCAATCTGACCTAGTAAGCAGCAAAGTTTAAAGAGCCCGGAATGGTATGTGAGGGGAAGAGGTCACAGAGTCATTAGCCATCTAGGAAGTGCTGAGTTTCTCCACAATGAGAATGTCTGAGTAGCGAGACGAGGACGAATGGGCAGAGCTCAACCGTGGGAGTTTATTTCAGGCTCTTGTCGGATAGGAGTATCATCACAAAAGGCTCATTTGCTGAAGTCTTGATCCCTACCTAGGAGTACTGTTTTGGAAATTTTAGAAAATGGAATTCTGCTAGAGAAAATAGGGCATATTCTTGAGGTTTGTGTCTCGCTCCTTACTCCTTTCTGTCTATCTGCTTCCTGGTCTCCATAACATGACCCAACTTCCCTTCTCCTCACCTTCTACACAGCAGTTCTGTGTCCCACTAATGACCCAGAAAAAAATGGAGTTTATTAACCAGGGAATGAAGCCTCTGAAAACATCAGCCAAAATACAGCTCTTCTCCTTTGTCACGGTGACAGAAAGTGTAAATAACACAAATGCTGTAGCCACTAATGTCATCCAGGCCCATGCTTATCCAGGGAGTAAAGAAAGGCTTAATTAAGAGAGGTGCTCTTTCTCAAGGAGCCTACAGATTGTTGATGGAATTTGGAGAGTATCTGAATGACTGTCCTGCATGCATCAATATAGCAGGAGTAAAATGCTAAGAGGAAATGAACAAATGAGATGTTTTTGGGAGTAAAAAATACATCCATCCATCCATATACATGCATATATGTAGATACATATCCATGCACACACACACACACACACACACACACTATGAGGAGGGGGAAAGAACTGCCAGGTAGTTTTTCTTTTTCTTATTCTGATATTTGCAAGTCTTAGAATAGACAATTTGTGAAGCAAACATTGAAAGTTGTGGGGATTTTGATTACATAGACTCAGTAAGGCTGAGAGAAATTTCAAGTGAAGAAGAGAGCAGAAACGGGAATGAACAGAGAATGAATATTGTGTGCATCCAGCTCTACAAGGAGTCATGGACAGGACAAGACTCATTCAGTGTCAGGCAACTTTTAAAGATAAGCATTTGGATTAGATTTGTGTTAGAGCAATGCATTTCAAACTGTATCAGAGGGTGACACATAGGGTCTGTTAAGCTCCGTGTGCCTGTGCCCTGCTCTGAGACACTCTGGCTCAGTAGGTACTGGGTAGAGAGTTCTCTACTATGCATTTGCATGTTGCCCTGGATGTAGGGCTTCACCAAGTGCTCCGAGACTAACATTGACAGAACACATGAGGCTTTCCAAAACTTTAGTGTGTTCTTATTACTAAAAATGTTTTGCCTGCACCTTAAACATATTTATTTGCTTTCTTGGTCACTGTTATATTGTTGTGAGGAGACACCCTGACCAAAGCAAGTCTCATAAAAGAAAATATTTAACTGGGAACTTGCTTATAGTTTCAGAGGTTAGCCCTTTATCATCATGATAACAGCATGCAGGCAGGCAGGGATGGGTCTCAGAGCTCACAGCCTGATCCACAGGCAGCTAGGGAGAGGAAGGGAGGGAGAGAGACAGAGAGATATAGAGATAGAAAGAGGCAGACACACAGAGAGACTCAGAGACAGACAGACAGACAGAATGACTGGCCCTGGTATGTGCTTTTGAAATTTCAAAGTCAACTCCCAGTGACATACCTCGTCAAACAAGGCCATACCTCTTAATCCTTCCCAAATAGTTCTACTTCCAGGTTCAAATATATGATCCTATGTGGGGCCATTTTCATTCTAAACACCACACTTGCAAATTATAAAAAAAACCTATCCTGTCAAAGGATTATCTAATGAAGAAACAAACATCATTGCTTCATTTTAATTATTAATGATGCAAGTCTTTTTAAAGACTTGCTTTTGTATTTGAGCACATGCCACTGTTTTTAAACTTTGATACAGTCATTTAAATAGATGCTTCTTAATATTTAAACTATTGGAAATTGTCTAGATTTGTTTGTTTCTAAAGAATGTATTGTACAAAAACACAGAAGTCCAGTTTGGGAGAATTCCCTTATTGCTGTTTTAAATAAATTCCCTTCAAAAACTATGGGGGGTTGATTGGTAGGAACTGGAGAGACGGCTCAGTTGGTAAAGTGTCTGTTGCACAAGCATGGAGACTTCAGCTCAGATCCCCAGTACCTACGTGAAAAACTTAAAATCCTATTGCTGGTGGAGGCTTGGAGTAGGCAGAGATAGCAAATTCCTGGACGTTATGGCCAGTTGGTTTAGTATTGGTTAGCTCTGGGCTTAAGGAGAGAACCTGTCTCAAAAAATAGTGTGGAAAAATGGTTGAGGGGAATACTCAGCATTGACATTTTCCCTCCAATTGTGCACATGTACACACACACGTGTGCATGCTCACCTTCCCCCAACACACACACACACACACACACACACACACACACACACACACTCATCTTCTCTGATGTCAATCAATAGTCATTGCAAACCAATAAGCAATGCTGCTGGAATTTCAGTGGTGACAGGAAACACTCTGTGTGCTCCTGGCTCCAAGGCCTTAGCTGCCAATGCTTGACTGCATACATCAGGGTGAACAATGTTGAATGTAGCATGTACACTCTCAGAAAACTTACTCAAATTCTTAAGATTTTGGTGAAAAGAGTATGTTGGTTACAAACGTTTTGCCATCAAAGTACTAGTAACTTTTGAGATTGTGACTTACCCACATGTTTAAACTTTGGTTATTAACAGAATGAAGTTCTTCATCTATTTTTTATTGTTGTTGTTATTATTTTATTATTATTGTTGTTATTATTTAAGTTATTTCCTGGTATTGAGACAGGGTCTGATGTAGAACAGTATGGCTACTCAAGTTTCCTCTGTAGCTGAGGCTACACTGACATTTTCCCTATCTTCCTGCTCCCATTTGCAAGTGCTGGGATGATAGTCATATGTCACCATGCCTAGCTAACTTCTACACTGCTTATTATTGCAAACCAACCAAGTGAGAACTATGTGCTAAGACCTGATAAAACACAAAATACTAAAAATATCCAGGTCATACTTTAAAAACATGCACTCTATAATTGAAAATTTTAAAAGAAGTAGTCAATTTCTGGATAGGTACAACTTACAAAAATTAAATCAAGACCAAATAAACAATTTAAATAGACTTATAATACCTAAGAATATAGAATCAGTCATTAATAGTCTCCCTAGTTAAAAAAAAAACACAAAAACAAAGAACAAAAAATTAAACAACAACAACAATAAAAATCAAAACCAGGGCCAGATGGTTTCAGCACAAACTTCTACAGAATTTCAAATAAAAGGTAGTATCAATACTTCTGAAAGTGTTCTACATGTAAGAAATAAAAGGAACATTGCAAAACTTCTTTTATGAGACTACAGTTACCCTGACACCCAAACCACACAAAGATGCAACAAAGAGAATTACAGATCAGTCTTTCTCATGAACATAGATGCAAAAATACTCAATAAAATGCTGGCGAACATAATCCATGAACACATAAAAAAAGTCACCACCATGATCAAGTAGGCTTCACCCTAGAGATGCAGGAATGGTTCAACATATAAAAATCTGTCAATGTAATTCACCATATAAACAGAAAGAAAAACAAACATATCTCATTAGATGTTTAAAAAAAAACCTTGTCAAAATCCAACACTCCTTTATGATAAAGGTCTTGGATAGATCAGGGATACAGGAAACATACCTAAACATAATAAACACAGGATACAGCCACCCAACAGTCAACATCAGATTAAATGGAGAGAAACTCAAAGCAATTCTACAAAAATCAGGGCCAAGACAAGGCTGTCCACTCTCTCCATGTCTAGTCAACATAGTACTAGAAGTTCTGGCCACAGCAATAGACAACAAAAAGAGATCAAGGGGATACAAATTGGAAAGGAAGAAATCAAACTTTTGCTATGTGTAGATGATATGATAGTATATGTAAGTGATCATGAAAATTCTACTAGAGAACTCTTTTTTTTTAAATAAAAAATTAATAGCCCAGGCTGGCCTCAAATTCGTAATCCTCCTGCCTCTGCCTCCTTCAGTAAATCCTACCTGTGTGAGCCACCACAACTGGCTACTAGGGAACTCTTTCAGCTGATAAATACCTTCACTAATATAACAGAATGAAAGATTAACTCAAAAAATCATTAGTCAGCCAGGCAATGGTGACGCACACCTTTAATCCCAGCACTTGGGAGGCAGAGGCAGGCGGATCTCTGTGAGTTCTAGACCAGCCTGGTCTACAGAGCTAGCTCCAGGACAGGCTCCAAAGCCACAGAGAAACCCTGTCTCGAAAAAAAAAAATCATTAGTCCTCCTTTATACAAATGATATACAGGCCAAGAAAGAAATCAGAGAAACATTACCCTTTGCAATAGCCACAAATAATATTAAATACCTTGGGGTAACTTTAGCCAAATAAGTGAAAGACCTGTATGACAAGAACTTTAGAAAGAAATTGAAGAAGATATCAGAAAAAATGGAAAGAGCTCCCATCCTCTTGGATAAGTAGGATCATCATAATAAACATGGCTGGTGGGGAACTTTTTTCAACCAATGACCTTTGAGAGGCTGGACCAGGTTGGAGTGTGGCTTTGGGTACCAAAATGCCACAGTCCTGCCCCTTTGCCCGTTTTCTTTCAGTGCACCACATTTGGATGTTGGACCCCATTCCTATTTCCTTGTTGTGACCCGTGAGTTTTCCTTTTAATGAAGAAAAACCTTGGTATACCCTTCGGAGCTAGTGTGGGATTCCTTTATTTGCCGCCCCCCCCCCCCATCTGACGCATTCTGCACCAACTGGTGCCCAACATGGGAATGAGTTCATGCCTGCCGAGACCCTGCTCCTCTGGCACATTTCTCACCTGCCTGTAGACCGCCTTGGCCGGTCAGTTAGTCTAGGGGTTGTAACCGCCTTGGCTGGTCAGTTATTCCAGGGTCCCGGAGAGGCGCTATCTGAAAAGACATGGGCAGGAGAAAGGAAGAAGGCCAAGCTAGGTTTGTCAAAGCCTCCGTTTACTAGCGTCATGGTTGCCGCTTATATAGCCCCTGGATGAGGAATTTGGGGTGGGGTGGGGGGGCAGGGTCATGGGCGGGAAGGAATCTTGCAGCATGGTTCCAGCCGGTTAGGAGTTCGTCAGGTCACGATTCCTTGGTCAGGAAGTCACAAGTTGACACACCTAGTTCTCTAGATAGTTGGAATGTGGGGCGGGTTCCACTAACAGGTAGCTCTCAAGATAGTTGGGTGTGGGGTAGGCTCTGCCAATAAAACAGCTCTAAATACCGTTGGGGTGTGGGGCTCTCTGTAAACTCCCCAGGACAATGGTCCCTGCAATATTTTTTGGGGGAAATGGCTCCTGACACCTGCCTTACAACATTCTGGCCAGAGCTCCAAAGAAGAACTTCAGAAAAAAAAAAAACAAAAACAAAAAAAAAAAAAACCCTATCGACTACTTAGAGATCATTTGCAATTATACCAGATGGTAATCTTGAAGCTTAACCATCATTTTAGTTTTACAGGGTCCCATAGAAAGAGCATCACTCCCATGACAGCTGGAAGTAATTTTAGAAGATGATGGCCCTCCTCCCAACAAAGTTTGTCCTCAGAGTTAAGGACATCATTTAGGGGTTGATTATTACTGGTATACAGTTTGGGGTCAGAGTGGAAATTATGTAGGTTCGGAGATCTCTTTAAAAAGGGGGAAAATTGAATGGGATAATAGGTAGATTAGTGTGTACTTACTCACACTAATAATAATAATATTGAGTAATAGAGTGAATACTTGTGAGGCAATTAACTTTAATATAGATTTATAGATTCAAATTATACTTGTTATATTGAATATGTCCTATTTTTGTTTGCAATATTTACACACTCATGCAAAGTTATTTTGTCAGATAGTATTACCTCTGTTTAAGACATTTTGTATATTGATACAATTTTAGGATATATTTATCATGTTGCATTATACATTTCTACCTCTGATCAAGATACTTATACATTGGTTACATTTTGAGGTAATTGTCCTCATTTGCTACACAGTTGTTTATTCTACTATGAAGTCTTAGTCTTTAAGTTGTATAGGCATTAAGTATTATAAATCAAAGTCATACATGTTTGTTATACTTATAATTAGAGTAATCATTTTCTTTAGATACACAGAGATTGTATTCTGCATAGATAGGTAATCTTCAATCACTTCAAAGAACTATAAAAATAACTTAGGGTTCTGTTGACGTGAGGCATGATTGCTCCTGACAGCACCGATCTATTCTTGAGAGAATGTTGAGCACCAAAACACTCCACTTGGAGCTTGTTTACTTCATGGTAAAACTGGCCTTTTGGCAAGGAACTGCCCATGTCTCTACCACTGATACAATGCATGGTGTCTGGACTGGACAAGCAGAATACAAGAGAAAAGACTATTAAATTTTGCCAAGACAGGGTAAGACTGTTTTGAAAATTTTTTCTACCTCTAAAAATGTCAGTTATTCTAGGCCTTAGCCAAAGTTGGTTGCTCCAATGTTACAAATGAGACTTTGGGTGATTTTTCAGATTGCCAGTTATCTCTGTCATCTACTGCACCTTTTGGAAGCTGCTTGATTGTACTTCCTGCCTTTTCAAGTAATATTATCTCCCTTCTCAGGCCTTTGATAGTGTTGAAGATTAGATAGTCATAGTTACTTTCCTCTTATGATTTAACCAAGCCATTTCTAATACAAGACTTAGACTCCTTAGGATAGAATAATAGAAAATTTAGCATATGCTCCTTGCTTAATGTTGTTTTTGCTAGTCATCATTCTAATTTTTATACTTGATATCTGTTCTTATTTTAAATAGTTTTATATTGGGTTCGAAGTGCTCATAGTTAGACAAAGGGGAAGATGATGGGGAACCCTTTTCAGCCAATGGCCTATGAGAAATTGGACCAGGTTGGGACATGGCTTTGGGTACCAAAAAGCTGTGATCCTGCTCTTTTGCCCCTTTTTTTCCCAAACACCACACGTGGATGTTGGACCCCATTCCTGTTTCCTTGTTGTGATTCATGAGTTTCCCTTTTAATAAAGGAAAACCTTAGTATATCTTATTCGGATCTAGTGTGGGATTCCTTTTTTAGCACCCCCCCATCTGATGTGTTCTGCTTCACATGACAATCTTACCAAAAGCAAATTACAGATTAATTGTAATCCCTATCAAAATCCCAGTACAGTTTTTCACAGACCTCAAAAGAACAATATTCAATTTCATATGGAAAACCAAAAAGCCCAGGTTAGCTAAAATAACCCTGTACAACAAAGGGACTTATGGAGGCATCACCATCCATGACTTTAAACTATACTATAGAGAAATTGTAATAAAAAATGTTTTAGTATTGGCATAAAAACAGACATGTAGACCAATGGAATTGAATTGAAGACCATGGTATTAATCCACACACCTATGAGCATCTGACAAAGAAGCTAAATTTATACAATGGGAAAAAGAAAGCATCTTCAACAAATGGTGCTGGCATAACATGTAGAAGAATGAAAATAGACCACATCTATTGTCATGTACAAAACTCAAGTCCAAGTGGATCAAAGACCTTAATATAAATCTGACCGACCACACTGAACTTGATAGAAGAGAAAGTGGGAAGTAGCCTTCAATGCATGGGCACAGGAGACCACTTCCTAAATATAACACCAGTAGCACAGACACTGAAAGCAAAAATAAATAAATGGGATCTAAACTGAGAAGCTTCCGTAAAGCAAAGGACACAGTCAACAAGACAAAACAGTTTCATGCTGAATGGGAAAAGATCTTCACCAACCCCACATCTGACAAAAAGCTGATCTCCAAAATATATAAAGAACTCAAAAGATTAGACATCAAAATTCCAAATAATCCAATTTAAAAATGGGGTACAGAATTAAACAAAGAATTCTGAACAGAAGAATCTCAAATGGCTGAAAGACATAAGAAAATGTTCAACATCCTTAGTCATCAGGGAAAGACAAATCAAAACAACGCTGAGTTAGCATCTTACACCTGTCAGAATGGTTAAGCTCAAAAACACCGATGACAGCTTATGTTGTGATACCATAAAACAATTCCACACCAGTTCAAAATTATTGATAATAAAAGGGTTATTTATTTAAGGAGAAAACTTACAGATCGCTGTCCTAAACAACAGTTCTTTGAGCGCAAACCGGAAACAGAGTCTAGCAGCCAGAACGGGAGCCAGAAGCAAGAGGCACACGGTTCCTGCTGCTTTTTAAACTGTAAGAGACCATACCCAAGTGGGCTGGTATCTTCAGGCTATTGGCTGAAGGAGCAGAATGTGCTCCCACAACAATGTTGGAGAAGATGTGGAGTAAAGGGAACACTCCTCCACTGCTGGTGGGGCTGCAACTTGTACAAGCAGTTTAGAAATCAGTATGGTGATTGCTCAAAAAATCAACAAAGAAATGATAAAGAAAATGTGGTACATTTACACAATGGAGTATTACTCAGCTGTAAAAAACAATGACTTCTGGAAATTTGCAGGCAAATGGGTGGAACTAGAAAAAAAAAACATCCTAAGTGTGGTTACTCAGACCCAGAAAGACAAACACAATATGTACTCATTCATAAGTGGATACTAGCTGTAAAGCAAAGGAAAACCAGACTATAACCCACAGCCCCAGAGAAGCTAGGTGACAAAGAGGACCCTAAGAGGGATGCCTGATTACCCTGTGAAGGGGAAGTAGATGAGATCTCCTGGGTAAACTGGGAGTTGGGAGCTCTGGAGGGGAGGGGATAGAGGATGAGAGCATGAGGAAATGGAATGGCCAAGTTGGGGGAGGGATAGATGGAGTGGTAGAGCAATGAAAGAGATATCTTGATAGAGGGAGCCATTATGGGGTTAGGGAGAAACCTGGTGCTAGGGAAATTTCCAGGAATCTACAAATAGGGCACCGTCTAAGACTCCTAGCAATAGTAGAGAGGGTGCCTGAACTGACCTTCCCTGGTAATCAGATTAGTGACTACCCCAACTATCATCATAGAGCCTTCATCTAGTTACTAATAGAAGGAGTTGCAGAGACCCACAACTGAGAATGAGGCTGAGCTCTGAGAGTCTAGTCAAAGACAGTGTTGGTTCATAAGGGGGTCAGGATCACAATGTGTAAATTCACCGAGACAGCTGAACCAAGTTCGTGGTAACTCGTCAACTCTAGACTGGTAGCTGGGGAACCTGCTTGGGACTGAGCTAGGTCCCCTGTATAGGGGTGACAGTTGTGTAGCTTGGTCTGCTTGAGGGATCCCCTGGCAATAGGACCAGGATCTCTCTCTGGTGCGTGAGCTGCCTTTTGGAGCCTAGTCCCTATTGTGGAAAGCCTTGCTCAGCCTTGATGCAGTAGGGAAGGGTTTGGTTCTGCCTCAACTTAATGTACCAGGCTTTGTTGACACCCCATTGCAGGCCTTACCCTTACAGAGGGGTGGATGCTGGTGGGAGGGATGTTGGGAGGAGTGGGAAGAGGAACTTGATTGGTATGTAAAATGAATAAAAAATTTAAAATTAAGAAATAAACCAAAAGAGAATCGCTTTGAACTATCCTGACTAAAGTGCCCGTTTGGCTTATTGCTGCATTGTTTTGTACACAGCACCTCAATATTCAGCAAGGCAGAAAAAAATCAGGGTTTCTGTAGCCATTACGCTTTGCTTTTAAGGGCAAACTTTATATTCAACATGGTGACTCACACTTGTAACCCCAGCCCTTGGGACACTGGGGCAGGAAAGGCACAGGTTAAAGGCCAGCCTGAGCTACATAGTGAAACCCTGTTTCAACAACACAAATATCCTCTTACCTGTTTGCTGTAATTATTTAAAATAATGGATGGAATATTGCTTAAATTTAAACATCATTGGAAAAATTGCACAGTATTTTTATGTTTTAGATATTTATTTATTAAATATTTTGTAAATTGTGATCATTTGATGTTATCATTACCATTATTTCAAAGTATATCTATATCATCAACCAGTGTATCAGGACACAATCTATGCAGGCAGTGAAATCGTTATTAATGAAAATGTATGCAAGCCCATATATTTAAATGATCTTCAGAATAATTTAAAATCCTTTCTGAGCCAGTTTTTTGTCACTGAATCTACTCACAATGTGTTACATAAATGGCATGTATCGAAGGGGAGAATGTCGCCACCATCACTTCCTTTTTCGCTTGAGTTTGGGAATTTTTGATTCTCTTCTATTCATGGTTTCTTTACAGAAATCTTAGGACAGGCATTCTTCTTGCCAGGTTTAGTGGAGTTAACAGGTGGTTATGTAATTTGTAGCTTTTTTTTTTTAACCTGGATATCTTGAACTGCAATTCATTGAATGTCAAGAAAGTCGAAGAAGTCTGGGTCCTCTCTGTGTGGATGCCCTGTTACTTTAGACCCAGCTGGAGAAAGTGAAGACACCAGTATGAGTGCCTTTAACAAACAGAGGCTGAAATTAAGTTCAGAAGTAAACATAGATAGCCAAGAAATAAAAGACCTGTCTTTTCTCAGGGGACTTTACATTATACATCCTCACCAAACAATGCCAAGCTCCTTCCAAAGCCACACTCAGTGATGTGTAGGAGCTATGAACTGTGGAGCATGAGGAAGGGAGCAGCCCTGCCTGTCCCATGAAGTCCCTTGCTCCTCTATGCATGAAAGTGTACCAGAGTGATTCATTTCTGTTGATGGGGTCAACTTTATGCAGACAAATAGCTCCAAAGGGGAACACAATAAATCATAAATACTTCAACACAAATGAGTTTTTAAGAATGTTTTGATACTTTTCAGGGTTGTTTTAAGCAATAAATGTCACTACAAAGCTTGGCACATGAAATGCTCTCAGTGAAGAGCATCACTACAGATACTCCTAGGAGGAGCTGTGATGTGGGAAGGAGCACTCCTGGTGTCTATGAGGACACGCATGGGGACTCAGGACTGAAGAGCTGCACACGCTGTTTTAGGGTTTACATGGAGAGAAGGAGTATGACCCCTAAAATGTGCCCTATTCATAAATAGGTCTTGCATAGAGTAAGGGAAAATGTGTGTGTGTGTGTGTGTATGAGAGAGAGAGAGAGAGAGGGAGACACAGAGAGAGGATGTGCATGTGTGTGAGAGAGCATATATGTGTATGTAAGACTATGTGGTGTGTGAGAGAGAGTATCTCTGTATACATGAGTGGGGGGGTGGGTGTATATATGTGTGAGAGAGCATGTATTTATACGAGTATGTGTGACAGAATGTTTGAGAGTATGCGTGAGGATGTGTGTGTGTATGTGAGGGAGACTGTGTATGTGTAAGTGTGTGTGTGTGTGTGTGTGTGTGTGTGTGTGTGTGAATGTACTTTCGATTTCCTAGAATGTAGAACTAAAACATGGTGGATATCCCAGTATTTTGTAAGATACAATCCAGGGTAGCCAAGTGAGGGAAAAGGCAAAGAGCAGAGAAATCAAGAAACAGAAAAGGCGGTGGATTTTGAACTGGTTCCAGCCTGAGAAGAAGGCATGTCGTCTGCTTTCTGCTGTGACAGAGTGACTGAGATTAAAGGAAAGAAAGCGGAATTTCCGTTCATGACTTTAGAGCTTTTAGTCCATAGCTGGCTGGTTCTGTTATGTCTGGGTCGGTGACAGAATGCCTATTGTGATAAAGAATCCATAGTGGAGAAAGCTGCTGGCCTTTGGTGGTCATGAAGAGATAGGAGACAGATAAGGTCTTGGGTCTCAACATTTCTTTCAAGGGCACACCCCCAGTGATCTGTTTTTCTTCCACTAGCTTCTGTTTCCTAAAGTCTTCACAACCTCCCAACAGTATCTCAGACTGGTGGCTCAGTCTCAAACCCATGAAACCGAGTACACTAGATCCAACTATAACAGCCAGACACTGAGAACAATTGCAGAGAGACTGTCTGAATATCGGGACTTCAAAACTCTCAGTGGATGAAGGCGGAATAATCTAGGCTCATTTCTTCCTATCTCTTATTTGTCACTGAACAACTGGCTAGGCATTTCATTTGGGGCTTCTGTTCCATGGTCTCTCTGGGAAGCTGCTGGGCTAGGTTGGGTTGGTTCCAAACTCTGCAGCCAAAGAGGGTTAACTCTTTCCATGCCAAGACAATCTAGTGGAGCAGAGATGACTATGAAGGGTGATTACAAGCATCATGGGGATTTAGTTGTATTTGCTGTGTGTGATGGTTAATTTTGATTGTCATCTTGAAGGTTAGCTGCTAAAGTATTCACTATCTTATTGGTTGGAGCTTGTGAAGGTCACCATACTGCTGTAATGAGTTCTTGAGTAAAACAGCCATTTCACGTCCAGGTGACAGCATTTCCCAGGACCCCTTCCCTTCCCCCATCCTCTAGCTCTTGACTGTTTTGTTTTGTAGTTTTGACTCTTTTACAATGCTCCCTATGCTTAGTGAGGGGACTGGATGTCGTACGGACGTCCTACTGATGGCCGAGCACTCAACAGTGATTTATTCTCAGCACTTCACCCAGTTACAGGTTTCTTCACTGGCTGCTGCACACCACAGAAGCTTGCTGACCAAGGTTGAGCAGCACTGATCTCTGGACATAAACATAAGTATTTAGAAGGCACTTTGATAATAAGTCCATTTATCAAAACAACAATAACACATTATCCACTAGGGATTATAAGTGAACTTTTTAAAAGGGCACTGTGACTTTTGATGGAGAGTGGAGGACAGAAGATTAAATGAAGAATCTGAGAGGCCAGTTTTGTGGGGCTTAGAATATCAATTGAGGAATCGTCTCCAACCCACTGGCCTTTAGGCAATTCTAAGGGAGAATTGTTATGGTAATGACAGATGGGGCGGGTACAGCTCCTTGAGGGAAGAGCTGCTCTGGGGCTTGCGGTTCTGCCTTGTATAAGAAAGCAGACTGAGCAAGCTCTGAGAGCAGGTCCTCCAAGGTCTCTGCTTCCCTCAGTGATCAAAGGTGACTTGGTAACCAAATAGGCCCCTCCCTCCCTGAACTGCTTTTGTTCAGAGTCTTTATCACAGCAGTAGAAAGTCAACTGTGAGAAGCTTCGCTGAAGCAGGCTGTGTCTGTTGTGGTGGAAAGTTGGATTGTGACCTTATTAGATCAGGGTTGTCAGGGTTGTCAATAGTTGGGTGTGGATGAAAAAAAGGAAAGAAATCAAGGAGGATTCCAAAGAGTTTTGGCCTGAGCAGCTAGAAGAAGAAAGATGAATTTTCATAAGGTTCAGTTATCTTCTTTTGATAAGACCTTATATTTTCTAATAAAAAGCAATTACTGAGTAGAATCTTCCATTGTCAAATATACCGAGTTGAAGTCATTCCTAATGTATAACATATGTTCACATAATTTGTCTTATAACTACTGAATATAAGTAGATTGAAAGCTATAATCTTTGTTATAGTATCTGTAAGAAAAGGGCAGAATTAGCTGTAAAAGTAATGTCATGATGTATGTGTATGAGAGAGAGAGAGAGAGAGAGAGAGAGAGAGAGAGAGAGAGAATGTGGTGTGTGTGTTAGGTTAGGAAAAGGTGTTAAAATGGTCACTCTTTTAGAAGTTCTTCAGTCAGAAGCAGTGGTCAGGACCTACCACATGATCCCTAAGACGCTGTCATCCCAGTTTTCATTGTTATTGATGCTAAACACTCTAAAAATATCTCTGCTCATGCAAAAGGTCCTGAAAGAGTTTAATGATTTATGCAACAAAAAGGCTTCCTCGATGCCCGTGAAGCTACTGGGATGGCATTGCTGCAGGTAGTGCAAGCAGTGTGATGGCACTTGCCTGGTGTTTTTAACACCTTGTGAAAAAGTCTTGCTGGAGCTTTTAGCTGTAAAGCATCTTAGAGTGGGACCTGTTTTTAGAAGATTAATTTTGTCTGACATTGAGAAGCAAATGATAAACAGCTTACAGGAGACCAGAGAAAGAAACAGTGTTTCCATTGAGAATGCCAATATCACATTATACTTAGGAAAATTTAGCAGGAGAAAAAAGTCTGCAGAGAAAATGGGCTCAACCTACATTTATTGGATAAAATCAGAATATTCTTGCCAAGGTATGTTCAAAGGGAAGAAATAAACATGATTTTTCTCAGTTGTAAAAAAATGCAGAGCATCTTATTTCAAAAGTAGTTTTTGCTGTTTATACAATTATCAGCAAGCATATGCCTCCTAAACACAAACCCTAAATTTCTATCTATTTTGTTATGAACCATCCTGGGCCTTTTGAGAAGAGGAGTCTCAAGTCATAATGAATTCTGAGGTCCAGCCAAGAAAGATACAGGAATTCTCGTTGACAGTTTTACTTGGGACAATGATTCAAATTACAATGCGCAAACCGTGTGATGTGCCCTCTGCCTTTGGAGGGAATGTGTTAGGTGGTAGGATTTTGCATGTTGTGATTTACAACTGTAATGACTTGGGTCAAAGCATGTTGTTCTCAGTGAAGTTGGGAAGAATAGCGTGGCTGAGCCAGGGAAGCTACATCGAGTTTAGTGCTGCTCAGGGCAGACACAGAGTGATTAGCGAGTCTGAACGCTCAGATTACGCCTGTGGAAAGACACTCTCGATGACAAATAACACTCTGCAGAGTTTTAGACAGATAGGCACAGGGGAGGATATGCTATTCACCCAGGGGATGGTAACATATGACAGTTACCACCCCAAGGAGATGTTACAGATGGAAACGATTAGGATTCCAGAGGAGTTTTTAGATACACTTACAGATGACACTCTTGGAAGTTTGGGAGCTTCTGGAATCTTCCAGAAGCTTCAGATTTTCATTTATTTCACTTGTTATCCATTGATTGTGAATCTGATGTGCTACTCAGGAGGCCTGAAAGTCAAAGATTTCATGTGGTAATTCAGGGGAACCTGGAATGACGAGAGAGTCCTAAGATTTTTATATTCATTCAGTCAACATTTGTTCAGCCCTATTCACAGATACTAGGACTAGGCCATGATGAAAGAGAAATGAAGGGAGTTTTCCCCTTAGAGATTGTTATTATCTGGTAAACAGCAATGGTTATTAGTATGTTTTCCCAGGCTACATGAGTTGTGGCGGAAGTGGTACAGTAGCAACTCTAACAGCACACATTTTGCTTAATTTCCTCTCATCCGAAGTATGAGACCTCTATAGGGAAAGGTCCAGCCTCTATCACTGGGAGGCCCAAAATGTTTGTGATGAGTATCACAGACCTCATTTCTTACTCTGTTCTTTAACTTCTGCTTATAGCCCCTCCCTCTCGTGATGGCTCCCTGCCTCTGTGTCCACAGCTGGGCTGCTCTCCTCAGGGCTCACTTTTCTGCAGAGTTCCAGGGTGGGAACGGTGCAGGACATTTGCCAAAGCTCTCAGAGCGCTAGTGCCTGGGTAGCACCATGAAGCTGAGATATTTGTGTCAACATCCTAAGGAGCCTCACAGCAGACCTTTTCTTATTAGCTTTTCTCATCCTGTTCCTTTGTCCATCCTCTCCCAATCCCAGCAAGACCAACTCCCATGAAATTCATGGAGAATGGGTATGTGGATGACAGTTCCCAGGCGGCAGCTCTTGAGTTACCTCCTTCCTCCACTGGCCACTGGTATTTGTAGTCTCTTAGGATGGAGGTTTTTAATTTTAGTAATGTACTCATAGTTGACCAACTCTACCATGCCTGCAGCTGTGCTAAAACACTATGAACAGAAATCTATTAAAAATATTTACACCTGAGTCTCATTACAGTGCTCAAAGAATTTGCATAGATGCCATGTTAGTGTTCTTATGAAAGCCCATGTTTTTTGTCCAAGTGAAGACATAGAGATGAATTCACCTAGGCCACACTGGCTTTGAGAACTTTCTTCAGTGCGGTATTCAGGTCTCTTCACTTTCTAGTCCTCCTCACATGCCTTTGCATTTTCTTTCTTGCCCTCCTTCCAAGTGCTGTGTAACTGTTTCCTTCAGATCACGGCGGTCTTAGGGTTACTATTACTATGAAACACCATTATCAAAAGCAAATTGGGTAGACAAGAACCCAGAACACAAACCAAGGAATGGTACCACCCTCAATGGACTTGGGTCCTCCCATATTAATCTGTAATTAAGAAAATGCCCTACAAACCTTATGGAGGCATTTTCTTAATTGATGCTCCCTCCTCTCAGATGACTTTTGCTTGTATCAAGTTGACATAAAATTATCCAGCACAAAGATATTCCCTCATTCAAGTAGAGGTGGTCACAAAACACAAGAAAGTTACAAGAACTCAAGAAGGGGGGAGGGGATGTTTCCAAAGCCCCAAACCTCCCAGAATAAATATTGGCAATTAACTAATGTTGGGGAGGGGTGTCATTTTCTTCAGTGGGGTAGCCACAGGTAACTTGTTCTCACTTCAGTGAACAACCTCCCACTAATCAAACTCAGTGGGCCCCACAACTGGCACATGGAGGACTTGCTGAGGGAGCAGGATGAGGGAGGAGAGTGGGCATGGAAGTGATTAACATCCATTATATCAATACACAAAACTGTCAAACAGACAAACAAAAAACAAAAGAAAGAAAAAGTCCCCACCAGGAAATGTTTAGACTCACATGGTTTCTCTGAGTTTATATAAGCCAAGAAGTTGGTGGGATGAGGAGACTCTGGTTGTGGCTACAATGCTGCAAGAAACTCTAGGCTGCAGCACTGGGGCATCTTTACCCACACTGGGCAGGGTTTTGGTGACCCTGCTGATCGAGTCACCCATGAACCTGTAAGTATCTCCAAAAAACTCATTAGTTCACCAGGGTACTCTTGGAATGAAATAATTTCTTTGGTCTGTTGTTGGTGTGCTGTCAGGGGTGAATTGAGGTTTCTTCATGTCTCCCCAAGAAAAGTTGTGAAATACCATGAGAATATCATGTACAGCCTCGGGGATGAAACTGTGTGCAGTTTTCTGAGAATGACTTTGCACTGATGTCTCTTTAAAAATGTCTCTTACCATCTCTGCGTATGTGAATGCATATGTGTGTGTGTGTGTTCATGTGTGAGTTGGGGCCAAGGTCCATGTGTACGAGTCAGATAACAACTTTGGGAGCCAATTCTTGCTTTCTGCATTGTTGGGACATTTTCTGCATGGCCACTGTGAGTGTCAGGTTAGCTAGCCCACGAATATCTAGGCATCCTCCTAGTTCCACCTCCACCTTGCCAGCCGCTTGGGAAATCACAAATCTGTGTGTCATTATTGTTATTATTTCCAACACCCCGTGCTCTGGCAAAATGTCCAGCCACCCCAAGCACTGGCACTTCCCTCAAGCCCTATGTGATCCACTTGCAGCCTTGTCATGTGATCTGTGCCTGATGCAGCTACATAAGCCCCTGTGCACACGCGCTGGACAGTCTTTAAAAGCTAGAGACGCCCACTCCGTGATTTCTTCCTGCACCAGCTTCCCCAGGCCTGAGCGCGTGTTTATGTTACTTTTACCCTTACTCCACGCTTCACTTCCTGGCTGGGGATTGAACTAGAACTATACAAAAGGTACTTGTACTATTAGTAAGGAAACATTAGGATGGCTATTATCCCATGGGAAAGAGCAGAGTTGTGGTGGAAGGTATAGATTTTAGGAAACGCCCATAGAACATGATCAACTGTTAAAAGCTTTTTGGTAAAACACGGCAAGAGGTTCCACTTGAAATTGTTTTGTTTGTAGTACTAAGAACTGAACCCAGGGTCTTTCTGCTAGGCAAGAACTTTACCACGAGCTCTATTTGTTATTCCTCTACTTCTGCTTTTCTTCTATTTTCTTTTTCCTCCTTTGTTCCTTCCTGCCTTTATTTTTTGAAACAGGGGCTCATCTTCCTAAGCTGGCTAGACTGGCCTTGAATTTGTAATCTTCTTCTTAGATTCTTAAATGTCTAGTTTTATGGTTTTGCAACCTGTATGTGCTCAGCTATTGACCCATATTTTCTCTAAATTAAAAATAAAGAACTATGAGTTATGTTCAATGGCGTGAGACAGTGTAACAAGTTGTGTCTCTACTATGAACTCCAGGTACAGAGTATTAGAACAACTCAGCTTTACATATGCTTGTTATAGTTTAGTGATCAGATTTGACCTTTGAGAACATTGCCTCAGTTAGGACTAAGACTGATTTATTTCAGAAGAATTCTTGGTAAAATCTTTACTTGTATTTACTTATTAATTTTTAAGAGATATGAAAGCATCTCTATTTAAAATTTTTTGTTTTGAAAAAGCAAAGATTGATAATGTTGTGCCTTTGGGAAAATCTGCAAAAGGACTTCCCATTGATAAATGGGTGAGTCTTTGCCTCTGAGGATTATAAAATATTCTCATTAATATTATATGAAGGTATTGCTCATTCTTTCAAATAACTTGTTTGTTTTAATAATGTGACTGGGTTAATGACTGTGTTAATGTTGGGTTCCAAGTCCACTTAGCTCCATTAGATGAAAACTTTGGCATTTACTTCCTTGGAGTATTTACGTCCTCTAGATGAGGCAGGGCAGTGTTGTGTGCAATTTCAATGAACAGAACAAGAGAGACTGCTTTTCTCTAAGACTCCAGTGTTAAGTCTTAGAAGTGTTTATAATATCAGGATATATTATAACATTTACCAAGACATATACTTGAAGAGAATATTTAACTTTGAAATTTGTAAAACAGAGAAGTATGGATAAAGAGGTAAACACTGATTAAATTTAGACTTTAAGTGTAAAGTACTGGAAATATCTTTTACTCTTATAATCTATAATTAAAGTTTAGTAGCTTCAAGATAACACAAAATCAGATTTCCCTTATATATTTTCTTAGCATGCATGACACATATGGTATATAATAACACACACACACACACACACATACATGTGGATAGAAATACAAACAAATCCATCACTGTTATGGAGTTTTCCCTGTTTCACTACTGTTTCCTTAAGCATCAGTCCCTAGGAGTACAAAATGTCCCCACAGGCTCATTGGTTCCTAGCTGTGGTGCTGTTTGGGGATTTTCTAGACCTTTTGTAGGAGGAAGCTGGTCACTGGGGACAGGCCTTGAGCTTTTACAGCCTGTGCTACTTGCTGTCTGTCCTCTGCTTCCTGTGTGTGGTCACAATGTGTCCCACAGGCTCAAACTGATGCCACCATGTTTTCCCTTTTATGGAGGATTGTGTCTCTCAGACTGAGTTGAGATAAACCTTTCCATCTTCATCTGCTTCCTTCAGGAGGTAAGTCCTAGCCATAAGAAAAGCACTGACAACACCTTTATAGTTCACGGAAAAAAATACCATCAACAGTCATAAAAATACATCCTCCTTTTCCTGGCTAGTTTTATGTCAACTTGACACATGCTAGAGTCATCTGAAAAGAGGGAACCTCAATGTAAAAAAATGCCTCTGTAACACCCGATTTTGTGTTACACCCTCGGTACAGTTCGTGCGCCACTGTACCGCATGCAAGTCGAGCAAGGGCCTGGAGATTGAAAGAACACACACAGAGACCAGGGTCATTAGAAAGGAGACCAGCCGAATGCCAGTTTATTCAGATTTGGGGGAGTCCTTATCTACCTAACTGCAGCACAAGGATCTCTGCCCAGGCAGGTGGGAAATTACCATATTAACAATGGAGACAATGCCCTGCAGCTAACCACCAGGTGGGGCAGGGAGAACACAGAAACAAACAGGAAGCTTAGTTAGCTGACCATAAACTGTCCCCGCAAATGCACCCCAGGAACAGGGGCAGACCAGGGCCCTACATACCTCCATAAGATCTGACTGTACAGTATTTTCTTAATTAGTGATTGATGAGGGAGGGCCCAGTCTATGGCGGGTGGTGCTATCCCTGGACTGCTGGTCCTGAGTTCTATAAGAAAGCAGGCTGAGCAAGCTAGGGGAAGCATTCCATTAAGCAACACCCCTCCATGGTTCTGCATCAGCTCCTGCCTCCAGGTTCCTGTCCTGTTTGAGTTCCTGTCCTGACTTCCTTCAGTGATGAACAATGCTGTGTAAGCCAAATAAACTCTTCCTCCCTAACTTACTTTTTAGTTAGGGTGTTTCATCACAGCAATGGAAACACTAACTAAGACACTCCCCATGGTTAGGAAGTTTTTGAATTTGCCACTCAGCAATTTCTCAGGCACATTTAAAAGGCTTTCAGGGTGCCCATTGGAAACCCAAACACTATGACACAATCCCATCCATCTTCAGAATGTAGAAAGAGAATCAATATTTTAGTTACAGGTAATTGAATCTATAAGTAAGCTTCCAAAGGGGTCTATTACAAGCAAGCATACTTTTAAAATTAATAATATAACATTTTAGGAACTTATTCTTACGTAAGTACTCACTATATACGTTTTTAATATTTATTAATAATCTATGATAGGGTAAGTATGCATATTTATGTTTTACCAGAAAAGTTCAAACTGAGTATGTTTGTTTAAATTAATAAAGGGCCATAGAGAGGGTGGGGGGGGTGAAGGATTAGGTCATGAATAAGTGAAGTAGATGCAAATGAAATATGACTTCCTTTCGTGTGGTGCATTTCAGGGAATCTTTAATTCACCTGACCATGGCCATGAGTTATGCTCAGAGTATTGTATTAGAATTCCTAGTAGAAAGGGATTTGGATCTGTATGCAAAGTTAAATATGGTTAGACAGGAAAATATTGATTGCGTACCCTGAACAATGCAGCAGGGCATCTAACACTGGTTTTCCTTGTGGAGCATAATAAGGTAATTAATTTATCTCTAGTTGAGTTTTATTCGCGAAAAAATTTTTTCGGTGATACAGATTTAAATGTGTTTGTGCATGTTTCAAACAGCTCTCTATTTGTGCTATAATAACCATGGACAGTTTGTGGCAGCGCTTTAATAACCATCACCTTAGAAATGGGGATACTTTCTTCTTCTTTTAAGTAATAAAATCCAAGGCTCAGCAGTAAAAATGCACTCCGCATATAAAAGCTAATGACTAATAGGAGAGTTCTGACCCTCTGAATTGCGTTTACTGTTCACCAATGATTATGTCATTAGGAATGAATTAGATAGTCAATGAGGTGAATCTTCAAATCAAAGCTGCCACTTTGAAAATCTCAATAATCTGCGCACTTGTAGGACTGGGCGAGTATTTAGCAGCTATTACTGTTCTATTGCTGGGGTTACGCAGCCATGGAAAACGGTTTCCTTACAGCCTTTCTCCCATCTCATTTGTTTCACTTCTGTGGAGTGACCACGATCCTTTTCAAAGCTAGCGCTGTCGGCTATTTACTTTGGTGTGAAGAGCAAGGTAGAGCCAAACCAGGGCACTGTTGCAGAAGAGGACTGCTCTCCAGGGCCAGCATTCCCAGAGCAGCGCTGCAGCTGTGTAAGAGCTTGTGCAGTGTGCACAAACCTGGCCTTGAGCCCCAGCACGACCAACGTAACAGACAGCGGGTGGCAAAAGAGAGTGGGTGCTTCAGAAATGTTGATGGATGAGGACGTTTGCTCCTTCTTGTTTGTACCATTTTTATAGGAAGCATAACAACTATCATTTGTGTCTACTGGGAGAATTTGTTTATTTTTATATGTGATTTTGTATATTCTTATTCTTATGGCAAAAGTATCACTCTATTTCTCTTGCTATTTAATGTTTGTGTAAATTACAATTATAGCGAAAACAGCCATCACTTGTTACCTATTTCTTCTGCCAGCTCTCATCCTGCATACTTATACACAATGGATAGTCACAACCTTTTCACAGATGACGATAATTAAGTTTATACAGCTGGTGAAATATTGATCTAAAGACTGAGTGCACATTCTCTTAGAGTGTATGTTAGCTGAGGTCAGGGGCTTTCATATGTGTTTCTGTGATTCTTTGGCACACAGAGTCCCCGGCCCACTGAGACACTCAGTGTCCTGCTCTAGATGGAAAGGCAGAGATTGATTCATTCTGCTTCAAAGCTCACATCCCTTTCCCTACACAGCCTTGTTTCCTCTACCTTCTCCTCAGTCCTGGAACTTTGTGAAAGACATTACGCTCCGCAGCTGCTGAAGTACTCAGCATAATAGCCAACAGTACAGCTTGAAACTTCCCTCTCTGCTCTCAGGAAAATAGAAGTTTAGCCTGGCAGTGGTGGCGCACGCCTTTAATCCCAGCACTCTGGAGGCAGAGTCGGGCGGATTTCTGTGAGTTCTACAAGAGCTAGTTCCAGGACAGGCTCAAAGCTACAGTGAAACCCTGTCTCAAAAAAACACACACCTTAATGTACCAGCTAGCAGCTTTTTTGATAATCAGCTCAATTATCTCTGCAGAGTATACTTGAGATACAGTTCTGGCCAGGAACATGTGTGGCTGAGAAAGAATCATAAATTCCCTAACAAGTACATTCATTTCCTGAGCCCTGAAAGATTTATAGCTATCTTTTATGTCACCTGTATTCCTGAGAAAACTTCTCTGTGGGCATCTGTTCAGGCATTGTGGTTCAGAATAACTCCGTGGGGTGGAGAAACACATTGGGTACTTGTTATCTAGTGGTCTGAAGCCTATTTGATTATTTTAACCTATCATGTATTCCACTTTCTTTTGGTAACAGCCCTAGTTTCCTCTGAGAAACCATTTCCTACCTGGTCAATTCCCCGTGTCCCAGGCCATCTCTTGCTATAGAGTTCGAAGATGGATGAATGACCCAGGTAGATTTAGTTCAAGTTAGGTCTTGCTTTGAGAAGAGAGGGCCTTCTTGTTGCACTACTGAGCTGGTAGGATATGAACTTGAAGTTGCTAGAGTGAAAGAAATGCTTCATGACTAGGAGGGGTGACCCACAGCCTGTGATCTTAGCACTTGGAGGAAGGCAGAAGGGTTACTGGTCAACCCGGTTTACATAATGAGACCTTGTCTCCATAGGCAAAAAGATTAGTGACTTATTTTCATAGAATTCTTTCTCTTGGAAATTCTTCCTTTTATGTACATGACAATTATATTAAGGGTAGTATAGGGATACTGGGTACCAAGTGACTCAACAAGGATGTCTTAAATGTACATGTTTTGTGGCACATGAAGGGAGATATTTAATAGTAACCATGAAAACAGGGTCAAAGATGTTTTCAAAATTCCAAGTTATTCAAAGTTAAACAAATGTTGTTTCCTACCATTGTTAGTTCTCTTAGAGAAAATGAATTTGAAGGAGGATTGTAAATTGTATGAAACATCCCAAACATTTAACCCAAAATCCACTGTCTGCTTTTGTTCTTTTCTTCTTCTTGGTAAGACTTTTAGGGCTTGACTTGGAAGGATTTCCTGTGTTAAGGTTGCTGAGGAGGGAATTCTCTGGGATGCTCTCTGGGAAGGAGGTGTATTTCTCTTCAGAGCAAGGTTCTTGAAATGGTCTCTCTCAAGATGGAAACAATGTTCATCAAAGACCTTAGGAGAATGGCTCCTCAATGGCTAGGGAGTCTACAGATTTACCAATGAGAGAGGAAGGGGAAGAGGGGGAGGAAATTTAATGTGATTGGTAAATCGCTTATAGCTTCAATTGGCTGCATGCTCCAGAGAGGTAGACACTGGCCTTTACAGATGCAGAAACTAACGCAGTTGGGGACTTCTCCAGGTCAGCCTTAGAATGAATGATGTCAGGAGTACACAGACTTTTCTTTGTTGCCCTGCTCAATTGTCTTGGCTATGCTTTTCAAAATACAATGCAGTTACTCCACAATAAGGCCAAGAAGTGTTCCCAGACTCATTGCACAGCAATGGCTTAGCAGGAATATGGCGGATATCTTGTTACCATGAGCTAGTCATTTACAACATGAAGAAACACTGCATACTGCATCCTTTCACAGGTAAGAATATTATTCTCCATCAAGCTGGAAACTTTCATTTAGTCCATACCCTTTTTGAATAAAAATAAAATGAAAATTTTACCTGGTCCTTTTAGATTAGTTCTCTATTCTTTTTAAAGTATATACTCAGGTAATTTATTTTCTGGGTATGCCTTTTGAGAAAAAATGACCTGTCAAAACAAAAGTCTGGTGTTTTTTAGTTATCTCCCGTTGAAACATAATTTTATGCCATGATAAGATATATCCAATTAATGTTCTTTAGAGCAAAAGACTTGCAATTAAGTTCCTATTTCAAAGTTAAGCTCTCTGAAGGACAGAGGGTTCACGGTAGAACAATATCCTTGATTCCGGTCTCCGTCATTTACTCATTCCTTATGAAAACCCCTAGGTGTTAAAGATTGGATTGTGTAAAAACCCAGTGAATTCGGTTCTCATTTGGAAACAGGTGATCTTCTTGTACCACTGAATGGCTGTAGAAGGCGCTCCAAGCAGATCTCAGATGCACAAAGACTATGCTATCTTTTTTTTTCCGCTTGGAATTCATAGATTTTCAGACTTACTAAAGCCTTTGCTGCTTTCCAGGGTGTCTGCCATGCAGAGCCTCTCCGGGAGGTCTGCTTCCTTGCTCTTTTGTTTGGTGGAGGCAGACCCCTTCCCAGCAGCCTGGTTACCCAGCAGCCTGGTTGTGCGCTTTTACAATAATTAGTGGGTGGTGAATTAAGCAGGTTACACCTGAGTTAGCTGAGAGCTCTAATCTGCCTGCATGAGTAGGAAAATTCTAAGCTTCTACTGAGCTAAAAACCCAATTCACCGACAAGATACAAGGCGACAATGGGCGTAGCTAATGAGGTTCTGTTGGAAGAGACTGAATAATATTTAAAAATCCATTCGTTGGCTGACCCAGTGGTCAGGACAAGGTGTCACCACACACATGGTCAGGAGCCCCGAACTTCCAGGCTGTGGCTAGTATACCCCTTTGACTGCACCCCAGTCAGCAACCACAGCCTGTCAATAGGAGAGTGTGATGGACATGTGTTTCCTAACCAAACCAAAAGTCTGCATTTGGCCAACAGTATCTTGTACTGATAGAGAAAAATGGCTGCTCTGTCTTCGGTTTGTTTCTAAGAGCTCTTGGCATCCATGTCCAAAGTGGGTTTTCAAACACCTGGGAACAAGCATCAACAGCATCTGCCCACACCCATCGCCCTGCCCTGCTCATGGAGAGTGCTAGCTGGCTACATTAGCACCTTCCTCTAAGCTCGGTGCTGTGGACTAACTCTTGCTTCAGAATATTTGCATGCTGGTTGGCACCAGATTCACCTATGAGGTCCCAGCCACTGAACCAAATCCTGGAGTCAGAGGTCATGGATTTGCTGGCTTCTTTTTGGCGGGTAAGACATGAGATGAGCCTTTCTACAGAGTTATTTAAGAGTAAGATTTAAATCATAGCTGATCTGTGGTTCTATACTGGCTAACTTTGAGATCTTAATAAACTACCATAATTTTAGCTTTAATCTTCTTTGTCTATAAGTATGGGAATTATATTTTAACTACTGGTTACCAGGAAAGATAAGTAGTTCATTTATAACACTCACTGCAATTTCTAATATCAAGTACTCTATGGCCACAGGTTTGCCCTCTGAAGATGTCTATATCCATATTGCATGGTGTATATCTGCACATCTGTGGCTGTTATGGGGTCACAGTCAGCATGGTGGCTGTCTGCAGAACTGTGACTGCTGTGGGGTCACAGCATGGTGGCTGTTGCACATCTGTGGCTGCTGTGGGGTCACAGTCAGCATGACGGTTGTCTGCACATGTGGCTACTGTGGGGTCACAGTCAGCATGGTGGCTGTCTGCACATGTGGCTGTGGCCAGGTCACAGTTAACTTAGCATGGTGGATGTCTGCACATGTGTCTGCCTTGGTCACAGCATGGCGGTTGTCTGCACATGTGACTGCCATCAGGTCACAGTCAGCATGGTGGCTGTCTGCACATGTGTCTGCCCTCGGTCTCAGTTTAAGTGAGTATGCCTGCTGTGCTCTGGGCACAGTTCCCCAAACTATTTACTCTCATTTTGGAAGTACCTGGTTTTCTCAGTTTGCCTGAGAAAGGCATTCAACACTGAACACAAAACTCAAGTTGGGCACCTAAATGCTCCCGTTCCTTCCCTTCCCAAGGACTGTAGAATGTAGTAGCAGGTGGCCATAGCTATTTGTAGCAACAACAACCTGGATTTTTATTCACACAACCTGTAGTTTTCTTTGACATCCCACTTCACAAGCATTCTTATCTGCTTTTGTGAACTCTTCACTCAGCCTTATGTTGTGCACAATACTGTGCAAACTTTAGCCATAACCCACACAATGAAGTATCCGGAAAATTCAATTACAAGTTCTACTTTACAGGTGAGGAAGCTGGAGCCTATGGGTGATATAGTTTTGTGTGCACCTTATAGTATAGTTCACACTATTTCTAGGAGCTTCTAGCAATCTTTCTTTTTTCTTTTTTTACATTTTATATATAATCATGCCATTGAATTTATTTATGAACTTATAAATAACTTGGCTATGCATTTGTTTAGTAATTTGTTTGTCATTACTTACTGCCCTAGCTAGGGTCTCCCAGCTAGTATAGAGTAATAGAAGTGGTGAGGATTGATATCCTCTTGTTTCTGATCTTATGTGAAAGACATTGGTCTTTTCACACTGAGTTCGATGTTAACTATAGATTGCCACAAATGCCCTTCTATTTTTAGTTTGCTGAAAATAATACAAAAGTGTTCTATTTTGTTAATTTTTTACTGCATCTTTTGATGATCATCCAATTATTTTGGAAACCAGTTCT
The DNA here is from genome assembly GCF_014885135.2 of Alexandromys fortis. Taxonomy (NCBI): domain Eukaryota; kingdom Metazoa; phylum Chordata; class Mammalia; order Rodentia; family Cricetidae; genus Alexandromys; species Alexandromys fortis. Next base: position 2,784,407 of record NW_026068037.1, read on the forward strand.
TTGTGGGGAATAATAATACATATATACTATTCAGAGTTTCTGCACTTCTAATCTCTAACTAGTTCAAAAAGCACTTCCTATTTTCTTTATTACAGGGACTCTAATAGATGCTAACAAAACAATTATGAACAAAATAGGTAGAGTCTACCTTTATAGCTGTAGTACTGGGCTTGGCTATGAAAGTCTTAGATTTGGAAATTATATTGATAGTTCATATGTTTACTTTGATTCTTCGACTAGCACAACCATCTACAAATGATGATCACTTGCCTGTTTCTTTTGATCATATTTATACACTCACCACGTAGCACTGGCAAACACTAGGCAACGGCAATTGCAGGAAAACTATTCTTCTTGTTCTTTACAGTAATGGGCCACATCTAGTGTTTCGTCACTGGCACACATTTTGCAGTGGCTAAATTGAAGGCTTTTAAAGAAATCTTTCCATTTCTGTCTTAACAGATTTTTTTCCTGTCATAACTTGTTTTGTTTTAATTGATTTTACTGAGCTATATATTTTTATCTGCTTCCCTCACTTCCTTTCCCCTCCCCTTCAACCATCTTCCATGGTCCCCATGCTCCCAATTTACTCATGAGATCTTGTCTTTTTCTAATTTCCATGTAGATTAGAAATGTATATGTCTCTCTTAGGGTCCTCATTGTTGTCTAGCTTCTCTGGGATTGTGAATTGTAGGCTGGTTTTCTTTGCTTTATGTTTAAAAACCACTTATGAGTGAGTACATATGATATTTGTCTCTCTGGATCTGGGTTGCATCACTCAGTATGTTATTTTCTAGTTCCATCCATTTGCCTGCAAATTTCAAGATGTCATTATTTTTTTCTGCTGCAGAGTACCCCATTGTGTAAATGTACCACATTTTCCTTATCCACATTCTTCAGTCGAAAGACATTTAGGTTGTTTCCAGGTCCTGTCTATGATAAACAATGCTGTTATGAACATAGCTGAGCACATGTCCTTGTGGTAAGATTGAGCATACTTTGGATATGTACCCAAAAGTGGTATTGCTGGGTCTTGAGGAAGGTTGTTTCCTAATTTCCTGAGAAATTGCCATACTGATATACAAAGGGGTTGTACTAGCTTGCATTTCCACCAGCAATGCAGAAGTGTTCCCTTTTCCCCACAACCTCTCCAGCATAAGTTGTCGTCAGTGTTTTTGATCTTGGCCATTCTTACAGGTGTAAGATGGAATCTCAGAATTGTTTTGATTTGCATTTCTCTGATGACTAAGGATGTTGAACATTTCCTTAAGTGTTTTTCAGCCATTTTAGATTCCTCTGTTGAGAGTTCTCTGTTTAGGTCTGTACTCCATTTTATTATTGGATCATTTGTTCCTTTGATGACAAATTTCTTGAGTTCTTTGTATATTTTGGAGATCAGACCTCTGTCTGATGTGGGGTTGGTGAAGGTCTTTTCCCATTCTGTTGGCTCCTGTTTTGTCTTGTTGACCATGTCCCTTGCTTTACAGAAGCTTTTTAGTTTCAGGAGGTCCCATTTACTATTTTTTTCTCTCAGTGTCTGTGCTATATTTAGTGTCTGTGCTATATTTAGGAAGTAGTCTCGTGTGCCAATACATTCAAGTGTACTTTCCACTTTTTCTTCTATAAAGTTCAGTGTGGCTGGCTTTATGTTGAAGTTTTTGATCCATTTGGACTTAAGTTTTGTGCATGGTGATAGATACGGATCTATTTTCATTCTTCTACATGTTGATATCTAGTTATGCCAGCACCATTTGTTAAATATGCTTTCTTTTTTCTATTTTATAAAATTTGCTTCTTTGTCAAAAATCAGGTGTTTGTAGGTGTGTGGATTAATATATTGGTCTTCAGTTCGGTTCCATTGGTCTTCCTTTCTGTTCTTATGCCAATATCAGGGAGTTTGAAGTCAGGTATTATTATGCCTCCAGAAGTTCTTTATTGTACAGGATTGTTTTAGCCATCCTGGGTTTTATTTTTTGCTTTTTCATATGAAGTTGAGTACTGTTCTTTTGAGTTCTGTGAAGAATTTTGCCGGGGTTTTGATGGGCATTGCATTGAATCTATAGATTGCTTTTGGTAAGATTGCCAATTTTACTATGCTAATTCTACCTATCCAAGAGCATGGGAGATCTTTCCACTTTCTTGTGTCTTCTTCAATTTCTTTCTTCAAAAATTTAAAGTTCTTGTCATACAAGTCTTCCACTTGTTTGGTTAGAATTACTCTGAAATATTTTATGCTGTTTGTTGCTATTGTGAAGGGTGATGTTTCTCTGATTCTTTCTCAGCCCATTTATCATCTATGTAAAGGAGTGCTACTGATTTTTTTGAGTTAATCTTGTATCCTGCTACATTACTGAAAGTGTTTGTGAGTTGTAGAAGTTCCTTGGCAGAATTTTGGGGTTACTTGTGTAAACTATCATATCATGTTCCTGAGTTCAGTTTGATTTTTGTAAATTTCTATTTGATTTAGTGTTGTCTGTTAGCTTACTGTATATTGCCTTTATTATGTTTAGGTATGTTCCTTGTATCCCTGCTCTCTCCAAGACCTCTATCATGAAGGGATGTTATATTTTGTGGGAAGCTTTTTCAGCATCTAATGAGATGATCATGTGGTTTTTATTTTTCAGTTTATATGGTGGATTACATTGACAGATTTTCATATGTTGAACCATCTCTGGGATGAATCCTACTTGATCATGGTGGATGATAGTTCTGATGTGTTCTTGTATGCAATTTTCCAGTACTTTTATTGAGTATTTTTGCATCAATGTTCATGAGTGAGATTGTTCTGTAATTTCTTTTCTTAGTAATGTATTTGTGTGGTTTGGATATCAGGGTAATTGTAACCTCATGAAAAGAGATTGGCGATGTTCCTTCTGTTTCTGTTGTGTGGAACAATTTGAAGAGTATTGGTATTAGTTCTTTTTTAAAAAATCTTGTAGAATTTTGAGATGAAACCATCTGGTCCTAAGCTTTTTTTGGTTGGGAGACTTTAGATGGCTGCTTCTATATCTTCAGCAATTATAGGTCTGTTTAATTTGCTTGTTTGGTCTTGACTTAATTTTGGTAAGTGATATTCATCCAGAAAGTTGTCAATTTCCTTTAAGTTTTCCAATTTTTGGAGTACAGGTTTTTGAAATATGAGCTGATGATTCTCTGGATTCCCTCCATGTCTGTTGTTATGTCCCCCTTTTCATTTCTGATTTTGTTAATTTGGATATCCTCTCTCTGTCTTTTGGTTAGTTTGGATAAAGGTTTGTCTATTTTGTTGATTTTCTTGAAGAACCAACTCTTTGTCTCATTGATTCTTTGTATTGTTTTCTTTGTTTCTATTTTGTTGATTTCAGCTCTCTATTTGATTATTTCCTGCTGTCTAGTTCTCTTGGGTGAGTTTGCTTCTTTTTGTTCTAAATTTTTCAAATGTTCTGTTAATTCACTAGTGTGGAATTCTTCCAGCTTCTTTATGTAGGCATTTAGTGCTATGAACTTTCCTCTTAACACTGCTTTCATTGTGTTCCATAAATTTGGGTATGTTGTGTGATCATTTCTGTTGAATTTTAGGAAGTCTTTAATTCTCCCTTTATTTCTTCCTTGACCCATTGACGATTCAGGTGAGTATTGCTTATTTTCCATGTGTTTGTGGGCTTTCTGGAATTAGTATTGCTGTGGAATTATTGTTTTAAGCCATGGTGTTCCAGTTTTTTGGTATCTGTTGAGTTATGTGGTCAATTTTTGAGAAGGTCCCACGAGGTGCTGAAAAGAAGGTATATTCTTTTATGTTTGGAAGAAATGTTCTATAGATGTCTGTTAAGTCCATATGAGTCATAACATCTGTTAGTTCCCTTATTTCTCTGTTCATTTTTTGTCTAGCTGACCTGTCCAGTGATGAGAGTGGAGTGTTGAAGTCTCCCACTATTAGTGTGTGGGGTTTAGTGTATGATTTAAGCTTATAAGTGTTTCTTTTACTTATGAGGGTGCCCTTGTTTTCGGGACATAGATGTTCAGTATTGAGCTTTCCTCCTGATGGATTTTTCCTATGACTAATATGAAATGTCCTTCTTTGTCTCTTTTGACTATTTTTAGTTTGAAGTCTATTTTGTTAGATATTAGGATAGCTACACCAGCTTGTTTCTTAGGTCCATTTGATTAGAAAAATTTTTCCCAACCTTTTACTCTGAGGTGATGTCTGTCTATGTGGTTGAGGTGTGTTTTTTGTATGTAGCAGAAGGACGGATTCTGTTTTCACATCCAAGCTTTTAGACTGTGTCATTTTATAGGTGAGTTCAGTTCATTTATATTAAGGGATATTAATGACCAGTGATTGCTATCTCCTGTTAATTTAGTTTTTGTTATTGGTGACACTAATTTGTGTGTTTTTATGTTCTTTGGGATTTGATGCTGTGAGAACATCAATTGTCTGTGTTTCTGATGTAGCCAACTTCCTTGGGGTGGAGTTTTCCTTCTAGTACTTTGTATAGGGCTGGATTTGTGGCTAGGTATTGGTCAAATCTGGTTTTGTCATGGAATATCTTGTTTTGTCGTTCTGTGGTGATTGAAAGTTTTGCTGCATATAGTAGTTTGGACTGGCATCTATGGTCTCTTAATTTCTGCATAACACTTGATCACAACCTTCTTTCATTGTCTCCAATGAAAAGTCAGGTGTAATTCTGATAGGTCTGCCTTTATATGTTACTTGGCATTTTTCCTTTGCAGCTCCTAATATTCTTTTCTTTATTCTGTATGTTTAGTGCTTTAATTATTATGTAGCGAGAGGACTTTTTTTTATCCAGTATATTTGGTGTTCTGTAAGCTTCTTGTACCTTTATATGCATGTCTTTCTTTAGATTGGGAAAATCCTCCATAATTTTTTAAAATAAATTTTCCGTACTTTTGAGTTTGAACTTCTTTTCCTTCTTCTATACCTATTATTCTTAAGTTTTGGTCTTTTCATGGAGTCCCATATTTCCTGGATATTTTGGGTTAAGTTTTTGTTAGATTTAATGTTTTCTTAGATTGATGAGTCTAATTTCCTCTTTTGTATCTTCAGCGCTTGACATTTTCTCTTCCATCTCTTGTATTCTGTTGTTTATGCTTGAATTTATGGTTCCTGATCATTTTCTCATGATTTCTGTTTCAATAATTCCCTCGGCTTATGCTTTTATTATTGTCTCTATTTTAATTTTCAAGTCTTGAATAGTTTCATTTATGTTCAATTGCTTTTTCTTGGTTTTCTTTAAGGGATTTGTTGATATCTTCCAATTTTTTGTTTGTCTTTTCCTCCATTTCTTTGAGGGAATTTTTCATTTCCTCTTTAAAGGCCTCAGAAATTTTCCTAAAGTTATTTTTTAGGTAATTTTCTTCTGCTTTATCTATATTTGGTTGTTCAAGTCTTGCTGTTGTAGGGTCACTAGTTTTTACTAGTGTCATATTGTTTTTTGTGATGTTGCAGGTATCTTGTCTACCCATCTTTTCCTCTGATTGGTGTAGCTGGGGCTGTCTGTAACTCTGTTGATCAGTCTTCCAGGTGCCAGTGGATCCAAAACTCAGATGGTTGCCCTGGAATTGGAGTTCCAGGAATTTATGTGCTTGCTGGTGTGGGATGTGGGGCTAGAGCTGCAGATGGCTGTGATCCCTCCTGTGAGTGCTGTGGCATAGGTGAGCCAACTCTCCAGCCTGAGGACTTTCCTTCACTGAAGTAGAACATGCTCATGCAGAATACACTGGCACACTACTACCAGCCAGTCCTTAGACCCATTCATGTTTGTTGTCATTTCTTTCCACAGTGATCTAGTTCAGAATTGTGTATTACATGTATGTTAAGTAATATACCTTTTAAAATGTCCTTTATCTGGGATAATTTTCAGTCTTTCCTGAACCTTCTCTACCCTTTCAGAATGACAAGACAGTTCACCTGTGGGTTCTTTTTTTGGGTTGTCTGTCATTGTGTCATGATTCAGTTCAGTTATGCATCACCCCGGGCTGTGCCAAGTCTTCTCCCATGTGATCCATCTTCTCCACTCACTTGGGCTCTGACTTCCATTTCTAATTTTTCCTACATTTAACTCCTCTTTGATAGCTTGGACTCAGATACACTGCACCAGAACACCATTCTTTTTTTTTTTTAATTGAAAATAGATTCTTTTCTTACACAATGGATACCAACCAGTTTCCCCATCCTCCAAGCCCTTCCAGTTCTCCAGCATCTCCCCTCTTCCTCAGATCCACTCCCCCTCCATTTTCCTTCAGAAAAGAACAGGCCTCCAAGAGACAACAACCAAACATAACAAAACAAGATACAACAAGACAAGGCAAAAGCCCTCATGTCGAGAGTGGACAAGGCAACTCAATAGGAAGCAAAGAGTCCCAAGAGCAGACAAAAGAGTCAGAGATGCACCTGCTCCCCTGTTAGGAGTCCCCTCTATCCCAAATAGCAAGCTAACAGCCACAGCATATATGAAGAGGACTTTGTACAGGCCCTTGCAAGTCCTATAACAGCTGCTTCATTCTCTGTGAACTCATTTGAGACCTGTTTAGTGGATTTGGTGGGCCATGCAGAACACCATTCTTAAGACACTCTTATCACCTTGCTTGTGCTGTGACTTTTCATGTTTATTCTTCTCTGTCTGAACCCAATAGCCCCCTCATAGTATGGCTCTGTATGGATTCCTTCTCACCTCAACAGGTTCTGCTACCCTGTGCTGGGTCATATATCTACACAGAACTACCTGCCTGCCTCTGGTAACTTGCTAAGAAGTGGAGAGCCCATCTGCAACAGGAACACCTGCTTTTTCCTGCTCTACACAAACAGGTAAGTCCTAGAGCAGTTAGAGGAAGGGAGGGGAGGGGATGAAGAGAAGGAGAAGGGGAATAATAAAGGTTTAAAGTGTGAATGAGTGTGTTGTGGAATATTATTTTAAGATGTGTTACATTCATTTCTGCTGTGGAACATTTGTTTAGTGATGCAAAGATGTGCTGCATTCTTTTATGTTGCATTTGTTTAACTCTGTGAAGCTGTGTGACTTTGCTTGTCTAAAACACCTGATTGGTCTAACAAAGAGCTGAATAGCCAATAGATGGGCAGGAGCAAGGACAGGTGGGGCTGGCAGGTAGAGAGAATAAACAGAGGGAGCAAGAGGATCAAGGAGCAAGAACTAGGATGCAAGGGGCCAGTCACCCGGTCATATAGCTGATCATGGAAAGAGAGTGCAAGTAAGGTATACAGGCGATGAAAGGAGACAGAGACAGAGACCCACATTGGAGCACCGGACTGAAATCTCAAGGTCCAAATCAGGAGCAGAAGGAGAGAGAGCACGAGCAAGGAACTCAGGACCTCGAGGGGTTCACCCACACACTGAGACAATGGGGATGTTCTATCGGGAACTCACCAAGGCCAGCTGGCCTCGGTCTGAAAAAGTCTGGGATAAAACTGGTCTCGCTGAACATAGCAGACAAGGAGGACTACTGAGAACTCAAGAACAATGGCAATGGGTTTCTGATCCTACTGCACGTATTGGCATTGTAGGAGCCTAGGCAGTTTGGATGTTCACCTTACTAGACCTGGATGGAGGTGGGTGGTCCTTGGACTTCACACATGGCAGGGAACCCTGATTGCTCTTTGGGCTGACAAGGGAGGGGGACTCGATTGGGGGAGGGGGAGGGAAAGGGGAGGCGGCGGTGGGGATGAGACAGTAATCTTTAATAAATAAATAAATAAAATAAAAAGAAAACACACAAAGAAGTAAGAGAATGGTAAAAGTCCAGAGGCAAAAGACAGATGGGACAATTTAAGTTAAGAAAAACTGTCTAGAAATTAGTTGGGACAAGGCCAGGCATTCATAAGTAAGAATAAACTTCCGTGTGTATTTATTTGGGAACTGGGTGGTGGGCTCCCCAAAAGAGAAAAGAGTAAAAAACAAAACAAACAAAAAACAACCAATCAACTAGATTAATGTATTTACTGGCTTAGGCCCATGCTGATACCCATGCTGATCTGTACATGGGATCAGGAGACAGTAGACATAGGATGGTTGCTGTCCCTCTCCTATAGCACTTGGTCTCTGGCAGAGGGGAAAACAGGCTCTGGTAGTGAAGAGGCTGGGTGGGTTTAAGGCTGCTCCACACCAATGCGAATGTGCAGCTTTCCAGCCCCTAACATAGGGGTGGTGACTTTTCCCATGTGTGGTGGTCAGTTTTAATGTCAACTTAACACAATCAAGAGTCGATGGGAATGAGAGTCTCAATTGTCTTTATTGGATTGGCATGTGGGCGAGTATGTGGGAGATTGTCTTTTAAAAAACATATGCATATAATACATATATTATACATATCTACTTTATTATATACAATCCTATAAATAAATAAAAACATCACACTCCAAAATTAACCAGAATCAAAGTCTATATAACTTAATGAGTTTATATGCAGTTAGAATTGGCCTTTAGAGCAAGGGTGAGGAGAAGAGGCGAAGTCCTTTAAAGTGGTCTGAACTGATACCACCACAAGAGCACAAAGTTGGGCTGCTTTAGCTGCGAAGGCTTCTTTGCACAGAGTACTTGAGTGTCCCAAAAGGAGCCACCCTAGAAATGAGGCTCAGGGGATGTGCACAGCAAACAAGTCAGAAACAATCTTGATTAGAGCACTGCAAGCCCTTGACAAAGTGACACCTCCATCCTTTTTGGGTCTAATGTCTGACTACACTTGTTCCAGTTACTGAACCACGGGTAGCTGTTTTACTGCTCAATAAAATCTTTTCAAAAGAAGGCACCAGTTGGGGCCATACCCGAGGGAGCGGATACCTTCCCTGTCTCTCCTGTCCTCTTCTCTATTCATTCTCCAGAGTAAAAATATCCAGTTTTGTGCTTCAACCAGCACAAACTTTTTTGTTCTGAGTCCCAACATTTTTGTTCCCAATTTTAAAGATACCAAATTTAGTGGGTCTGTTTCTTCCCATCTCCAGAACAGAAGTCTTTAAGCCTGAACGAGGTTTGTGGCTCTCACTAGAGGCATCAGTGGCACCTGCTACCAAGGCACCAGGCACTACCTGCATGTTTGCTGTAGGAGCTGCTCTGAGAAGGACAGATATTCTTCCAATACAGCCTTTTTCTCAGACCCCTGGAGGCCACCCTGGGATTGAACAGACAGAAATGTGTCATGTGATTACATCATTATTTTCCTCCCACTAATTGGGAAATACATTATTTTTTTTTATTGATGGAACAAAATACCTGGCAAAAGCAGTTTAAGGGAAGAAGGGTTTTATTTGGCTCACACTGCACTTATTAATCCATTATGAAAGAAAAGGCCTGAGGGCTGGTTTGATTATTATAGTGGTGGGGCATAGTGGTAGCTGACCCAGAAGCAAAGAGCTCAGGCTATAACTAGAAGCAGATCTTACCTCCTAGGCCCACTCCTGGTGACCTACATCTGTAGGCTAGGCCCCACATCCCAAAGGTTCTATAGCTTCCCAGAATAGCAATCCCAGTTGGAGATTATGTGTTCAAACCATGGTGTCTTGGAGTAATATAAATTCCATCTTTGGATTCTAGGCTGGCTAGCCTGGACCAGTTGTTGACCTTCCTGTATGGACCAGTTTGTGCAGACACTGGAGAGCCAGGAATGCATCTGCAAGTCTGACACCTTCTCCTCAGGTGCCACTAGAGTGAGGTCCTGCTCTCTAGATCCAGGACTACCCTCCTACCTGCTCCTGCCTACTGCCTCACCTGCTCCTGCCTACTGCCTCACCTACACCACAGTGATGCAGGACTGCCCTCCTACCTGCTCACTGCCTATTGCCTTGCCTACATCACATTGATGGTATCTAGTGCATTGATGGTATCTAGCTGGTGAGACTTCTAAGCAAGTACTGTAGATATGTTCACCTCAGAAAAAGCTCCTCCAAGCTCTTACTGACAGAACTCCAATTTTATCCCAGTATCCACTGTTCAAGAGATCCTGAGCTTATTTTGAGAAACAAAAGTTCTGATTAGTCTACTGCATGTGTGGTTGTCTCATTCCCCAGAGGTGGGTGGTGCTGAGACCCTTCTACATTGTGACCTGGGAGAAGTACACAGAAGTCTAGGGAAATGTTTGCTTGCTCTGACAAAAGAGAACTAGAACCTTTTTTTCTACTGATGGTTGCTCTGTCTGTGTGTGATGGAGTGATGGAGGTCACGGAGGACCAGATGGGCAGTGACAGAGGTCACAGAGGACCAGGTGGGCAGTGACAGAGGTCACGGAGGACCAGGTGGGCAGTGACGGAGGTCACTTGCATGCTTGCCTCATGCCCTGGGCAGTAGAAGGCATTTTCTATCCCTTGTAACTGAAATTGCAGATGGTGGTGAGCTGCCATGTGGGTATTCGGAATTGAACCCATGTTCTCTTGAAGAGCTACCACCACTCTTAACAACTGAGCCATCTCTCCAGCCCCCTATGATTTTGTTTTTTGAGGCAGTGTCTTTTGTAGTTCAGGATGTCCTTGAACTTATGACCTTGAATGTCTGAGCCTCTGGCCTCAGCTTCTCAAGTGCTGGGACTGTTGTCACGTGTCACTGTGCTTGTCTATTGGTGCTGGGCATGGAACCTAGGACTTTGTGTGTTAGGCAAGTGCTCTACCAACTGAGCCACCATACCAGCCCTGGAACCTGTGTTATTTGAAACAATAAAAGATCCTCATTGTTTACACTGTTTTACCTTTTCTTATGATGCAATACAAAGCAAACAGTAAGAATCTGAAGAGACTGCTGGTAGGAATTGTGCCAGCCACCGTGGCTGTTCCTATAGTTCCTCTGTCATTGGGCAGCTCCTTTGCATTTGTTTATTCATAGCCCAGTTTGTTGAGTAAGTTCCCCTGCTCCAGTCATTGCTGTAAACTGTAGTTCATGGCCTTGTGCATGATGCCCATTGGTGTGATGCACAAGGAACATGGAACTCACTTGAAGACTCACAGAGATCATGCTGAGAGCTTCTTTGTATTTATGAGCAGGACCCCTGGGATGGTATGGGAAAAGGAAAACCCAGGGCAGCCAGTTGGCCCGACTTCCACTTACTTTCTAACAATGCTAGGCATGATAGCTAAACTCCGGGCCTTGATTTTTCATCTGTACAGTGGGAATCAAACAAGTTCTCTGTAAGATGATAAGTAAAATTCCATTTACTAACTGCCTGGCCTGTGCTTTTGTTCTGTCTGTTCTTATTCCATTTCCTCTCTTACTCCACCCTTATGACCCTCTCTCCAGTCCCCCAGAGTATTTGCCTGTACTCTAGGTCTGCACTGCTTTTCTCTCTGTGCAGAATGCTCTTTCCTCTTTTTGGTAAACTTCTATTTACCCCTCACACTCTTGGTGTGGGTGTCCCTTTCCTGAATTTATGGTCATCTCCCATTGTCACTTTCATAGCCCATAGTCCTTCTGGGTGGTTACCATGGGGCTTGATTGCTGTGCTTTTTGATTAATGCTGTTTATCCTCACCAGCCTGATGGCTCAAGAAGACAGAGGTCACAGCTCAGGCTTGCTTCTGTTCGAGGTAGCTAAGCCAGTGGCTTGTGTTGGAGGAGGTCCCTCTTGTTCGTCCTGGCCTCCCTGCTAGCTTAGCCCTAATATAACCACACAGAAACTGTATTAATTAAATCACTGCTTGGCCCTTTAGCTCTAGATTCTTATTGGCTAATTCTTACATCTTAATTTAATCCATTTCTATTAATTTGTGTATTGCCATGTGGCAGTGGCTTACCAGGTAAAATTCCCAGCGTCTGTCTCTGGTGGATCCATGGTATCTCCTCTGATTCTTTTTTTTCCTCCTAGAATTCAGTTCTGTCTTCTTTGCCTACCTAAATTCTGCCCTATCAGGCCAAGGCAGCTTCTTTATTCATTAACCAATACAAGCAACACACAGAGGGGACTCCCACATCACTTGCCTTCACCACATTCAACATTTGCTGAATGAAGTCATGACTTCAGATGTGCGACAGGCCAGGGGCTATCAACTTTACCGTGCCCTCCTATGACACTCAGCCATTTCATATTTCCTAATGTTCTTTAGGAAAGTGTTGAAGGAGCTACGGGCTGCATTCCTACTGCCCGGATTCTGGCCACCTGGCTAGCTTATGCCCCGAAATAACAACACACAAACTGTATTCTTTTAAACACTGCTTGGCCCATTAGCTCTAGCCCTTACTAGCTAATTCTCATATCCCAATCAACCCTTCTCTAATAATCTGTGTAGCACCAGTCTTACCAAGAAAAATTCAGCATGTCTGACCTGGCGGCTTGCTTCATCGCATCTGCCCTGGAGAGCAGAAGCATGACATCTTACCTCACTTCCTCTTCCTCCCAGCATTCTGTTCTGTTTACTCTGCCTACCTAATTTCTGTCCTATCAGGGCCAAGGCAGTTTCTTTATTTAACCAATGACCTTCCTCCATCATTTCCTTTTTTTCTGTTTAAACAAAAAGGAAAGAAGGCTTTAACTTTAACATAGCAAAATTACATATAACAAAACAGTTATAAAGCAAGAGTTACAGTTACAATATTTTCATCTACTTCATCTTTTATCATAACAAAGGAAAACAACTATAACTATCTATCTATTCTTCAACTCCATCCAAGACTCCAGAAGGATATAATATTACCTAAGTAAATGAGAAGTAAGCAACTTACAAAACTCTAGAAATCACAGAGACATCTCGCTGCCTGGACAGCCATCCAAAGTTTCTCTGTACCGTTGGGGAATCCATCTTCCGCCTACAGACCTATAGTATCCAGAAGACATTTCCATGAAGCAGGAAATTTCAAAGGCAGTCACTATCTGCTGTGTCCTACAGAATGTCTAGCAGACTCTTTCATGAATCAGGAACCCTGAAAGATCATCTCACCTTTAGGCAAGTTCAGCAGTCCTCTCTCTGCAGGTTCTTTGTGTCCAGTTTATGCACTCCATAAGGAGCCTCTTCAATGCCCATCTTCCTCTTGAAGTAGATTGGTGCTGCCAGGAGCAGAGTGTCTCATTGTGATGAAAAACCCTAAGTTATTAAAACATTAAATGTCATATTCTGTAGTCTTTGAAAGATATGAAGAATGTCTATCTAAAATATATCTATGCACATCTAGAAAATCTAACTAACATGATTACAAACTTGACTATTACTAATGATTATCAATTAACAACCTATATACATTACATTTTTACATGAACTACACAACCACAATACCTTAATCAATAACAGAAATATATATACATATTACAAAATTGACCTTAAATTATATCAACAAAGCAAAATTTATATCAATGCAAATTATTCATATCTATATTATCTCCCTCTTTAAATGTAAAAGAACATTTATAAACAATATTTGGGAACATGGGCACAGTTATTTCTCTCCAAACTGCTTCCTGCTGAATGGGGGTGTTGTAATTTAGGCTTTCATGGTATAACCTGTGTACTAGATTCATCTCAGTCAGCAGTTGAGTGAAGTAATTTTTTGAGGGTGTTCACAGCAACCTTCCAGGAGGGCGTGGTCTATCATACCATATTGGGAAAGAGGCAACCCACAGGGTCTCATCCTCTGTGAAAACAAAATAAGAAACTCCTTTCCAAAGCATCATGTCCTTAAATCCAAATTTTAAACTCAAGGTATTTTCAAAATACCTATCTTGGATTAGTTCAGCAGCATTTATAAACAAATATCTTTTAGCAGATGTTACTCCTTCCTCACCATTAAAACAATTCAAAGAGAGCATAATAGCATACAGTATCAAAATCTCTGTTTATTTTCCATCTTTGTGCGACTTTATTTTAACTCTATTTTGTTTATTTTTACTTTTTGAGACAGGTTTTCTGTATATTATTGTCCTGGAATAACTCTGTAAACCAGGCTGTCCTTGAACTCTCAGAGATCCACCTGTCTCTGCCTCCCAGGCATTGGGATTAAAGGTGTGTGCTACCACACCTTGAAGTCTCAGAGGTCAATCTCCCTTTGCCTTCCAAGTGTTGGGGATTAAAGGTGTGTCCTACCACATCCAACTACTCTCTTTCTTCCTTTTTTTGTTTTTACTTTAAGAACTTTAACTTTTAGCCTGCATATATTTTTAACACACTGTAAATCATTTAAAGGTTTTTTGTTTGTTTGTTTGTTTGTTTGTTTTTGAATCTCAATTTACTGTATCTCTCTCTCTTTTCTGACCACATGAGTCTTTAATTTACCAAGCAATATCAGTAGGACTAAAGCCGTGACTTTGACGGCTGGATCCAGCCCATTCCTTAGCTTTCCAGCCTCATGGCAGAGGTACCACTGGAGCCATTTTTGTTGCCACAGCTCTTTGGTGTTTCAAGGTCCCTGCCAGCAAGCAAGCTGAAACACTATATCCACAGACAACACTCAAGTCCTCTCTCTGTAGATGGCCCTCCTGCCTCAAAGAGTCAGAGTTTGTCCTGGCAGGACAGCCCAGAAAGCTGGCATTTTAAAACAGCACAACTTTTTTCCTGCTACTGCTGAAAACAAACAAGCATGCAGTCAGCTTTTCTCAACACCATTTAAGTGTTTTGTGGCAGGACCTCTTAAGAGCTGCAGGGTTTTGCAGCTAAAGCTGAGTCAGGAAGCCTCTCCTAGATGAGAGTGCTTGCTTGCCTCTAGCAAGTAGAGCAGACCCAAGAAATTGCTGCTCCCAAGAAAACATGCTTTACTCTATTCTTTCCCAAGCTTTCTCAGGCTTTCTGTGGATGTAATTGTCCACACGTTGGGCACCATTCAGTTGAAGGAGCTACGGGCTGCGTTCCTGCCGCCCAGCTCCCAGCCACCTGGCTAGATTATGCCCCGAAATAACAACACACAAACTGTATTCTTTTAAACACTGCTTGGCCCATTAGCTCTAGCCCTTACTGGCTAATTCTCATATCCCGATCAACCCATCTCTAATAAGCTGTGTAGCACTAGTCTTACCAAGAAAGATTCAGCATGTCTGACCTGGCAGCTTGCTTCATCACATCTGCCCTGGAGAACAGAAACATGACGTCTTACTTACCTCACTTCCTCTTCCTCCCAGCATTCTGTTCTGTTTACTCTGCCTAACTAATTTTCTGTCCTATCAGGGCCAAGGCAGTTTTTTTATTTAACCAATGACCTTCCTCCATCAGGAAAGTATCATGAATTCTCTATCATAAAGTTTCCCTTCATGTATGCAGCAGAGGAGCCAGTGGTAGTGCCTAGGTAGAAGGTGAAGGGACTTTACTTCCCTGGGCATCAGTTTCTAACTTTATGTTGAGTTAGATCCTGTCTCCCTAGAATTTACACAGCCCTCCAAACAGTCAAAGGATAAACATGGCTGATGGTCTCATTTCCTTACAATTTCACTTGAATATTTGAGAACAAGGCAGAGAATTATATCACTAATAAGACAAAAAATGTTTCATTGAATAAAATTATAAAATGTGCATTAATTTTCATACAGAGGGACTCAATTCAAATTCCTTGGAGATGTGCATTGATGGTGTCAGAATCACCTAAAGGGATCCAAATGAGATGACTCAGCAGGTGAAGGTACCTGCCACATAAGACTGGCTCCTGAATTGGTACCTGAACCTATGTCAAGGTAGAAGGAAAGAACTGACTCCACAAAGTTATCCTCTGACCTGTGCATATTCCATGATGTACATGCTCTCAGGCATGCATCACACACTGATAGATAGATAGATAGATAGATAGATAGATAGATAGATAGATAGATAGATGATAGATAGATGATAGATGATAGATAGATGATAGATGATAGATAGATAGATAGATAGATAGATGATAGATAGATAGATAGATAGATAGATGATAGATAGATGATAGATAGATAGATAGATAGATATGATAGATGATAGATGATAGATAGATAGATAGATGATAGATAGATGATAGATAGATGATAGACAGATAGATAGATAGATAGATAGATAGATATGATAGATATAATAGATGATAGATGATAGATAGATAGATAGATGATAGATAGATGATAGATAGATGATAGATAGATAGATAGATAGATAGATAGATAGATAACCAGAAGTATGTAGGGGTCTCATGCCTTGTCCCCAGAGATTTCGTTTCAACTGGCCTAGAACACATTTGTGAAGCACACGTCAGCTCTCAGCTCTTGGCTGTTAGAACGAGACTCAGTTCCATGGATGAATTTACAGGTCCTCTGTGGTTCTGACCTTCCTCTCACCTTTATTTAGGTTTTATGAAATGATCTTGAATTTCCAAAATGCTGCACCCAGGCCCTTCCAGAGACGAATTTCTACCTTTGGGAAGGCATTTGCTCACAACCCAGGCAATAAACGTGCGAGAATTATCAAGGGTGCTGGAAGCAGTCCCTGGCCCTGGTTGATATGCCTTGTTGTGTGTGCTAGAATTGAGTGCTTCTAAACTGCCTGGTATAAGATGTGATCACTTCTGCCTAGATTTGCAGCCATGAGTTCCAAGGCAGGTCTTTAAATGTGAGAGCTATCACTGCCCTCTGGTGCTGTATCCAGACTGTCTCCCACCTGGCCAAGGCCCGGACTTAATTGAGCAGGAGTCTGACCCTCTGCCTGGGCTTTTGTTATCCTGTAGCCTGCACAGTGGAGGCTGGAGTGGTTTCCTCAGGGAAGCAGCCCTGTGTACAGTCTTTCTGAGCAGGCATTTAGAGGCCTCCACACACAGCACACAAGGATGCTATGAAAATCAAATGTGTTTTATTTATAAGTCCCTGTGCTCCTCCTCCAACCTCCCAAAGAAAAAAAATTGCAAACAGAGAATGCAAATAATTTTTCAAATCGATCGTTTTATGAAAATGCCTGTTTTTATTCTATCTTTTTTAAAGACTAGAGAATCACATAAACGACAATTCCAGAAACCATAGATTTATGACTTTTTCACTTTCCAAATATGTTGGCACAGAGTAAAAAAAAAATAAAATTTTGTAATTTCGGGAAGAGAATAATGTACTTTTTTATTAAAATGGAAATGACACACTGCTGCATATCTAAGTTGATTTAGCGTTTTTATTAGTTATATAACTGTTTTAATACCTCGCTAACTATTGCATTCTCCCTTAAGGTTTCCATTGTTCACATACCCTGGAAACAAATTGATAATTCTGAAAAAATAAAGTATTTCTTGGTTGTTTACTAACAGCAGAATAGCAATCAGTCACCACAGGGTTACTACAATGGGCACCATTATATCTGGGTCCTTATCAATTTCAGTATACGGGGAAGTATTATTGCTGCGTACCGGAACTCCTTTGGTGTTATTGCTTAATTTTAATTGTGATTGTAAAATGTGAACAATGCAGATCTTTAAACCACAATTAAACACCTGCTCTACTTGTTGTCTGTTGGCATTTAAAGATATATTGAGTATTTAAAAACTGCTGATTCAGGTATTCCATGGCGCATAAAAATAGATTTAATATGAGAATGAGTCCCGGCTGAAGCAGGAGGAAGTTCTAGGGAAGTTTTTGGGACTGAGATAGGTAAGTCCAAACCCGAGTTTGCCGAGAAAACACAGACACCATAGAAAGTGAGATCATTTCTCAGAGTGCTTGTCTGCCTCTGCCTGCAGATTTCCTTTAGCCCTGGGAATCTGACTCCGTCCTACTGACAACTTGTTAATGAAGAACCTCCCGGAAGCACCTGCCCGATGTTGATGAGATATTAATAGGAGAAATAACAGAGTTAGGGAGGCGCAGGGGAGGGTGCTGAGCAGAAGGGGTAACGATCGCAGATCTCAGCCTCAGGTCCCAGTCCAAATCAAATGTGAAAAATAGGTGGGCCTGTCTTCCCAGGCGTAAATTGGACAGATGAAGGGGGGTTTGAAGTTCCCTAAAAGCTGTATCAGACAGCATGGTGCCCTGGGCTGGGTCTTCAGTCTTCAAACTGATGGCTTTCTTTTCTTTCCGCTTTCCTGATGAGTAGGTGGGTTTAGACATCATCTCCATCATCATAATTAACCATTTGCACAATGTCTGCTAATCACTGTACTAGCTTTTGAGTTTCCAATCGCTCTTAGAACAGTGCTGTCTGCCTGAGCTCGGTTTCCCTGGAAAATAGCATATCTTGTTTTAATTTCCCAGACGTGTTTTTACAAGCAGTGAAGAAGGGAGCGGCGTGGGTGGGACAATGCAGTAATAAAAGAATTGCTCCTTGGAGAAATAGGACCTTAGGTTGCACGTGAGGAGCAGGAAAGAATAAATTATACTGGGTCGTACCTATCTAAGCTTAATTTTTCATTTACAAAAAACAAAAAATCAGATCAAAATAGATTTACAAATCCCAAGTTCTCATTTCAAGTAAACAGATCTGAGGGTGTGTAGTGGGCTCCCCACCTGCCATGGAGGCTCCTGGGAAAGGAGAACATTCGGCTATGAGGACCTGGAAGATGGGCACAGCAGAGGCAGGCAGGGTCTCCATGTGTGGGAGGTGCTTTGGGATAGGTCAGGTGATAAGGTATCCACATTTCCAGAATTTGGAATCTTAAGATAGCCCAAGAAGAAGAAAGAACAGCTTTGGTGAGTTGGGATTGGTCGAATGGGTTAAAATTAACCACTGGACTAGGAGGTGTGCCCTGGCTCTTCCACCTGCTCAAAACAGCCTTAACATCTGCCATGGCTGGGAACACAACATCGCAGTCTTCATGGCCTGAAGTTGGAAATGACTGTGCTAGAGAATAAGAGTGTTGTCTGGGATAGAGGAGGCTCTCTTCTGAGACCTGCCTTGGACCTGAGCAAGTCTATACTTACTATTGCGGTCAGTGGTGCAGTGATATATACATTAAATATATTATTACTAGCACACAAAATAATGGATCTTAGTATAATATATATATTATACTATATATATAGTATATATATCCAATTATAACTTGCTGTCACCCTCATTGTCCCCCACTCCTCCTTCCCTATAAGTAGTTGGTCCTCTCCTCCACATAGATAGCCCTACTCTGCTTGCATATTGTATCTGTACATGTGACTTTAGTTTATATACATACAGTTTAACCTTGACTCCATGTGAGACCATAAGCAATGTTTTGTTTTAATCACTTCTTAATTATCTCTTATTTTCCCCTTACAGTATACCCATTTATCTCCCATTATAGCTTTTGTGTGTTTTCATGTCATGAATTTAACTGTATCTAATATATATATGTATCAGATATATTTAATATATAAGATATATATTTAATATATATTAAAACATATATTCTACATATGAGAGAAAAATGGAATATTGGCTTTTTCATGTGTGTATTCTTTTTAAAATTGTTTTTTATTGAGCTATATATTTTTCTTTGCTCCCCTCCCTCCCCCACCCTCTTCTATTCTCTCTCATGGTTCCCATGCTATTTACTCAGGAGATCTTGTCTTTTTCTACTTCCCATGTAGATTAGATCCAGTAGTGTCCTCTTTGTTGTCTAGGTTCTCAGAGATTGTGAATTGTAGGCTGGTTTTTCTTTGCTTTATGTCTAAAAACCACTTATGAGTGAGTAGATATTATATTTGTCTTTCTGGGTCTGGGTTACTTCACTCAATATGATGTTTTCTGCAAATTTCAAGATGTCATTATTTTTTCTGCTGTGTAGAACTCCATTGTGTGAATGTACCACATTTTCCTTATCCATTCTTCGGTAGAGAGACATTTAGACTGTTTATAAGTTCTGGCTATGATGAATAATGATGTTATGAACATAGGTGAGCACAGGTAATTGTGGTATGATTGAGCATCCTTTGGGTATATACCAAGAAGTGGTATTGCTGGGTCTTGAGGTAAGTTGTTTCCTAATTTGTCTTTTGAAGTCTGGCTCACTTCACTTAGCATAATCAACTCCAGTTCCAACCATTTTTTTTGCAAATGACATAATTTAATTCTTTATAGCCAAATAAAACTCAATTGTGTTTACACATATAATTTTGTACTTATTAATATTTGTGCATGTTTTTGTAACTTTTTTTCATTTGTTTATTTTGTGTGTGTGGTATGCATATGTGGGAGTGTGGGCAAGTGTGTACTATTTCACATATTTGGGGTTGGAATAACATGTAGATCTCAGGGATGGAACTCAGGTCAGTACATTTACCCTGTGTGTTGTGTATATTTTCCATAGATATTCTATGTGTTATCAGTGAGTCACTACCTGCAAGCTGGATGCACAAAACCTAGGCTACTACAATTTCATGTGCAAGGCATGTTCTCAAGCAAGCTACCAAGAAAGACAAAAAGGAGCTTGTCCAGGGGACTGCAAGCATTCTTTTAGACCTGAGCTATTGAAAACACTGTTCTTGGACCAGCGCTAGTCTTTTGTGTAATATTTTTAAACAAATAGCAAATTCAGAAATTCTGAAGAAAAAAAAGCATAGCTTTGTTGAACATAGTAATAGAAACTTGGGCTTATATTTTGTATGGGAATCATAAAAATGTCATTAAAATAGTTTAATGCTATTTTACAAAATAAATATGTCTCTAATATATTAGAAACAGAAAAATAGAATAGCCCCTCACCAGGCCATTGTGGGAACTGTTTCTTCAGACTGGTGTCTCTGACCCAGGGGAAGGGGTGGCTATGAGAATCAAGGAGTAATGTTGCTATGAGAATCAAGCTAATATGTTGCTCTCTTTTGGTGTGGACTCCATGTTGATATGCTCCTAGGAAGACCCTGCTTCCCCATCCCTCCAGACTGTTTGGGGGATAAGAGGGATAACACAGCACAGTATGTTCTTCCCAGTCCCCTGGGTTGTGACCCAGCTGCCGTGCAGAGCTTCATCGAATGTTTAATTTGGGCAGATGCAGCAACGGCAGATGGTCTTGAAGAATGTACAACTCACTGCCCTTTGGTTTCCAACTCTCTAGTTTGCAGTCTTAAACAACCCTTGTGTGGAATGTATTTGTGCGGATGGACAGTACGAAGGCAGGGATGTTGCTGAAGCTCAGCTGAGTGCTGGTTGGTGGTGGGCTGACACCAGAATTCTCAGGAGTTTCTTTGGCACGCCATTCGATCAGCCATCTGATTGTTTTATGATGAAAATTCAGGTCATTGATATGGCCTAGATCTGCAGTTAGGATTGCTTCTTCAAGAACTTTAATTTTGTAAGCTTCTGGTCACTCCACCATCAAGGTGCCAGAACATTACAGGGGCATCCCTGGACTCTCTAGAAAGGGAGAGAACTTTGCTACTTACTGAAGAACAGCAAAGGATTGGTTATTAAGATTAAACCTCAGTGAGAAATGAGCTCTATAAAGGTCTTGAACAGTTAAGTATCAGCGGATAGTACAGCCATGGATAAGGCTTTCTGGTATGAGTCACATTTACTTGCTAGACACATTAACAGGGGCAGAGGAGGTGATATGCCTCCCTTTGGGTCAGAGGAGGAGTCCTTTTCTTCAGCCATGTTTGTTGCACTGTGGCTTTCGAGAAGCTCCCCCACTGCAAACATCATTCAGTGCTCACTAGAACTGGTTGTCAAGTAGTAATGGGCACTTATGTGCTGAGTACAAGATGAAGCACAGATAAAGATATTGCTGTATATAAGTGTTTATATCTATCTTGGATGGGCTCCTTTGCTCCAAGAGTGAATCAAATAACTGAGATAAACCAAAGATTGATGAAGTTCATGCTTATAGACTCTAAGCATGCAGACCATCTGTATTTTAGATGTCTGGGACCCACTGTGCGAAGGCTGGGTTTCTCGTCCAGGTCCTTATTGTCCTCACTTTAGCTGATAAATAGCTTTAATTGGACCAAGAAACGTCTAAGAAATTAGCCAAGCACACTTCGTGCATGAGAGTGTTTCCAGAGATAATTGATGTGTGGACTGTAACTCCACACATGTCAGCCTCACCATCCAATAGTCTAGAGGCAGAACAGAAAGTCCGTTTGTCCATTGATACCAGACTCTCTTTCAGCCTTTTGAGTCTGATTCATGGGAGCTCTTCCAGGAGCTCCAGGGTTTCAGCATCACCCTAAGGCACATCACATTCTGAGATCCCTGCATCTCAGGATGAGGAGTTAGGTGATGCTCTGCATTGTTGCACGGTACAGTCTCTAATTACACAGGACAGTCCAACAACTCCTCCTCTGTGTCCCCTCCTTGCATGTGTTCTATTTCTCTAATTACACAGGACAGTCCAACAACTCCTCCTCTGTGTCCCCTCCTCGCATGTGCTCTATTTCTCTGGAAAGCCCTGGTTAATCGTTTTGTGGTACTTTTCAAAATTAAAAGTACTTTCGATGTGTCTCTGTCACCTCAGAGTCATGATGCCTTGGGAAACCTCACAGACCCCACTGGAGCTCCTCTTGCAGTTGCTGGACAACTTGTCTCAGGACAGAAAAGGAAAAACAGTCTAGGGAAGATCAGCATTGGTGCAGCTGCTTTTAGACCCTTCCCTTAGTCAGTTGGCATTTTATAGTCCTCAGATACTTTTAGAGGGAGACAGTGCCCAGCCCCCATGGCTGACTTGGCATTCTCTGTAACCTGGGGCTCAGTCAGACTCAGCAGAGTGGCTTTTCATGGTTGGCATTCTCTGTAACCTGGGGCTCAGTCAGACTCAGCAGAGTGGCTTTTCATGGCCTGGACCCAGGTCCAGCTTTTCCAGAACTTGAGAACTTGTCTTGATGAAGCACAGATTTATCTCATTCCCCACCTGTTCCTCTGAGGCAGGTGTCAGGTCCGCAGGAGTAGCACAAAGATGGGGACAGACCACTGAAGTCTGTTAAACCAGAAGCAAACTTTATTCCAGGAAAAACAATTAAAAATTAAAAAAAAACTCAGCTAGCTGAGATCACAGACAGAGATGAATTGAGGCAAAGGACAGCATCTGAATTCCTCCTTTCATAGCAAGCATTGGGCTAAAACAAAAGGGTTTTTATAATCTCAAGATAAAACTTAGATACAAATTGTCCTTCTTTGCAATTTTCATTAATAGCTTCTTTTCCCCATTTAAACTAGTGTTTGTATTTAGTCATTGTTTTTCTCTGGTACTTGCACAAACACAAACGCGTCCACTGCCCACACAGGATGAATAATTTCCATCCTACCCTACAACCCATACCCCACAATCCTAGTCCTCCTAATTTACATTCTTATAACTATTCCTATGTTCACAATCTTTCACTTCCACTCACTCACATCAATAACTTCTATATCACTTATTTGAAACAAAATACCAATAGCACTATTCATAATCTCACCAATCCTCTATCAACAGGAGGACTACCCCCACTTGCAGGATTCTTACCCAAATGAGCTATCATTACAGAACTCCTAAAATATAACAACCTAATTCTCACCACGTTAATAGCAGTAACTGCCTTAATTAACCTATTTTTCTACACTCGCCTAATTTACTCAACCTCACTTACCACATTCCCTACAAACAATCATTCCAAAATATATATCCACCAAACTCACACAAAAACTAACAACATCCTATCACCATTAATAATCATAAACACAATAATCCTCCCACTATTCCCTTCGCTATTACTATAGGTAGAAGTTTAGGATACTCAGTCCAAGAGCCTTCAAAGCCCTAAGCAAACCCATAAAATTTAACTTCTGATAAGGACTGCAAGACTTCATCTCACATCTAACGAGTGCAAATCAGTTGCTTTCATTAAACTAAATTCTCAACTAGATTGATAGGAATTAAACCTATGAACTTTTAGTTAACAGCTAAACACCCGAAACTGGCTTCAATCTACTTCTCCCACCAATCAGAAAGGGGGCGGAGAAGCGTTAGTAGAGTTCATTTTCTACATCTTCGAATTTGCAATTTGATGTGATTATCACCTTAAGGTCTGATAAAAAGAGGCTTTATCCTCTGTGCTTAGATTTACAGTCTAATGCTTTGCTCAGCCATTTTACCTATGTTCATCAACCGCTGATTATTCTCTACTAACCATAAAGACATCGGAACCCTATACCTACTGTTTGGGGCCTGAGCGGGGATAGTAGGAACAGCCCTTAGCATCCTAATTCAAGCAGAACTAGGCCAACCTGGAGCCCTGCTAGGTGACAATCAAATCTATAATGTGATGGCAACAGTCCACACGTTCGCCATAATCTTCTTCATAGTAATGCCAATGATAATCGGTGGCTTTGGAAACTGGCTAGTTCCATTAATGATTGGAGCCCCTGACATAGCATTCCCAAGAACAAATAGCATAAGCTTCTGACTGCCACCTCCATCATTCCTCCTCTTGCTAGCATCACCAATAGCAGAAGCTGGAGCAGGGACAGGTTGAATACCTGTAGCAGGTGTATACCCACCACTAGCCAGGAATCTAGCACATGCAGGAACATCAGTAGACCTAACCATTTTTTCCCCACTTCACTTAGCAGGTATTTATGGGACAATATAAACCAAAAAGTCAAAAGTCACGTACATCTCATCATTTAAAAGTTCACTCTGCTCATATCAATTGCTGGTCATACGCGCAGTGGGTTATCTTAGGGCTAACTCTCAGTGTGCAGAGCTGACCCTCAGTTTGCAGAGGGAGGCTTCAGCCTTGTAAACAGAGCAGCCAGTGTATAGCAGAGCAACCCGCTGTTAACTAGTTCATCCTTAAGCTGCCGAGACAACTGCTGACAGCCTGCTCTCATTCTCTAGGCTTACAACTTATATTTCTTTATTTCTACCTTCTTACTTCTGGAATCTACATTTTATATTCTTATTTTTGGAACCCTGAGCAAGCTCTTGGCTAGATTGGAAACCACAGTCGTCAGAAACACTCCAGGCTTCACCATCCTTTCTTTTTCTATCCTCTTTAGGGTGTGTGTTATAGGCACCTGCGTAATTGCAGAGACACCCAGTTCTTTATGTATGTAGGTGCTAGGATCTGAGCGGTGCTCCTCAACCAACCCCTGCACCATCTTGGCAGCCTTCTGTTACATAAATATAGTCTTATGTAGCCCAAGATAGCCTTGAATTTGCTATCTAGCTCAGGCTGGCCTTGAACTCCTGATCTTTCTGCCTCTCTCTCAAGTGTTGTGATTACAGGTGTATGCCACCTCACACTATGACAATCTACAGAGAATGTTGTTAAGAAAAATTACCCAAAGCTTAGACTATGGAATGTCTAAGTCCTTCCAGTGTTGTTCACAGACATCATCTGCCAAGGTGACCTGAGGACGATTAATGATGCTGAGACTTCGTCTTCACTGGCTTTGCTACTTGTAATGAGTTTAGGGCTCAAATTCAGCAAGATTCCATGTGAGTGAGTAGATCACATGTGGCAGGCAGAGATGCAAGGAATTTCTGTCTAGCAGCAGAGACAACTCCAAGGGCCATGGCTCTCGTTGCCCTGTGAACATTAATCTCTCGTATCTGACCAACAGTGTCATCCTCATTATTTCTCCTTAAGCGCCTGTACAAATCCCGTTTCTCAAAGTGCCCTCTGAACTCTGTCTTCCTTACTTTTCATTAATGAATTAATAAGCCTTTCACGGGCATTTGCCATGTATCTTTATGAGGTCATGTTTAACTGTAAGGATTATACTTTGACTTATGTATAGCATTTTACACATACTACATTTTTACAAATGCAAAATCAATTTCTATTCACAAACCTTGCATTAAGAAAAGATTGAGTTTCTCTCTCTCTCTCTCTCTCTCTCTCTCTCTCTCTCTCTCTCTCTCCTACAGTTTTAATGAGCCATGTAGGAAGTTGTTTACTTTGTGGTAGGTGTGTGGAAGGGTCTGGTCATCTCACACCTGATCCTCCATCAAACAATGCTGTTGGGCTGGAGAGATGGCTCAGTGGTTAAGAGGGCTGGCTGCTCTTCCAGAGGACCCGACTTCAATACCCGGCACCGGTCTGGCAGCTCGCGACTGTATATGACATCAGTTCAAGGGGATTTGACACTCTCACGCGGACATAAATGCAGGCCAAACCAAAAAAAAAAAACGTGGAAAAATACATTAAAATAGTTTTTAAAAAGAATTCTGTTGTTTTCTCATTTTACATTTTTACCTTCTGATTTCATCGTGGGGTCCCACTGTTGGCCATAGCACAAGGTAGGGTTAGGGACTGGGACTTGTCATCTAATCCACTTAAATGCATTCCTAAGATGTTTACGAATGATTTCTCAGACATTCTTTCAAGTATTCTTCCTCATAATGATTCTGTGTGACAATCCACTATGAGAACAGCACAGGAACTTTCTCCTGCTGGGGTTAGCTGTCACCTGTCATTTCTGTGTGGTGATTATCCTATTCAGCAAGCATGTGTTGCGAGCACCACATAAATTTCCAGCAGTTACTAATAACAATAACAAAACACAGCAGGAAATATTTATTGAATACCTACTATGTGTTAGGTACTATGTAAACACTTTATGAGGTCAGCTCAGAGAGCAGAGTCACCCAGTGAGACCTAGAACTTCATTGAGTTTACAGCATAGCAGGATTAGGAATAATTGATTAAAATACAGTCTTTTTAAGCCAGAAAGATAAATCTGCATAAACCATTTGTTGCTAGACAATCTGAAAATCTTTTCTCTTTATATTAATAGCCAACTTGTAAGCTAGATCTTATCAGAGGAGCAATAACTCTTTACATTTTTATTTGACTAGGTTATCAAAAGACCACTTCTTCTTAAAGAATGGAAACCTTTTGTTCCATGTAGAAAAGGATAGATATCCTTAAGGTCAGGTCGACATAGTAGACTCTGTCCTGTGTGTGCCTGGTGGTGTGGTGGTGAACCTCTGCCTTAGGCTGTGATCCAAGTCCTTCTCTTCCTTTTCCTCCCTCAGTCCTCGACTTCTCTGATCATTGCAGTTTACATATTCACAGAAGAAAATCTACATATTCTAGAGTTTCACCTGCGGGAATCTGGAGTGGGGAGAGGGGTGATTTGATTAGCACTATATTGTGAAAGGGCTAGAGTACATTTTTTTAAACAGTTACAAATTTGAACCCACTAGTGGCTTGTGAAATCAGTTTAGTGGGAGATGAAATGAATTTAGTGGGTCACAAACAGTATTTGAAAGAATGAAATAGAATATAAAATAAAGAGAGCATCACACTTAATAAGGGTGGTAGCATGTGAAATTTCCGTTTCATAGACACACGTACAGACTTGGTCACACAATAAATGCACTCTTTCAGTGACCTATCAAGTTTCTGAAGTTACTGCTGTGTGGAAGGTGTGCTCTAAGTAGTGGTTTTCATATAAAGAACAACATAAATTTATGCTGTTTTTAGTCGTGGGGAAAGTCATAATACAACCTTTGGTATCGTGTTTTTATATCTATAATGTGGAAAGGATAATTTCTTTTTATGTGGAGGTCTTGATTCTTCTGGTTGCAAGTAATGTAGAGAAAGTCAGCTCAAAGCAGTTAAAATAAGAAGGGGTTTGTGGGAAGGATGCTGGAGGAACTGGGTCCTTACAGCCTGGTACTAAGGAGATATCCTTTTCTCCTGTCCTTTCCTGTCCTCTCTTCTCCCCTCTTACCTCTCCTCCCCATATATGCATATGATCCATATATTTATATGCATATATACACACACACATATATATACACACACACATA